>NW_012267329.1:5455611-5457615 GCF_000151885.1 Dipodomys ordii
GAAACATTACCACAGAAACAACCAAGATTCAGAACATTATAAGGAAATACTTCTCAAACCTTTATGCTAATAAGTTTGAGAACTTGGCAGAAATGGACCTTTTCCTAGCAAATATCAACCTGCTGAAACTAAATCAAGATGAGTTAAACCATCTTAACAGGTCTATATCAAGCATTGAAATAGAAACAGCAATAAGAGACCTCTCATCTAAGAAAAGCCCAGGACTAGATGGATTTACAGTGGAATTCTACAAGGCCTTCAAAGCAGAGCTCACACCAATATTCTTTCAATTCTTCAAAGAAACTGAAAGAGAAAGTTCACTACCGAACTCATTCTATGAAGTCATCACAACCCTCAGCCCAAAAGCAGGCAGGGACTCATCAAAGAAAGAGAACTATGGACCCATTTCTTTGATGAACATTGATGCTAAACTTCTCAACAAAATTTTGGCCAATTGACTTCAACAACTTATCCAGAAAATCATACCCCATGATCAAAACAGGATTCATTTCAGGGATGCAAAGCTGATTCAATATACGCAAATCAATTAGTATAATTGATCACATCAACAAGAGCAAGGATAAGAACCACATGGTTATCTCAATAGATGCAGAAAAGGCATTTGACAAGATCCAACACCCCTTTATGATGAAGGTTCTGGAAAAATTAGGAATCCATAGAACATTCCTCAATACAATAAAAGTTGTATATGACAAATCTACAGCCAGCATTATATTTAATGGTGAAAAACTAAAGCCATTTCCTCTTAACTCAGGAATGAGACAAGGATGTCCACTCTCTCCACTTCTCTTCAATTTAGTATTAGAATGCCTAGCTACAGCGACAAGACAAGATGCAAACATAAAAGGGATCCAAATAGGGAAAGATGAAGTAAAACTCTCCCTCTTTGCAGATGACATGATTTTGTATTTAAAGAATCCCACAGACTCTACTCCCAAATTATTCAAGTTGATTCAAAACTTTGCCAAAGTAGCAGGGTATAAAATTAACCCTCAAAGACCAATGACTTTTCTGTATGCCAACAATGAGAAAAGTGTGGCTGAAATCACGAAAGCAACTCCATTCATAATAGCCCCACAAAGAAATGAAATACCTAGGAATTAGCTTAATCAAAGAAGTAAAGGAACTCTATGATGAAAACTTTAAAAACCTGAAAAAGGAAATCAAAACAGAACTTAGAAAGTAAAAAAACCTCCCATGCTCCTGGATTGGAAGGATCAACATGGTGAAAATGGCAATACTTCACAAGGCTATCTACAAATTCAGTGCAATACCTATCAATATTCCAACCTCATTTTTCAAGGAAATAGAATAGGCAATCCAAAAATTCATAAGGCACAATAAAAGACCCTGAATAGCAAAAATGATCCTTAACGTAAAGAACAGTGCTGGAGGAATATCAATACCTAATTTCAAACTCTACTACAAAGCCATAGTGATCAAAACAGCTTGGTACTGGCACAAGAACAGACCTCAGGACCAATGGAATAGAATGAAAAACCCAGAAATGAACCTACAGACCTATAGCCATCTAATCTTCGATAAGGGAGGTAAAAAAATAGAATGGAAGAAAGTCAGCCTCTTCAGTAAATGGTGCTGGCAAAATTGGTTAATCACTTGTAGAAAACTAAACCTAGATCCTTATGTATCACCCTGTACCAAAATCAACTCCAAATGGATCAGACCTCAGAGTCAAAGCAGACACTCTGAAAGAAACCCTATAGTCTCCTTGGCACAGGTCGAACTTTTCCTAAGACACAGAAACACAACAAATCAGAGAAAGGTTGGACATTGCATGAAATTGCAGTGTTTCTGCATGGCAAAGGACATAGCTAGCAAGATCAATAGAAAGCCCACGGATTGGGAGAAGATCTTCACTAGCTAGCTATACAATGGACAAGGGTCTCATATCTAAAATATACTTGGAACTCAAAAATTAAATCCCCCAACAACAAATCCTCAAAGAAACAACTGCCCAATAAA
>NW_012267329.1:5471310-5506595 GCF_000151885.1 Dipodomys ordii
AAAGCCGGAAGTGGCGCTGTGGCTCAAGTGGTAGAGCGCTAGCCTTGAGCTGAAGAGCTGAGGGACAGCACCCAGGCCCAGAGTTCGGGCCCCACAACCCGGACCCAAAAAAAAAAAAAAAAGAAACACAGTCTAACAAAAGGTAAGAGTTGTTTAATTCAACTGGGTGAGGGTGACTTCTAGTAACTTGTATGCGCCCTTGCAATAAAAGAGCTAGACTAAAACAGGAAAGGAAATAAAATCGCTATAATAATGGCTTGTTTTGATTGCCTTGAGTATTTTTCTACAAACGCGATTTGCAAGTTTAAAAGAGGTTAATACTTTTTATCCACACAAGAATGTGGCCCTTGGAATCTTCCACAGACTTCCGTAGGATAAATTCTCCATCTAGATTCCTGAGTCCATGGTGCCTTGTGAGAAATTGGCAAGTACAGTGCAAAATTTATTTCAGTACCAAGGACTTGGAATTATTTTCTAAATGTAAGGTAGATTGTACTTAAATAACTTTCCCTTACTTGCATTCTAAATTGTGTATTTCACTTACTTGTGTTCTAAGTTCTGTAATTGGAATAATTTTAGTAAGCCAAAGATGGAAGCTGGGAAGACTAGACTCTTCTAGAAAGAAGGCAGATTCTGATGATTACTACCAGACAGAAGCACTGTGGCAGGCAGAAGTCCAAAACTGGACCCCAAGATTTCCCACTCCTCCCATATACATATACATAACATATACCATATCCCATAAACATAGCAACATACTTATTTCCCCACTTCCTGGAGTGGGGGCAGGACCTGGGCATGTGGGAGAACAATAATACTTTGTCATTGCAAGACAAAGTTGCAGTTCATATGTTATATTACAAAGGTGCACGGGTTTTACAGATATGGAAAAGGTTCTAAGTCAGTTCCTTTTAAGTAAATCAAAAATAAGATTATGATTAGTAGGCCTTACATATTAATATCTCTTAAAAGAGTTACAAGCAGGGTGCTGGTAGCCTTTAATCCTAGCTACTCAAAGAGGCTGAGATCTAAGGATTATAGTTCAAAGCCAGCCTGGGCAGGAAAATATAGGAGGTTCTTATCTCCTATTAGTCACACACACACACACACACACACACAAAGGCCAGAAGCAGAGCTGTGGCTCAAGCTGTAGAGCACAATCCTTGCATGAAAAAGCTCAGAGCCAGAGCCATGCCCTGAGTTCAAGCCCCAGAACCAACACACACACACACACACACACACACACACACACACACAGAGTAGCTGTCCTCTCAGCCTTGAAGGAGCAACAGAAGTACTGTGATCTATTTATGGAGAAGAGAGGCGGGGACCTCAGTCCATATCTACAACCCAGGTATTGATTCCTGAAACGTTGGGTTTATAAACCTATATAGAATTAATAAACCTGTGTAGAATTATAGCTATAAAATCTGTGGTAGATTGGTATATAGCATTAGAAAACTGACATCACAAATCATAAAAATGGTCAAAAGATATCAAAACAACACTATGAAAGCAGAAAACCATGCAAGAAGGGAAATAGGAAGCAATGCAGAACAATGGAGTTGAATAGGTGTTCTAAAACCTGGTCTCCACAGAGAGCTTCTGAGAACAATAGGTCAGGAGGAGGAGCAATCATAGGACTGGGATTGTTTATGTGTTTCACTTTCTTTAAACCCAGCCCTACCCGGCCTCTGTTCCCAGTGGTTCTTCTGTAAAAGAATTCTTCTGAAAGAATTTCTGCAGCTTTTTCATTCAAGGCCCTTGTTCTAGACTCCATGAATTTAGAAAGAAAGAGACCTGTATGTTTGTGGTATGGTTGAAGAAATCAAACATACACACACACACACAAATATGTGTGGTTAACTGTGTTAAACATTTATATGTATGTACATATATACCATATATCATTGTATATGTGTGAATATAAATTCTAAGTACCTGTGAAGAACTTGGGAGAAGCAGCAGCAGAGATTAGCAGGACCACTTTGTGAAGGACTCATCACAATAGAAAAAGATCAGGGGGATAGAATGAATATTTTTGCTGTTGATAACAACATAAACTTTCCCCACAGAATAATAGGATCCATGTTATGTGGTACAAGCTCTACCTGGCAGCTGTGGAGTAAGGAGCTGTGGATTAAAGCAGCAGTAAGGAAACCTGTCCAGGAGGCAGACATGCCCTGGACACTCCTCTGTCCCCATTGGACAGCACAGCCCATCCATTAGTGGAACATGGTGTGGGTTAGCTGAATCACAAAGGTACACCATCAAAGGACAGCTCCACAGCCTACAAGTATGGGATCAGCAGCTTCTGACCTAAGCCAAAACCAGGAAAACATTCTATACTCATCTCTTTCAGCTATACTTCAGTATTTTTTTAAATTTACTTTATTTCTTTAACTCAAGTCCTCACCACGGCTAGGCAAGTGCTCTACCACTTGAGCAACATGCCAAGCCCTATTCTTTAGTTTTAATGATTAGTTGGATCCCAAATCTCAATGGCTCTCAGATGTATCTGCCCTTCTCTGTCCTGTGACACTTCATGCTCACATCATCACTTGCCCAAATTACTGCAAGAAAAACTTCAATGGTGTCCTCTTTTCAATCTTGTCCTCTTCCTTCATATCACCACCCTGTTTAGCATAACTCGGTGGTTCATTGCAGTTTCTCCATAGTCAAGTTCAATCTCCTTAGCACAGTAAGCTAGTCTTTGATTATCTGGGTCCTTTTGAAATATCCAGCTTAGTGTTCCTACAACATTTGCCCTAGATGGCTTTCACTCAGCCGTATCTACAGCTCTGAAGACCCTCAGACCCTTCTTCTTATAATAACCTGTGAAGTTCTTAAAAGGATAACATTGAGAAGATGTATGAAACCCTTGAAGCAATGACGGCTCTCAGCTTGTGTCTTATTTCCCTGATGATGGAGTTTCATGAATATGGGGTAGGCATCATTAGCATAGGAATAGAGTCTCCCTTGTTGCCCTGAAGCCATTTCAGAATTTAGACTGAGATGGGAACCTTGCCTCCCTCTTTGTTTTCATGAAATGGACTCACAAAGAAAATTGTTCTTTTCATTTTTTGTTTACCGCTTTATACACTTTATTATGATTCAAGCTACTAGACATTCTTAATGGCTTCAAAGTGATTCTGATTGGCACAAGATTGGAGACAAATCCCTTGAGTCTCACCAGCCCAAACAGCACATGCATAATAACTCATACATAAGCAGTCCCCAGCCCTGAAGGGTAGCTATGGCCATGTCCAGTTTGTGGCTGTTCTGTAGTACAGAAGGCCCAGGGCTTTGGATATGGAAGAATTCACCTGCCACACTCTCCTTGGTAGGATCTAGGACCAGACCACATACACTCATTAAGCCGAGGCCTGTGAGAAGTGACTACTAGACTATTTCTGGTACTGTAGCCCTAACCTTCTGTGGAGTCTACAGAAACACCACTCTGTGAAAGGAAAAGCTACTTCCTGAGAATGAAGTTCCCTCTGAAATTGTTCCTAGCACAATCTGATCTTCCAGTGCATACACAGAAAAGAGCACACATCCAATTCTCATTCCTTCCCTCATCTTACACCCTAACTACACCGTTCTAGGTGTGGTTCTAGAAGGGGTAGAAAAAGAGGCCATTCTTACTTGCATTGAGCAGAGTTCGGACCTTTTGGTCTTCTTCAGCTTCCTGAAGGAGCTTTTCTGCCAGGGTCTTTTCTTCTGACTCTATGCATATGTCAGATTCTCGAAGATATTCCAGGTAGTCAATCTCCCGTTGGGCCCGTTCCACTCTCATCGCCAGATTATTTACTGCACTCTTATAATCACTGGTGTCCATCTGGCATCTCCCCAGCATAATCGATATGTTTTTTGAGAATTCTCGAAAGTCTTGAATGTATGCTCTTGTTGCTTGAGTACATTTTTCCAGTCCTTGCTTCAGGCAGAAAATAAATAACCGAATTATTGATAGTTATTTAAATTCCCCAAACAACAAAATAGCTATCATTCCTAGAAAAGGATTACTCAAAAAAAACAAACAAACAAATAATCAGAAAGGTGATCTGGGTGAAGTGTCTCACACTTATAATTCCAGTTACTCAGGAGGTAGGAATCAGGAGAATCAGCTACAAGGAGTGGGGGAAGTTAGTGAAATCTTCCACCTCAATCATGAGGCATGGTGGCTCATGTCTGTGATTCTAACTACACTAGAGGTCATAGGTAGGAGGATCATGATCTGAGGCTGGCTTGCCTGTAGTAAAAATGTGAGACCTTATCAGAAATATAATGATAACAAAAAAAAGAGGACTGAGGATATAGCTCAAGAGGTATAGCACCTGCTTAGTAGAAAGGAGGCATAGAATTTAAAATACTACAAGAGCTAAAAATAAATAAGAAAAATCATCCATAATCTAAAGTTATAGCTATTTTTGCTAATTTAATATAAAAATTTAAGTTTTCTCATGTTCTTAGTAAAACATACACATAATTTTACTATATGTTTTATAATATATTTAATGTACAACTTAAATATTTTGGACATATTTTATTATTAATTGATACGTATCTTTACCATAATTTTACATTGGTCATGTCTGACAAATGAAAGATGCATATATTTATAGTGCACAATATGTTGAATGGATGCATACATTATGGGCTGGCTAAGTCAAGCCAATTGAAATATATGTTACTGCCCACACACTAAATTTTTTTGTGGTAAAACATTTACAGCTTACACTCTTAATTTTCATGTATACAGTATAAGCTTACCAACTAGTCAACCTGCTGATAATAGATCATTTGAACTTATTCTTTATATCTAATTGAAATTTCATGTCTTTTGACCAACATTGCTCCTACTCTTCAGCCTATAATCACCATCTTTCTACTCTGTTACTGTGAGTTCAACATTTTTAGATTCAACAGGCAAGTAAAATCATTCCATGTTTGTCTTCTTGTGGCTAGATTATTATACTTAACACAATGTCCTCCAAGTTTATCTATAGGTTTGCGTGCCCTTTATTTAAAAGGCTGAATGGTATTCCATTGTATGGTATTGTGAGAGCCCCCAAATCCAAGCTGTGAGACCCTAAAAGGATTGGGAGTTTGGAATGCCTTCTCCCAAAACGCTCTTGGAACGCTGAGAGTATCTTGGAAAGGTCAATCAGTCCTGAAACTCAGATTCTACCATAAACTGTGTGGAAGCCTAGGGTAGACTCAAGTTTATGCAAATTGAAGGCTGTTTACTGTTTAGCTCTCCTTCCCAGAACAAGGTCACCTACCATTTGTATACACAACATTGTCACAATTTGACATTTGTACCTTACTTCCTTATACCAGACCAATTAAAACCTTGGTTAATGGAACCTTGGGATCTGTTGCCAGCAGAAGGCTACAGGTCCCCTGGTACCCCAAACCTCAGTTCCACCTTCCAGTCTCCATTATTATGTTGCTCCAGGTCGAGGCAGATTAAGGAGCATGTGGTTGGTTACGACACAATATTCCATTATTTTTTGTTATGCTCTTTTAGGTAGATATTTATATAGTTCTCCATTTCTTGTCACACAAACAATGCCAACAAAAAAAAAGAAAACCCACAAAAAACAAACCAACATATTGACATTTTGAAGCACTCAATGGGTTATTTCCTTAGGATGGAGTTCAGAAGTGAGCTCCATTCTCTAGCACAAGGCTTAGCTCACAGTGGTATTCAGCAAATACTTGTTGATTGAAAGAAGACATTAATGGAAATGGGATTGCTGAGTCAAAGAGCATGTATACTGAAATCCTCTCTTGGCATGGTTTACAAATGTTTTTCTGGAAAAGTTATACTCTGAACATCAGTATGTAAGATGCTCCATTTTGGAAAGAGAGGAGAGGATGAAAGAAGGAGGAGGAGGAGGGAGAGGATGAGGAGGAGGAGGAGGAAAGAAAGAAGAAGAAAGAGGAGGAAGAGGGAAATTGGAGGAGGAGGAGTAGAGGAATTGGAAGATGAAGGGAGGAAAGAGGAGGGGAGAGAAGAAAAAAGAGAGGGGTAAGGGCAAGAGGACAGGGGGAGAGAGAGAGAGATTACAAACACTTCTCTAAACCTGTATCTTCTTTTTGTGCCTTCTAGCACAAAAATTGTATTGCTTAGTTGTTAACTATCTGCAGTTAACAACAGTACAAATGATCCAGGACTTGTCTTTACCTGCAGGTTAGGACCAGAGTGGGAAGATCTATACAAATCATAATTTTATCTTCTTCCCAGTTCCACTTGGTGCTATGAGTATTAGTCTATGATTCTCTTGCCTGTAGAAAAACTCTTTTAAGTATTGAAAGACAGCACACAGAGGGATTTGACTGGCTGTCACCAAGAGCAAAGTTGGTAGTGAAGGCTGAACATAATCTTAGCATGTTAAGTAGGTAATATTGGGACTTTCCAAGGAAGGAGCAAGTGAAGCAGACATTGGCCTGAGTGCTCTTCATCCACACCTCCAGGCCTCTTCTGTTAGATATAATTTTAGAAAATCATTTGCACTTCTCTGTTGAATTATTTAACCTTAATTATAATTAAACAACCAAGTAACTTGGGACTGGAAGATTTTATTTTCAAGAAAAATACTGAAAATTAGTGCCAATTGATAAAACAGTATATCAATTTAACTTGCACACCAGCAAAACATTAAGTAATAAAATGGTGAAATTCAACACCAGGGTGTGGCCAAAGGCCAGGACAGAGAGTTATATTTGTCCCAGTCGGCCCTAGAAAAACATTAAGTTTTGCCTATTTTAATAAAGTGGAACCCCAAATGTTTTCTGTTTAAAATTGTTGAAATCTGCTCATTTCAATTTTTGTCCTCTTAAAGAAAAAAAACAAGACTTAGGCTATCAAGACTTTACAATGATCTAATCATTTGTTGTAACAAGATTAAAAAGTTAACATCTGTGACTATCTTAATATAGTACAACATGAAAAAAGTGATCAAAATATTCTCTATAAATTTTCCTTAAAAAAATGAACTAGTGCATTTTAGAGGCCCAATGATTTGGACAGTTACTTACCATGCCAGGCAATGTTCTAAGTATACATGAAATACCGCCCAAATTCTCAGGGTGTGAATCTCTTTATTATCTTCAGAATAATCTTGAAAGGAAAATTCTATAAAATCTGCCAGGTCAGCATAATTCTGAATCTATGTGCGAGGCCTAGGACTGGAGCAGACTGAGTAGTCCATGACCTAAACAGATAGACCACTGTGCACATTTGTAAGTGTGATTTCAGCTAAGGATTTAACATTTCCTACTTGGAAAACATGCATCTTCGTAGTCAGGGAAGTATGGGTAAAAATGAGACCAGTCCCAAGAGGCTTGTTCCCTGTCTAAGACTTATAGTCACCACCTACCTCCAAGACCTGAAAGCGCTGGTAGATGTAATGCACCATGGCCGGGTCCTGTGCACGCTGTGGTGGAGGTAGAAATGCTGCCAGGGACAGAACCAGCACTGCAGAAGTTCCCGGAAGAGCCACCATCATGCTGCAGACTCCCCAGGAGTGGAATTTCTCAAAGAAGACTCAAGGGTCCAGGGGGTAGTCTGTTTTCTAGCCGCTGCTGAGGCAAATCCTTGAAGAACAATGTTTTGGTACAGCAGGAGAGCAATGTCTGCTTGTTATTCCCACCCAATGTATGATCTCAGTGATCAAGTCCAGCTGTTAGCAAGTCTGTCCCTGGAGGCCTTACAGGCTCACTTGGTACAGAGAGCTCTCTGGGTCTGACATCTGCTGCCCTCACCTTTGACATATGCGGACCCTCTCCGACACTACTGGTTGCAGGCTGCTTCCTGGGTCGGGGGTATGTGGATGGAGGAAGGGGGGGGGGCTGTTTTCTCTCCTCCCCTCCTCCAGCTGTGTCCTTTTACTTTTGGATTCTTCCTCTCCAGTAGACTCTGCAGTCCAATCACAGGCCTGACTCAACACAACCCACCCCCAACTTCTCAGAGTTGGAATCACAGTTCAGTTTCCGGCAAATTTTCCCAGGATCCTTTTCCCAGCAGTTCAGTTGAGAGACCCCACCTCTCCTCCAGACTTCCTTTGCATTCCTGAAACTCTTAAAGGCATAGCAAGGAAAAGTGCACACAGGCCCACCCCTGTCTCTGATAAGCAAGTGCTCAGAGCTACATTGCTGTATGGACTAGAGGTATACCAGGCTACAGGTCTGGCTGCCCAGCCTAGCAGCTGAAAAACCTCCAGAATTGTCCTCCAAAGATTTTTCTGTGGAACAATAATTCTTAATAGAGTGATACTTTCAGAGACAAATCACCAGGAAATAAAATTCCTTGGCAGTCGTAACTTTTTCTTAATCACACATGTCAGAATTCCCCTTATTTTACATTATTTCTTTTTATTTTATTTTATGCCTGTACTAGGGCTTGGGATTCAGGGCCTCTTGTTCTTGCTTGGCTTTTTCACTCAAGGCTGGTACTCTACCACTTGAGCCATACCTCCACTTTCAGATTTTTTTTGCTAGTTAATTGGCAATAAAAGTCTCACACAGTTTTCTACTCTGACTGGCTTTGCTGTGATCCTCAGATATCAGCCTCCTAAGTAGCTAGTATTACAGGCCTGAGCCACCAGCACCTGGCCAGAATTCCTTTTCTGTATGTATGTATGTATTCATGTACATATGTATCTGTGTATCTATTATCTACCTATCTATTATCTATCTATCTATCTACCTATCTATAGCAATGGAGTTCAGTAAAAGGTAAATCATTAAATCATCCTTTGAGAAATTCATAATATCTTCCAACCTTATATTTGCTCTCTGGATTTCTGCTGAATGTGGCCCTCTTCTTTCAGGGCAGTCCCAGGACTACCCATAGAGGGGGGAAAGGGGGCCATCTATAAGATGTGTAAAGATTTTGGGCAAGGAATCAGAAGATTTGGGGTGCACTTGATCCCTGCAAGCAATGCTAAAAGAACAAGAGCTTCCACTGGTGGTTCATGAATGTCTTGTCCTCAGTACATGTTTTCCTCTAACCCATTTCCACATGCCTTCAGCCTGTTTCTCACCAGCCTCCCTGGTAAAGTCCAAAACAATAGCTCCTCATTCTTAATTCCTCTTATTTCCAACCACCATTTTTTAATGCTTCTTAAATGAGTTGACTTCAGCTGACCTCTTCTACTAAATTCTTATTTAAAAATTCTGCCTGTCTCAGGCTCCTTCTCTAAAATTTCTCATGCTTGACATTTGCAAATAGAGTTCCTCAGGTCCTAACTTTGAACTACGATGGGAAAGGACCAGAGGAGAAAGATTCTGATTGTATCATTACTAACATTTGGGTGGTATCATTGTGGGTAAGCCTATCACTGGCTTTCTGTAACATACTTACATTATTTCTACAATAAAATGCATATTTGATACTAATCACTAAATCACTTAACAGGGGACAAACATGGTGACTCATGCCTGTAAATCCCAGAAGTCAGATATTGGAAAGATTAACGGTCAAAGACAATCTTGTTAAAAGTTAGTGAAAATTCATCTCAACCAACAAACGTGGTGTGGTGGTACACGTTTGTAATCTAGCTACACAGGAGGCAAGACTGGCCCCAGATAAAAACACAAGACCCTGGGGCTGGGAAGATGGCTCAGAGGTAGAGCGCGTGCCTTGCAAGTCTGAGGCCCTGGGTTCAATTCCTCAACACCCACATAAGCAAAAAGAAAAAAGCCGGAAGTGGTGCTGTGGCTCAAGTGGTAGAGTGCTAGCCTTGAGCTGAAGAG
Organism: Dipodomys ordii; assembly: GCF_000151885.1. Classification (NCBI taxonomy): domain Eukaryota; kingdom Metazoa; phylum Chordata; class Mammalia; order Rodentia; family Heteromyidae; genus Dipodomys; species Dipodomys ordii. The sequence goes on from NW_012267329.1 coordinate 5,481,076, forward strand.
CTGAGGGACAGCACCCAGGCCCAGAGTTCAGGCCCCACAACCGGACCAAAAAAAAAAACAAAACACACAAGACCCCCTCCAAATAGATAACTAAAATCAGTTGGTGGGTATAGCATCTGCCTAGGAAGCAAGAGGCCCTGGATCAAACCCCAATACTACCCAAAACAAAACAAAAATCATGGTTGGTATAGAGGGAATGTATTTAGGGGTCTCAGTTTCACACATTCTCAGGGTGCTTCCAGGGCTGGACCTTGTCTCTCTGGTTGAACATGGCTTATCCTGAGGAGAGACTTCCTTCTCTTCCTGGCGGCAATTCAGCCATGCCATTCTCTCTGTGGCCCTCAGCAGAGAAATTGTCCTCAGGGACAATCTTGCCTCTGACTGACCACACCTGGTCCTCGTTGGAGAACAGCATGTAACCCCAAACAAAAGGCAAATCCACAGCTACCTCTAACCCATTAGGGCTGATGAGCCAGGGGACAGACCCAGAGTGAAACCCTCATATTCTTGTAATTAGAGGCATCATCAAAAAAAGACAAACTCACTCTGGAGATAGTCCACACTTTGACCGACACACGCTACCAGCAGTGGTCATCTGGACTCAGAGCCCTCCTACTCAATGGGTGTTGTGTGGGTGAGGATGGGAAAATGGATGGCCTACAGAACTATAGCCAGCACTGAAGTAAAACCATTCTCTTTGCTCTGATATTTTCCTCCCATGCAATCTCTGGCCTTAACAACCACTCTAAGCTCATTAAAGAGGACAGAGGCTGAGCCCACTGACTCCTTCTTCTTTTCAAGTGTTTGAGTTCTCTGCTTTCCTGCCTCAGTCTCCCAAGAAGGGAAGCATTTAGACACGTCTGCTATTTTCTCAATGTAAACAGATTCAGGTACTAGCTGATGGCCTTCCCTGAGAGACCAACCTGTCAGCTTCCTGATGCCCACCTTACCCACACCTCCAGCTCCTTGTACGACTCTTTCCCACCTTTGTCACTGGTGGCTCCTTTTGCCACTGTATCCCCTTATTAACTGACCATTTGGCTACGGAGCTTTCTCTGTTCCCAGCATTTTCTACTCGACTGAGAGATGCTGGCCAGGTCTAAAGAAGTCTGACAGGGGAAGCCTCTACCTTGTTAGTGGAGAGCCCAATCTAACAGAATCCCACCTGGGATACTGGATCTCATCATTTAGAAATGAACAGGAATTTTTTTTCCTTTTCTTTTCCCCTAGCTTTTACTTACCACTTCTGCTCCATCCCCACCCACATAATAGCTATTTGCTTGAATGTCATCCTCAGATCTTTCTGCCTTTTACAAGTAATTTCATTGTTTCCTGCATGAGTGATTGGCGCGGTCTCTAATTCCCCATGTTCATCTCTAGATAAAGCACTGGCTGATTTTATGCCAACGTAAAAGCTTTTTACACTATGACCTCAGTGGACCTTTCTTACTTCAGCTCTTACCATTATCCACATTCATCCTCCACAGAAGCACAGCTAATTGTCCCCAAACTCCCCCATGAACTTCAACATTGTGACAACTGTGTAGAGCTCCTATAGCCTAGAATCTCTCTTCCTTTTTAACTAGTGAATTCCCACTTAGCCTTCTGGTTTCCTATCAAGTTTTGCACACTCCCCAAGCAAATTAGCCCCCTCTCTGTTCTAAAACACATTGACATCTACTCTGGACACTGTTTCGGACAGGTGTGGACTGGCACCTCTGTGGCAGTGGTGTGGGACATGGAAGAGAAAAAAAGTAGCAGTCTTATGGGCCAAACTATGTCCCTAGATTGTTATGTTGAAGCATTAATCTCCATGACCTCAGAGTGTGACTGGATTTGTAGTCAGGTTTGTGATCATGTAAAAATGAGGCCCTGAGGTGGATTCTGACTCAATCTGAGTGAATTACCTATGAAAATAGGAAATATGAACACACAGCAGGGGCATCTACATGGAGAAGAGACAATGCATGTGAGGCCACAGTAAGAAGATGGCCCTCTGCCACCTGACAGACCTCTGAGGAAACCAAACTTGACACTTTGATTGAAAACTTATAGCCTCTAAAAGTAGCCTCTAAAAATAGCCTAGGCTATTTGTTTTGGAATCCTGAACACCCTTCCAGAAGCACTCACTGAGTTGTAAATGGATGTAGTGTGGGAAGAAAACACACAGAAGTCCCAGTGGTATGTGAGTTTTCTTGACCAGAAATGAGTTGACAAGGGGATTTTTGGGATGACACACTGATGAGTTCTAAGTCCAGGTCTACGTTTTGAGCCAAAGGAAAATATCAAAGAAACAACAACAACAACAAGCCCTCTTTCTACCTGCCAACTGGACATTAGCACCTTGAATTTGAAATAAACATCACAGGCTGGGACTATTCTCCTTTGTTTCTCTACTCAAACTTCCTCTGAGTTATTTTTTTTCCTCTCGAACAACAGTATCATCTTTTACTTAAATAAGTAGAATTGTAGAAGCTCCACTCTAGATTCTCTAATTTATCCCCATGTTCAGTCACCAAGACATAAATTTTAGTAAATAGCTATATATGAAATAGGTCTCCTTTTCTATTAGCCTGTTAATTCTTCATTTAGGGCTTCTTTTCTCCTTTCTTTTAATCATATAACAGATACTCAGGTATTTGCTATGTCTCTGGTACTGGATTATGTCCTAGGGACAAAAATGATAGATAGAGTAGGTAGATTTCTTCTCCTCCTAGAAGATATAGGCTAGTAGCGTAGATAATCCTATGGGTATAATTATAATACACTGTAATTATTCTAATTGTGCAATCACAGGTGTCATACTAAGTCCCACCCCTCATGGAGGCGGGACCTCTGAGCTCAGTAAATGAGAGATGACTTCTCAAAGGAATTGCACCCCCACTGCTGAGACTTGAAAGATGAATAGGCATTAACTCAATAAAAAAGGGTAATGTAAAAAAGTGAAAAATGTTACAGGCAGAAGCAATGGCCTGTGCAAAGCCCCATAAAGTAGAGACAGCTTAGAGCTCAAGAAGCTGATAAAAAGTTACTTCTGAAATATGTACGGGGCTAGATTGTGCTGTAGGTTAGATTTCCCAGACAACGGACTCTAAGACTAATTTGCATGCAAGATGTTTCTGGGCTGTGTTTTCTGGAGCAATGCCTGTGAGGGAATAAAGGATGTAGACTGGCTCAAGAAAAAAGCCAAATTACAATGCTGTGGTAACACCGGCTCCCATCAATCCCAGAAGAAACTCTGAAGCTTCAAGGGCCCCAAATTCAGGCCAGATGTCCAGACTCTGGCACTCCTACGTCAAGCCTTCATTGAATCAGGACCACTCTGAAGGAGCAAGCATATATGAAGATATATGATGTTCAGTGAAGTAGCTTGCTTTGGCTGAGGAAATTTCTGGAGAGGGACTCGGCTGTTGAATTGTTAGTGGGAATAAAAGAGTAGATTAGTCAGGACCAATGGACACTGGACAGCATCTTAGCCTGGAAAGTAGAAACCTTATGCAGAAGAGGGGTCATTTCAACACATCTTGCCTCTGCTTCTCTCTAGTCCTTTCTGGTTTCAATATCTTTCCCACAACCCTCTCAGAGGTAGAGAATTTACAGACAGGACTTGATTAGGAAGTAACAACAAATTAGAATGTTGTGGGACTAGACTGATAAAAAAATCACTTTTCAAAAAACCTAATTATAATAGGGGCAGCCAATCAGTTCTCATCAGAATATAAAAACCCCTACATTCAGAGCAACCAAAGGACATAAACACATATGCAGAGCAGTAGAAGCCTTCAAGGGTCTGAATAAAGTTCTTTACACATACCCTCTGTTATTCATTATCTTCATTTGAGTTCCTTGGACAAGATTCTGAGAAGCTATAGCAGTCAGCAAGGGAACTGCAGTACTGGCAGGGATTGCCTGCTGCTGAGCGGTAGCAGTTAACAGGTATTACCTGCTACAAGGTAGTGGTCTCTGCAGGCTGTGGAGACAGGATAAACAGCAGAAGAAATCCATAGCAGCAACATGTCCACAGCCATGGAATGAGTGTCCTTGTCCTGAAGGGTAAATTGGGGCATATACCAAACCATGCTCTTCAGAAGGATATGGAGAGGATAGACTTTGCCAAGTTTGTAGAGCATGCTAAACATTTAGGCATTATGGTTAAGAAAACAAAAGAATTTCGAATGGGTAATATAAGTAGATTTGTATTATAGAGAAATCTCTGGAGGCTAGATTGTTCAAAACTGCACATGTATTAAGAGATTGTTATAGTCTCCCAGTGGAGAGAGACCATGAAAGCCAGGATAGTGGAGAAGTAGAGTAGTAATGGGAAAGTCAAATAAAGGCCTTCGAAAAACATTCAGCATGTAGAATTGCCTGAACTTGGTTGCTAATTGTATGAAGGGCAGAACAAGGAGGAGTCAGGTTGATGGTCATTCTCCATTCTAACCTCCTAGCTCTCATCCACACTGTAGCCAGAGTGATGGGGGCCAGGGTGCAAATCTCATTTTGTCATTTTCGTGTTTAAAAGCCCCGATTGTCTGCCAGTTCTTTCCCAATAAAGTCTAAATTCCTCAAGCTCAAGGGAAATCTTCGCAAGTGAATCACATCTAAGCTAAGATCTGTATAGAAGTAGGCAAGGGAGGAGGGTTATGTGTGAGACACTTCCCCAGTGGGGGATATGCAAACACACAGCTCTTTAAATGTAGCCCTGGCTAGCAAGTCTGCTTCTCAGAATTGAGCACGTTTCTTCTGGATTGTGCCTGTCTGCCATATGTCTCCCAACCATTCTTGGAACCTTGCTTGGGCACCACACCCTTCCTGGACTAACTTCTTTCCTCTTAGTCTATGCCTAGAATTGGCTATCTAAATCATACTCATGCTCACCTAACAGTAAGGACACATCTCTAATGACCTCTTCGAAAGGCACATGGGCACTTACATGGTTGCACAGGAGTGCCTTCATTCCATTATGGCAGCCTGCTTGATGAATTCTAGTGTAGACTCTAAATCTTACGATATTTTTGTGATCATCAGTGCCCTCTGGTCCTTCGCCAGCTGGAGATATTTTAGGTAGGCTCACTATGGCTCAGCATACTCTACTATCTATGAAGACACAGTTTTGAAATGTGTCTTTTTTTTTTTTAGTCATGTGGTGCTGGGGAATGAGATAACACTCATAAATAATGTTTTCAAAAGTCATGAAGCTATTTTTTCCCCTCTGGAAAAATGTAAAACCTTTTTAACGCTTAAATATTTAAATGAAAAACTTAAAAGCATATTTGAAATTTGTGTGTGTGTGTGTGTGTGTGTGTGTGTGTGTGTGTGTGTATCTTGGTCCTGGGGCTTGAACTTAGGTCCTGAGCACCATACCTGAGCTTTTTTGCTCAAGGCTAGTATTCTACCACTTGGGCTGCAGTTCCACTTTCAGCTTTTTTGATTGTTAAATAGAGATAAGAACCTCACTAACTTTCCTGTCTGGTTTGGCTTCAAACCCCGATCTACAGATCTCAGGCTTCTGAGTTGCTAGCACAGGCATAAGCCACTGGGTTCCCAGCTCTTATTTGCTTTTTAAAGCCATTTGTTATTCTCCTAATAGTCTAAAGCTATATTTATGAATACCAGCTCTTGTATCACGGACAGGAAAGTTTCAGAGGGTATTGGGGTATGTAGAGATATCCAGCTGTTAATAAAATGACCTACTGCCTATACTGGTTCCCCTGAAGCCTGTGAAATTGCCTTATTGGGGATTAGGTTTACTTATTAGGATTCAGAAATTATTTGAGGCTGCCTTGTGTATTTTCTTTTTCTTTTTTTTCAAGTAAATATTTTTACAGTTACATGAGCAAGGTAATGAATACATTTCTTATCAAGCGTTGTTGCAAGCATTTATTCTATGTGTGTTTCTCCTGTGACCACAGCCTATTTCAATAACCCGTGCTGATCCCCCTTCTGTAACAGGATCTGATGTGGGACTTGCTCTCGCTCTCACTTTAGCAACCTTGACCATGGCCTTTGGACTCTGCCTTTCAGGCTCATGGGCCTGAGATCCCATTGGTGACCCATTGGTGATCCCATTGGCATGGGATCCTCCCAGACATTCCAGGGGCTCATGGGGATCTCCATATTCTCTCTCAGAACCCTCACTCTGCTTTGATTGCTGCCCCAATATTTCTTCATGCTCTACCAGGCCACACCTCATAGTTGCCCCCATGGAAAGAATAGAATCTTGATAGAGGGGATTGAGAAGTTTTTAGGGTTTGAGGATCACTCTGCCTCCTCTTAAGCTTTGAAGAATTATTATTTCCCAAATACTGAGCATATTTTAACCTTCACAAGTTCCCAGAGGCTCTTCTGCAAAAACAAACAACAACTACAACAACAAACTAAGGTATAGTGCTCAGGACCTGAGTTCAAGCCTCTGGACCAACATGTGCTCTCTCTCTCTCTCTCTCTCTCTCTCTCTCACACACACACACACACACACACACACACACAAGTAAATAACTTTGAAATATGCCCGTTAAGTTTTTAATTTAAATATTTAAGCTTAAAATGTTTTGAAACTTCCACAGGAAACTATTTTCCTTTTTACCTGTCTGCCTCCCTAGAGAGATGTATGAAAATAAATCTGAACCTATAAGCTATATAGTAAGGACTTTAAAGCAATAATACAATGCAGTCTACTTGGATGGAGGTGATTACACTGAGTAAAGGGCTTAGGTACCAAATTTACTGTTAAAAATATGCACAAGAGGAACACAACTGGAGTCCCATAGTAAAGAGTAAGAATGGTTTACCACGTGTCAAGTTATGGCTAGGTGTCTTTATTTAAGTCTTGAGCCAATGTGCTATTAAAATAAGAGGGCATAAAGGTCCTAGCTTCTGGGAGATTACCATTTATCAGAGAGGGAGAGAAGGCGGAAGGAGGGAGAATGGAGAGGGAAAGAGAGAGAGAAGAAGGGAAGGTGGCTCAGTGGTAGAATGCTTGCTTTGCATTCATGAGGCCCTGGGTTCGATTCCTCAGCACCACATAAGCAGAAAAAGCTGGAAGTGGTGCTGTGGCTCAAGTGGTAGAGCACTAGCCTTGAGCTGAAGAGCTGAGAGACAGTGCTCAGGCCCAGAGTTCAGGCAACATGACTGGCAAAAAAAAAAAAAGAAGAAGAAGAAGAAGAGGGAAAGAGGCAGGGAGGGAGAGAGGGAAGGAGAGAGGGAAAGAGAAACACAATAAAACAACACACGTGAGGGGTCAGGCTGTTTGCCCTTGAATCGGTGGTATTAAGGGGATTTTGAATGGCCTCCTTTCTTAACTACAGTAATGTTCTTCCAGATGTATCGATTTTCTTATTAGCTCGCAACTCCTGTCTTTTCTTTGGATTGTGTGGAGGAGATTGAGGTGAAAGTGGAGGAGCAGGCAGCGGGCTGTGGAATTTCACAGACTTAAATGCAGTTTTAGGATGGAATAAAAAGGAACAAATATGTTGTGGAATACATTTAAATTAGATATTCAGAAGAGGGGTTTTTTTTTTGACTGAGAAGTTTTGATAAGAAATTGTTAAGTTTGGTGAAGCAGTCAAAGCCAGCTTATATTTATTATTTATTCAGGTAAAGGAAGGCATTTGGGTGATCATTTTAAAACCAATTTATGTTAGAATATAGATAGTCACACGTCCAACAGATAGCTCCATGAAACTAATGAAACGGCAATCATATAAATGTGTGTGTGTGTGTGTGTGTGTGTGTGTGTGTGTGTGTGTTATGTCCGTCATTGGTATGTATCATTGTCAGGTGTACTTCTGTTTCCAACACCCTTTTCTCTGAGTCACCAACTCTCAGCATAGACTTCAATAACAGAAAGCCATGGACTTGGTGGTTTAAACAATAGTCATTTATTTCTCATGTTTTTGGGGTCTGGGAGGTAAAAGATCATGGTTCTGGTGATTTCAGTATCTGTCAAGAGCTCATTTCTTGCTTCTTACACAGCCAACTTCTTCCTGTGTCCTCCCATGGTAGACAGAGAGTACTTTTGTATCTTCTTCCATAAATACATGGATCACATTTTGTGAGCTGTATCCTCATAACTTCATCTAACCCTGAGTACATCCCAATTTGACCTCTAAATACCATTGCATTGCTGACACGGACATCAACATAAGAAGTTAAGGAATACAAATATTCAGTGCATGGCACCAGCCTTTCCATTTATCAATGACATCATTATTTATGATTGGAAACAATAGAAATGTTAAACCTCTGATCACCTCTGTGTGTGTGCTCGCGCACGCTTGTGCATGTATACATGTGTGCACATTAGTACTAGGGCTTGACTTCAGGGCCTCACACTCATTTGCTCATTTTCTTCACTCACAGTTGGTATTCTACTACTTGAATCACATCTCTACTTCCAGACTTTTTTACTAATTAATTAGAAATCACAGTCTCTTGCATTTATCCTCCCTGATTTTCTAAACTGCAATTCTCAGATTTCAGTCTCCTGAGTATCTAGGATTATAGGCATGCGCCACTGGTGACTGACTCTTTTTTACCTGCTTCCTTCAATCTGCTAGAGTTTATTCAGAGCACAGTCTCTCAGTTCTGGACCTTCATCCTCTAATGCCTGGTGCTGTTTCCTGCCTGACATGAATTACAGAACCTTGCCCTGATTTCTTCCAGCCCACAGGATGAAATGGCTGCTTGTCTAGCATCTCATTTGTGGAATAGCCTTGGTATGTTCTTTGAAATAAAAACCATATGTCCTGCAGTCCCTAGACCTCTCAGACCATTCATTGGTGATTATTCTGGTTTGACTTTTAACAACCACCTGTGCATGTTTCTTGAAGAAAATTCTCTCTGTAGGCCAAGTGTCTGGTCCTACCTGGCACTTGTTGAATGTTTAAAACATCAGGTGTAGCTGGCTGGGCTCAGGTGGTCCACACTTAGTCTGTTTCCTTTAGCACCTGGTAACCACATTTCTGCCAAGAGCTCCTGAAATCTACTCTCACATAAATTGTGGCTTAAGAGTGAGGGTGCACAGGCGGCAGGAAAGGGTCCACTGATGGGGATGGGACATGGATTAGTGACTTCAGGAAGTGTGGAAAGTGTGGCAAAAGACTTAATAGCTAGGAGCTGACATCTGATGGTCGCCTGTCAGGACTCCTTTAAAAGCAGGCCTCAAGGTCAGGGCTAGTTGGCATGTATGGAAATGCTGCTTCTGACACAGGCTCTGTGTCTCCCCAGGTAGGGCTTATCTTTGTCTCTGCTGGTTCCCTGATGAGATCTCTGTCCTATGTACATTTAGCTAGAATAGACTCCTAGGACTTAAAGCTAAGGACTGGCTATTGCCCCCAGAGACTGCCTCTTTGGGTGATTTCAGTTCAGTCTCCTACTCCTAAACATCAAGTCAATTTTTGTGCAAACTGTTTGGAGGCTTTAGCCACTAGAGGGCAGAGGCTTCTTATGAAGTCATCTGACTATCACCAAGATCTGAGTCCTTTTTAGATTTGAACGGGAATATAGTCTACCTAGGAATGCACACACAAATCCTCTTCCTTTACGCCTTCCTTCCTAAGTCAACCTGATTGATATTCTTGACCAAATGGATAGAAGAGATTGCTTTTCTTTTTCTAAACAAGTTGAGGTATGAACATAATTGCTCTTACAGTCAATAGAGCAGCAGGCTTTTGTACATCTCAATCCAGAGTACACAGGAGTTGGTGGGTGGGAAGCGCTGACTAGTATGAGCTGCACTGTTTGGAGGTGATTGTTTCTGACACCCCCAGGTACCTATGCCTTGATGCTATCAAGAGCATAGAGTTTAGTGGCTTGAGCTGAGGACAAATCCACCAGCTACCAGGGATAAAGATTTCTATCATAGCCCTAGGCAAGGGATTACAGGCCAGTGCTTAAATAAGTAGGCCACAGGAGGAGCAGAGCAGAGTCCTCCCTCCCCCAGCTCCTGGCTAGGAATCATCCATAAAGACTACCTTCCCTCTTCACCTCTCCTTCTACGGTTCTCTTTTGGCTGCTTCTCCTTCCCTCCTTCTAGCTTACTTTCTGGATCTTCAGGAGATGAGAGAATCTATTTGTATTTAAATCAGAATGGAATTTTTTCTGCTTAGAGAGTATAAATCTTGACTTTATGATCCACACTCAATATCACTGGTTATATTAACTGGGCTTTCTGGACACTCCCCAAATCAAATTCCTTTCAGATGACCAGCTAAAGATGAAAACACATTGAAGAGAGAACTGAAAATCAATGGAAAGGGTGGAGAGGCAGTTGATCTCCTGTAGCAATAAAAACCCCTCCTCCAGATCCAACCTGCACTTGGATTTCTGGCTAGCACATGGCTAAGATTGCATAGCCCCACCCCAGCTCTCTGGTTTTCTCAGCAACCGCACAGCCACTCCCCAGACTGAGGGTCACAGGGACACCAGAGAGGGCAGAGCACATATCAGGCCACTCCTTTCTCATGGGAGAAGACCCGGATTCCCGCAGTCTGTGTCTCTGTTTACCACACAGGCTGCATTCTTGTCCTTGCTCAGTGCCCCGTAGGTGAGTAGTCTCAAACCATCCATGTGAATGTTCGGCTGAAATGGCAGTTCTGACAAGACTACACATTCATGCTATAGTTTCTAACATCTTTTCAACCAATATGTCATGGCCCTGGAGAAGTAGGGGCATCTTTAGGGATACCTTTTCTAGCTGAAGGCTGGGGTTCTGGAGGTGTTATATAGACTTTTGCATAAAATGAGAGAGCTATGTGACTACAGATCATAGGTTTCTAAGAAGACACGTTTACCTGTACTAGGTATGCAGAGCCATGAAGCCTCACCTTATGTCTGTCATTCCCATGCATCCATTCTGTAAGACCCAGACACTCAGAGACAACAAGACTCTGCCTTGTTGCAAAGAGATGAACATGCCAAGTCTCCCAGCTCTGATAGGGCCATGCTCTGTTCAGTCCTTTTCCTTGGCCTGAGACAGACAGGAAGCCCTATGCCAATCTCTTGTGAGCTGTTCCTGCCCAATCATTGCATCAGCAATTGTGAGCTCAGATGTATAGAGTACTTTGGGGATGTCAAGCACTATGACTAGTGAGGAGTTCAGCCAAGAGAGAAAGTTCTTGGTAAGGGATCCTTAAGGAAGGAATTTCTGTTGTTTGAGCTTTTTGAGGACTGCTGAAATCCTTTTAAGCCTAGAAGAGCAAGAGCTAAGTACAGCCACAGGTGTGGTATTGCTTTTTCAGGTTTATCTGTGACCTCACTACACCAGGGATCGACATGGGTCTGGATTGGACCTCTGATGGGAGATGTTTCAAGGAAGCCAAAGTCTGGGAATTATAGGGTTGACCAGTAGCAAAGTAGATGCTCAGCATTCCCACAAGGTAAGGCTATCTCTAACCCAAACTCTGGTTAGATGTAACTGGCTTCAGTTCCTTTTGCATTTTCTGGGGGCCAACTGGTTCCTACCACTACTCCCTCCCACTAGAATCGGCCAAGTATTTATGGTTACAGTCCCAAACAGTGAGCTCATACACTAGGACAGTTTCAAGTTGTGGGTAGAAGTTTAATCTCCCTGCCTACTCCTTAACTTCTGTGTAATTACAGCTTCAAACCTGAAATCTACCTTTCTGAAACTAGTAATTTTTAGCTTGTTCCCTGGAGTCAAAGGTCATAAGTTGACGGTTGGAAGATGACTCTTTCTGCTTGTGTACACAACTTCCTCTGTAAGCACCGCTCTCTCCAGCGTAACAGAAGACCTGACACTCATAATAATTTCTTGAAATTTTCTTAACAAAGACCCAGAAACACAACAAATCAAAGAAAGGCTGGACAAATGGGATTGCATGAAGCTGCAGAGCTTCTGCATGGCAAAGAACATAGCTAGCAAGATCAATAGAAAGCCCACTAATTGGGAGAAGATCTTCATTAGCTGTACAACTGACAAGGGTCTCATATCTAAAATATACCTAGAACTCAAAAAATTAAATCCCCCAACAACAAATCCTCAAAGAAATAACTGCCTGATTAATAAGTGGGCTAAAGACTTAAAGGGAGACTACTCTGAAGAGGAAATAAGAATGGCTAATAGACACATGAAGAAATGCTCAACTTCTCTAGCCATAAAAGAAATGCAAATCAAAACAACATTGAGATTCCACTTGACCCCAGTTAGAATGGCTATCATCAAGAAATCTAATAATAACAGAACTGTTCTGCGTTTTCAAACTTACAGAGATTCCTTGAAGGGCAGGGGTTCCCACTGAAGCTTCACACACAGGACCAGCCCTGGACAGCAGCAACCGTCCACAGCTGCTCTTTAGTGGGCTGGGAAGCTTGACATGGTGCAGCCTGTCTGCCAAGTGTCTATGTTTGATGTGCCAGACATAATAAGCATTTGAATCACTTACTCAACTGTCCTTGTTCCTGGGATATGCCCCTTGGATTTCCTCTGAGTTCATTGTTTCTATTTTTGAAATTCTACCTTTATTTTTTTCTAAAAATTTAAGATTATAAACTTGAAAACAGAAAAATAAATTAGAGATACTGCATTTGTGCTTTCGGTGATGTTTCCCCTCACTGTGCTCATACATGCATGCATGTGCATGCACGCACAAACACACACATGCACATACACACTGGCTGTGCTTGATGACATAGATATGTGCTTTTTTTGCTTTGGTTTTTGGCTTTGTCTTTTCCTCGGGAAGTGAGGAATGGGAAGAACACTGTTCAGAATCATCAGACAACGACACACTTGGTACTTGCTGTCAAAGTGGTATCACCTTGACTCAGGAGACCCAGAGGTTTTGTCCACGCTGCTAAGTGGACTCCTAGAGCAAGTCCTATCTGTCCAGGCCTTCCCTGTGAAGGGGAAGAGGCATTAACAGCACAAGTGAGGGGCCAGGGACCTACTGTGGCATGTCAGACAGGCAGTTTTGTCTTGTCAACCCTCAGGCCCAGGCTGTATCTCACATGTGAATGTCACTGCTCCTCTACTTGGATTTCGACCATGGGAAACACTGAAAGGCAAAGTTTAAATGCCTTCTCATTCATTTTATGTTAAGTAAATACAATTCTCTCAAGGACTAACTGTGCTGTTTAAGCTAATAACGGGACACCTAATTTGTGTAGAACAAACTAAAGCCACTACATATTTTATTTGGTTGAAATACTTTTAAGGAGTGCGTGAGGGGCTCACGTTTGGACTCCCAGAAGGCTGAAACAGTTTGGGATTCGAGATTAGTCTAGACAACAGTGAGATTGAAAGAGGAAATACTTTTAATCCCTGGAGTTCTAATTTTCAAAAAAAATGGCATATTTTTTCTCCTTTTTTCTTCCTCTTCCTCTTCATTTTTCTTAGTGTTGAAGTTAGATCCATGGCCTTACATACAGAGCAGGCAAGCACTCTACTGCTGAGCAAACACCCATGGCCCTCTTCTTCCTTCTTCAAGTGGTGGCTAAAATCTCTCCCTTTCTATAGCAAATGGTACAAGGCTGTCTGAGTCCTCTATTCAATAAAAACATTTTAATTCATTCTTTACATCCTAACCACAAAATTAGAAAACTTTGACCATAAGATTGGGCCATAATACAGAATTACTACTTGGCTAAGAGCCACATCCCTCACCGGAACCAGCAGGCCCAAGGAGCACCTAGCAGAGTTCCATTTGATTTGTGGATACAATACACAGGAGGGGCAAATAGTGTGTTCATTTATCTTTTTGAGACTGTGCACTGTATGGCAATGCTTTCCATCTTGAGCTCTTGATTGTGTTTTCCAGGGTACTTTTTAACATATGGATTGTTTGAAAGCTTTAAACATAAAAATTTCAATTATAAATTTCCTTGAGGGGGAAAAACACATTTTCAAAATCATCAAAGCTGGTTTCTGGAAGGGTTATTAGTTTATATAGTTTATAAGATCATCTCAGAAACCTGGACAAGCATCTTCAGGCATTTGAAGACACAGTTTTAATTTTTATCTAAAAGCTTTGTGTTCGACAAACTGGAGAACTTGTCTTTTTTTAAAAAACAAAATTCTAGTCTTGGTAAATCCAAACTGGGGCTATCGGATGCTGTTACCATGAGAAAAGAATTTTATCTAAATTGTGAAAAAGTCAATATCTTAGAGCTGCTACTATTTGATAGCAAAACTATCAATATCTCTGTGTCTCAAATGCTGGCTCACAAATAACTTTAATACAACGGATAATCAATGGAATAATAACTATAATAAATTTAGCATTGAAAAAACACTTTCCAACTTTACTGTTTGGAATTACAAGTTGAATTTTCAAAATAGAAATAAAAAATATAAAAACCAATACCATATATTATAAATGCAAGATGTAATGTTAATAAATTTCATATTGATAAATGTGCTTTATTGTTTGGTGAAACTCTTCGGCCTTTTATAGAACAATCTAATTTAGGATGTCATATAGATGATGGGATATCATCTGTGGTCCCTTGCTTGTTCTTCCCTTTCCTACCAGCAGGAGGTGCAGTGAGAACAATCGTCTTGTGAAAACTTGGCAGTGGCCTGTGGATGAGCTGGAAATCCTGATCCATCACATTGAAGCTGTGGGAACCACAGTTACCTTTGGCCTTTAATCTTCCCCAAACTGGGAGATCCTGTACTCAAGTGGAAAAACAATAGGGAGGGAGGTAGCAAAGATGATCATACAACTAGTTGAATTTTCAACCCACATGCCGGAGAGAAGGAAGGTGGTTTTTGCCATAGTTCCAAGGGAGGCTAGATCTACTCTTCTAGGAGACTCAACAAAGGGAGCTTTATATTTCCTGTCAAGGATACTCAAGGAGTCACATGGGTATTACTCTGGGCTTCTCTTTACTTCCTATTTGCCCTGGGCTTAGAGATGAAGCCCAGGGCCAATATTATTTTCTAATTTTCACTGGAGTTGCCTGAAGATCTTCCCTGGTGTTCATAGGACACTTTTTCTGATTCTTTTATTCTTTCCAGTTTTATTTCACTTCTTCCATACAGAAGTTTTGTTCTGGAATGCAATTGAATAGGATGCTGAGTAATATATTCTGTCCTGCCAAGAGCCATTCACACATGCCTCTTCTCTCGAAAGAATCTGTGAAGATACTCTGGAATTCCCTGAACTTCCAGTGACTTGCCTGTGGCTTAGAAGAGCCCCAACAAAACACTCCAGTGGCAGGAGTCACAGGGTCAACAGCTAGGAAAGTAACACAGTGATTGCTAAAGACTATTGATGGATGTCACTCATGTTGGGCACTGAGAGAAGACAGGGGGAGAAAGAGTGTGGAGATCCTTTCAGACAGAAGATCTGAGACTTAGTAGGATCTCACTGGGCCCCTCAGTCTCTATTTATACTCCATATCAGCCACCACCTCAGGAATCTGAGAAAGGGAGGCCTGAAGGGGTCAACAAGTAAGCCATCTTCTCTGGCTTCAATGTAGGTAATGATACCAGAAGTACTGGAGGCTGGGCGTGACTACACTAGGCACTCTCGATAGCCCTAGATGGCAATCAGTGAGGTAACTGACCTGCAGAATTCTCAAGATCCACCTACAGTTTTCAGACATTTTTTTTGGGGGGGTGTCTGGTCGTGGGGCCTGAACTCTGGGCCTGGGCGCTGTCCCTCAGTTCTTCAGCTCAAGGCTAGCACTCTACCACGAGCCACAGTGCCACTTCCGGCTTTTTTCTTTTTGCTTATATAATGCTGAGGAAGTGAACCCAGGGCCTCAGGCATGCAAGGCAAGCGCTCTACCACTGAGCCACCTTCCCAGCCCCACAAGTTGCTTTTCTTCAGCATAGCTGTATCTTGATAGCACTTCCCCCTCTTGTAAAGCCCCCATTCTCCATCTATATTATTACATGTGCTTTTAAAGGGATAGTTCCTTCCACTCAGTAACCTCCTCACCTCTCCTCTCATCCCCAGTATCTCCAAAGATGGTTCTGATGAGCCATGCTTTCTAGTATTCATTCTTGTATAATTTCCTCCCCTTTCATTGGGGCTAACCTTATGACCTGCTTTGAACCCAGTATGTGGTAGACATGGCCCTGTGTTACTTAAAAAATTAGTTATAAGATTATGGGCCTTGTGTCCAATGCTACTTCTTGGAGAAGCCAGCTGCTTTGTAATCAGATTATCTCATGATTTCTATGTTGTAAGGAAGCCCAAACTTACCATGTGGTGAGAGAGGTGCAACCATTCTTCAGCTGTTCCAATAATCCCAGGTACAGAACCAGACATGACATCCAGCCCTGTCAGTCATTCAGATGGTACCAGCCCCCATTGCTATCTGACAGTAACCATGAGACCACCAGAGAGCAATTACCTAAGCCCAGTCAACATATAATCAGGGGAGACAAATTTCTATGTAAAGCACTATAGCTGGCCATTCAGTTGTGCTCAGGAGGCAGAGGCAGGAAGATCTTGGGATCAAGGCTAGCGTGGGCTACATAGTAACACTCTATCAAACAAATAAGTAAAGAAACAAATACCGGTGCTTTTATGTAGCAATAGCTATTTGGAACACTGGGTAACATGACACTAGGTAACATGACAATAGCAAGCCATTTTCCATTTCTATATTTGGTCTTTAATGTGTGAGCATGACTTTCTTTTCTTCATAGGAAATTAGGGTTATTGATAGCCATGATTCATAGAGTCATGATTGGATTCCATGATTGCTAGAAAATTTGAAAACGCCTTCATAGTAGAAAACACTTCTTTGTACCCCAAGTTCGACAAGACAAAGTTTGAATTTTTCAAAAGGAACATTTACTAGGAAACTAAAGGGCAACCAAACAGAATGGAAGAGACAGAGACAGAGTTGCCAATGGGCTGAAGGAATTCAAATGTATAAGCAGCCCCTCACCACAGCTACACTGGCTAGGCAAAGCTTTCCAGACACAGAGCCACCTGCCTGCCACTTGGGCAGTACTGTTTGCCTAATAACTCCTACAGTTACCTTTGTTTCATACCAAGGAGCCAGTAGCATACTCATACCCATCCCAGGGCTGCTAGCTCTGGGCAGGAGGATCCTGAGGTGGGAACAATAGGCACATCTGCCCCAGGGTCTCCAACCCAGGCTCTCAGAGCCAAGGACATGTCAAAGCTTAATGAAATGGCTGCCTGATATCTATTAGAGCCAGGCAGGCTTCTTTGGGACCATTCTTCTGGGCTCATCTGCCTGTTTCTAATGATAATATTTCCTCTCACTATTCTGCTGGCACTCACCCTTCCTGCTTTGGTTCTAAACACTGATGTGGTAGAGAAAGTTTGAATGGGAAGGAATAGGTGGGGGAGGGCCTGGGACAAAGAAAGTTTGAATTTTTCTCATGTCATCAGATAGAGAGGCAGAACTGAGATTGGCATGATTGATGAGAGATGGATGTGGATCGGGTAAGCTGGGGAACGCAGGAATGCTTGAGTGAACTATTAGTGCCTCACACAAGCAAAGGCCTCCACCCTTTTAAGGTCTGACATCATGGTAGGGGTTGAACTAGGCAGCAGTAGCAGGAGACCTTTCTTACAACACACAATGATCTGACTTCCACCCAGTGAGTCCCATGTAGAAATAAAGATAATGATTTTTTTCCAACACTGAATTCTGCTGCAGAAATGGAAGGAAAGGGAAATGTTATTTTGGAATAGTGGGGCAGATGCATGGGGCAGGGGGAAGTGCCTTGCACTTCTAATGAGAGACCGAGGGACACTGGGTGCAGGCCTTTGGTCCCTCGGGGCGTATGGAGGCCTTTGGTTTCATTTCTTTGGAGCAGAAGCAATAAGGATGAGGCATATAGCTGGCAGTAGATTGGCAAGAAGGAAGTTGAGTGATGAAGGAGCTACTAGGGGAGAGAGCCCTTGACCTTCACTCTTCCAGATATTTCCATTCCCCAATGCTATGAAAGTGAAATGGTCTGAAGGGAAAGGAGAACCATTTTCTGTGGCTGCCCAAATCTAAACTCTGGTCTGTTGTATATAGGAATACCCCCAGAAGGCGTGAAGGCCAAGTTGGCCCCAAAGATTGTCTTCTGCTCTTTGGAGACCACTGTGTTCATCTCTCAGTGTGTCATCTCACACAATCCTACACCTGTTTCCTAGATAGTTCCCTGGGTGTAAGAGGGGAAAAGATCCTGCAGGATGCATATGCCACTGAGAGATATACCTCTCTAAGGATGACATTGAAGTTTATTCTAATAACACCAGCAGCTGAAAGGAAGTGGCTGCTGGCTAGAATCTCAGGACAAAGACTCTGGTTTTAGTGGGAAAGAAGATCACGGTGAACTGGTACTCTGCCGTGTGCATGGGAGGGGGCAGTGAGTTTGTTGTGAACTAACCCTCCTTGCACTAGATTTTCTCCAGAGGAATGGCCAGCGTGCCCTAGTATTCTCTAGGTGGGGGATGGGGGTGGAGAGGTGGAGAGGCAATTCTCTGTAAAGTTAAATCACTTCTTAGGATGAAATTATCCTCTGAGGACAGTCATTAGCTCAATGCTAGTGGAGTTTGAACTGAAATTTGCTGCCTATTTAGCACCTGGATATATTTTAAAATATTCTGTCCTTCCAGGGCATTTATACGAGAAACTTCATATCAGAGTAACCACTGCCAAGGCAGGTGTTATGTCTCCATTACCAAGGGCCTCACATTAATCACCCAGAGTCCTGATGCTCTGGGGACTCTCTCCATGTTAACTTGCTTCCTTCCATACACCAATCTGGGTTCTGGACAATGAGAGATGATCTTCTACTACAGTATATCACCTTGGGCCACCTGAAGTAGGTAGCTAACCCATTAGGGTTTACCAAACCCGATTTAGAAGGAGGGCCAGTTACTGCTGTGGTTACAGCTGAGTATTTGGTCACTGGTGTTGTCCAGGTGTTGCTTAGATGGGTAAAGTTATCTTTGTTAGATGGTTGTCCTACTATGTCCTTGGCACAAGCAGTCCTCTTATCCATAGTCATCGTTTCTGTAAAGAGAAGCAAAAAAGAATGACACGGTTCTCAATTATACATTTTCAGTGGATACTAGATAAGTACTGGACACTGTAATCTGATGAATGATGAGAATTTGAAGACCATGAGTAAGATACTTACCTTGGCTTCAAAGATGTCTCAGGTGGGAAGAGGGAATTTAAAAAATAGATAGATAGATAGATGGATATTATATCTGCTATAGGAGCCCTCAAAGGAACTAAGGAGGTCTTCTGGGAGGATTTTGAAGAGTAAGTCTTGAACTGTGCCCTTTAGGACAAAGAGCAACCCATGAGTAGAGAAGGAGGAAAGGCCATTTTGGCAGAGTAGAGATCTCATGCAAAATCACAAAGGCAAGAAGGGCATGGTATCATGGATTAGTGGGCTGTAATATTAGAAATGGTGTGCTAGCAAGCATGATTGGGCTGGAAAGTGGGGGTGCAAGTGGTGC
Organism: Dipodomys ordii; assembly: GCF_000151885.1. Taxonomy (NCBI): domain Eukaryota; kingdom Metazoa; phylum Chordata; class Mammalia; order Rodentia; family Heteromyidae; genus Dipodomys; species Dipodomys ordii. The sequence goes on from NW_012267329.1 coordinate 5,500,494, forward strand.
AATAGTGCAATATCTATATCCTGTTCCTCAGCTGTGAAGAGTGGACTTGCCTAATGGAGCCTCTGTCTTGGACTAGCAGGCTCTGTTGTGTTGCACACTCAGCCCAGCATTCAACTGAAATTCAACTCAAGGCACTTCCCAGTACAGATTAAAGGTTAATGCTACATTCGCAGAAAGTCACAATCACCTTCATGGATATGGTGATAACAAGAAAATTATATATTTTCTTGATCCATTCATCTACTGAGGGGCATCTGGGTTGGTTCCATATCTTAGCAATGGTAAATAAGGCTGCAATAAACATAGTCGTGCTGATAGCTTTAGTGTGGTCTTGTTTGTGAACATTTGGGTAAAGAAAATGTGGTATATATACACAATGGAATTCTATGCCTCCATCAGAAAGAATGACATTGTCCCATTTGTTAGGAAATGGAAAGACTTGGAAAATATTATGTTAAGTGAAGTAAGCCAGGCCCAAAGAAACATAGGTCCCATTGCAATAACTAGTATATATCTGAGTCAAGCAGAAAAGGTCAGATAAGTTGATGTTAGGGAAATGAACCCTAAGGTATGTATTCAAATATTTTTTTCTTTCATACAATTGTTTCTAGCACATTTATAAGATTATTTTTTTGTTGCTTTGTATGTCCCTCCCCCACAGTATAACCCCTGCTTTCACTGTATTTGATGTTGGTATAATTTGTGTAAGGGAAGGGAAAAACAAATCGTTTAAATAGGGATACAGGTGGACCCATTGCAACAATGAGACGTATAAGTTGTTATGTCGAAAATGAACTTTACAACTTTGGTAGGGGGGGAGGAGGGTTGGGTAGGGGGCTGGGGGAGGATGGGATGGGAAGGGGAAATAAAGGAAGAGGCTACAATGCTTGATAAGAAATGTACTCATTATCATGTTCATGTAATTGTAACCCCTCTGTACAGTATTTTCACAAGAAAAAAAAGAAAATTATACATAAACTACAAGAGAGCAACACACATTTTCCAATTGAAATATAGGGACTACTTTGCAGAGATTGAGCTCCCACATGAAGCTATAATAAAAGAAAAGTGATCAATGCCAGAGCATACACTGTTGAAGAAAAGTCACATCTGACCATGATCCTTGGTCTTGAAGAATGTGTATATGTATGAATATTCACACATCTGAGAAAAGAGATATTCATTTCTGAATTTTTCAGAGAAGGATAAACATATATTTGTAATTCCATTGTTAATCAAATTCTATTTTCCAGATCAGATAGTCTCTAGAGTGCCCTGTGAAGGGCTCTAGTTTTGAGTCCAACTGCCACATTAGGCTCTGGCCCCATATTTTCCTGCTCAAACAGGAACCTAACTTTACAGACCCCATTTGTTAGCACTTGAGTCCTTCCCTATCAGGGAAGGTGAGCTACCAACATACTCTGCCCTATCGATGAACGTGGTCTGTGCTGCTATTAGCCAAATGGGCCATGTGCCTCATTCTCTCATGTGTAACCCATCATGTTCCGGGCACTAGGATATGCACTTTACAAAATCTTAAAAGAACCCCACGAGCTTCTTTATTTGTAACATATAGAGCTGTAGAGAGATTGATTTGCACTAAATCTCATTGTTACTGTCAGAGCAGAGATTAAATCCAAGACTTCTAATTTCAAAGTCCAGGCTTGGGCAACTGCATCAAATGTATGCTGTAGGCCTATGTTACACATCTGATGCCTTTAAAACTGTTTTATATGCCTTGTCATTCACTTCTTGGTTACACATTCTAAGCCTAGCTAAATAAGCTGCCTTTTAGGAACCCTAGACCATGAGAGCAGCCTGTAGTCAGTGTTGTACCCAATGAATGATTTCTAGTTTCTTAGTTTCTCTGGATTACCCTGGTTCGTAGTCTGTATGTGTAATGATTTTACCCACACTCCCAGTTCTATGTGCAATGTCATTATTTTGTTATGACTTTTGTCTCACTTTGCCATTTAAATGATTCTAACTGCTTTGGGTATGGCTCTGTCCAAGTGCCCAGCCTTAGGGGCCATTTCTGTACCTGGTTTGTTATGGTCTGGAGCCTCCTTAGGAGGCTAGGCTATGACCTTAACCAAGTGTTTACCAGTCTTCATAGCCAACAGTACCACTAGTGGAGATCGTGCTGGCAATGGGTAAGTCATAGCACAGCTCCCATCTGACCTTTCTATCTGGATTTGCTCATTTGATGGATTTCTTTGAGTGTACAATTACCAGAATCAAGCAATCAAGCACAACTCCTGGGCATGCTATACAGTGGCCTGCTGGTTTGTCCCTTTCAAGTGAAGCTCTTTATCTGGGTGAGTTTTCTAGGCCTACACCCATGTGGGTACTTGATCCTGTTTTATTCCTCTGGAAGATGCCATTGAGGCTCCAGAATGTTTAGACAGGGACTGAAGCCACAAGATGAGAGAAGAAGGGAGTTTTGATAGAACTAATGGTGTGGCCGATCATCTCTACCAGTGGTCTTATAAAGGAAGCTTCTTAGAAACGAATGTATTCCAGGGAAAGTCATACAGTCAAGACAAATCTGAAGAACCTAGTTCAGTTGTCTCAGAAGAAGGGCAATTTTGAGTATGGAAGAGTTGGTTTAACTAATCTCTGTCTGTCTTATCTTTGGGGATGAAAAAGACTGAAAAACACAATCAAACAAAACAAAGCAAACATACTACAACATCTTTCTAACTTATATCACCCAATTGGTTATTTCTCATCCGAGATTTTCATAGAACAAGGTGTGAGAAAAGATTTTTCTGTAGTTCATAGCAGCATCGACCCAGATGGATGTGGTGGTGGATGGGTTAATAGTCTATGGTATAAATGCCAACAAAAGCAATGGTGGTGTAAGCACATTGGCCTTGCTGGCTCCAGTCATAACACAGGCCCATTTCAATGCGCAGAGCACAACATAGTGTCCTAGTACACCACTTATCAGACTCAGTAGCTTCCCAGGCAGCACTGTAGCTTTGGAAGGTACCAGGAACTTTAGCAGCATCGACAGGAAGTAGTGATGACTATCCTCTCTGAAATGAGAGGATTTTTAAAGTGAATTCAATTGTCCTGAGACATAAGAATTTGATTTGAACTAAATTGAATTGAAACCAAAGATGAGAGCTGTCCCAATAAAAACTATAATGTGCAGTGACATTTCACTCGCAAAAATGACAGCTGATGTGAGACAGGTCAAAGAAACTGACCCCAAATTAAGAACACGAGAAGAATGAATGGAATATTAGATAAAATCTCACTGTGGATTTGAAAATTGATTTTGATTACAGGAAGTATCTTGAGGCTTTGAAATAAGAAGCTTGTCAGTTGAAGTGATTCTTATTATATGAGCCAATCACATATGTACTTAATTCTGTCATGCTTCTACTTAAAATATTTTAGTTGAAACACCAAATTCTAAGGATCTTGTTAACTATTGATTTCTTCGTGTAGCTTTACAAATACGTATGTGGAGAAAAATAACACTGTGCCCACGTAGATCCACTTCCCCCTTTTTCCAAAGAGGAAAATTCTTAAAACAATTGTTTTGTTTTCTTCAAAGGAGTTGTTAGTTTACTATGTTAATTTACTATGTTAATTATGTTAATTTACTATGCTAATATGTTAATTTGTGTGTACAGTGAGTCTTGATCAGAGTCATCCCTTCCATCATTCTCCCCCAGCATCTATCATACTACCCTACCCATCACCTCATTTCCTAATTCAGTTCTCAGATATATATTTATATAGATGGATTAAATGGATATGCATACACACGTGCATTGAGTATGATGGCTGTATTCATCCAGCTCTCCTCTTTCCATCTACCTGTTCCTCCAAATTTTAGTTCCTACCTCTGTCAGTCAAGTTTCAGCTTTCTGACATTCATGTTTTTGAACTACCTGATAATTGTTCATAGGGGTTTCGCCATGGACTCTCACTCCTGTGTACATCCTCTCTTCGTCAGTTTGATCTTGTATATATGTATAAGGACTCGTATGTGTGTTCAAATACATTTATATTTTTGGTCTAACTTCTACCTATGAGAGAAAATATGTAGCCTTTGTTTCTCTGAGCCTGGCTTACGTCATTCAATATGAGTTTCTTTAGGTCCATCCATTTCCCTACAAATGACATGATATTTGTTTTTTCCAGAGAGGACATTTTTTTTCTTTTTTTTTACTACCTTTAAGTAAGAATCAGTATATTAAAGAAATAAAGCAGTGTGAATATAACTACTCTACCAGTCAGGTGCTTTAGACAGCAGCATGGAAAATAACAACTATTTACTGAGCACTTACCTCCACCTTCTGCTGTGAATATTACACGTACATTTTTTACAGATGAGGTAATTAAGTCTGACAAAGGCCAAATAATAAAAGCAGTAAATGGCAGAGGCAGAATCTGCACCATGCTTTTATGGATCCAAATGTATGCTCTTGAGTAGCAAGCTTGCGATGGCAATTACTTGTGTTTTCCATGCCAACTCCAATGTAGTACCTTTCTACAAAGGAGTTTCAGTGTAGGAAAGAGTTCTGAATAGTTGAGACTTCACAGGAAAGTGTCTTAAGATCTACTGTCAATTAGGTTTTGAGGGGAAAGGTGGTACCTCTGTGATATGTGCTTTGTTATATGCTTTTTCCAGATGAAGGGGCAAGCCAGGGAATCAGTAGAAAGTACAAATGGCTCTACCTGATGAACCAAGTGGAAGATATTTGGATTTTGCCACTCCAAACTTATGCTTATTACCTTTATTCATGGATGCATTCATTTATTATGCACTAGGCATCTGTGATACACATTAAAAAATACAAAGATGAACAATGTATACTTTACTTTTGAAGAAGAGGTCAAAGTAGTTAATGGATGACCACAAAATCTAAAAGGATGAGAAAGAAGTAAAACAGAGGAAGCTCTGATTCGTGTGTGTGTGTGTGTGTGTGTGTGTGTGTGTGTGTGTGTGTAATTCTATCTACCAAAATTGGAAAATAAGAAGGAAAACATTTGATTAAAAAATCTGCAAAAGGGTGGAAGTTGAATAGGGACATTGATGCTCAGGATTGTGAGATTAAATTCTATTTAACATGCCTGAAGTTTTCTTCCAGTGACAGTAAAGCAAGCAGATGCCAACCTGAAGAGACTTGCCTTGTAAATTCCTAGCTCTGGTAAAACTCTCCTGGTAAGCAATCCATGCCTTATTCCATGTGCTTTCCACTGCTGTTGATGATGAGCTGAACTAATAGTTCTGTTCCTATTACTTAGAAAAGCCATTTTTGCAACACCAGAAAGATACAATAAGGAAGATTTACAAAGGATAGAATGATGATACTTTTGTGAAAATTACATTTATTCAGGTATAAAACAAACTTTCATATCCTTATTTTACTTATTTTATTTTTTGGTGATGGGAGAGCAGGTTTTGCTATGTGTACAGTCTGGGTTTGAATTAGTGATTTTTGTCTCAGCCTCCTGAGTAACTGAGATTATAGACTTTTTTGTTTCTAAGCTAAATGTTTAATAACACGATGTATTCGAATTTATGATGCATTGAATTCATGATTTTACTAGATATATTAGGGAGAACATAACTAGTAAATTTACAGTTAATATTTAAATGATTAGGAAAATTTATTATACTAAATTTATAAAATTAATTTTTATTGATAAAATACTGTACAGAGGGGTTGCAATTACATGGGCAAGGTAATGAGTGCATTTCTTATCAAGCATTGTAGCCTCCTCCTTTGTTTCCCCTTCCCATCTCTCCCCTTGCTCCCCCCCACCCCCTGCACCAAAGTTGTAAAGTTCGTTTTCTACATAATGACTTGTACATCTCATTGTTGCAATGGGTCCACCTGTATCCCTATTTAAACAATTTGTTTTTCCCTTTCCCCTCCACAAATTATACCAATATCAAATACAGTGCAAGCAGGGGTTATACTGTGGGGAGGGACATACAAAGCAACAAAGAAATAATCTTATAAATGTGTTAGAAATAATCGCATGAAAAAAACCATTTGAATACATATCTTAGGGTTCATTTCCCTAACATCAACTTATCTGACCTTTTCTGCTTGACTCAGACATATACTAGAT
>NW_012267329.1:5508588-5625850 GCF_000151885.1 Dipodomys ordii
GCTATGCAATCTCTTTCCCCTCCCCCCTCTTTTCCTCCTCCTCCTCCACCTCCTCCTCCTCCTGCTGCTGTTGCTGCTGCTGCTGCTGCTGCCGCCGCCAGTCCTGGGGCTTGAACTCTGAGCTTGGCCGCTAACACTGAGCTTATTTTGCTCAAGGCTAGCACTCTACCACTTAAGCCACAGGGACACTTCTGGCTTTTTCTGTGATTAATTGGAGACAAGAGTTTCATGGACTTTCCTGCCTGGGCTGACTTCAAACTATAGTCTCAGATCTCAGCCTCCTGACTAGCTAGTTCAGGTGTGAGCCACTGGTATCCAGCCCTGCTTCTTCTTTTGTATTTTCATTTCTTTTTATCTTTTGGAATGTTTTCTTTGACACAGGGTCTTGTTATATGACTCATGATGACTTTGAATTCATACCCTAGTCCTTCTCATTTCCACAGTGCTGGGATTATAGGCATGTACCAACATGGCTGGCTATGGTCTTTTCTCAACATGGCAACAGAGGGATCATTTACAAATTTAGAACATGTCATACCTTTCTCTCTCTTTCTGTTTCTTCTTTGCAGAGGTAGAGGCAATACTAAGGATTAAACTTAGGGCCTGTGCTTGCTACAGTTGTTCTACCACTTAGGCTCCAGCTCGAACTCCCTTCTGTATCGTTATTTTCGAGATAGGGTCTCAATTTTTGCCTTAACTAGCTTGGGCTGCAATTTGTGTCAAGCTGTGTCAAGCTGTGTCAAGCTACTGTCCTTCTCTCCTAACTCCCTACCACACATGTTGGAATAACTGGCACATGCTATTAGTTGAGATGGAGTCCCATGAACTTCTTCCTGGCAGGGCTTGTCTCAAATCATTATCCCACAACCTCTATCCCAAGTAATTAAATCATACGTGTAAGCTACTATGCCTAGCTTCACACCTCTCTTGAAAGTTCTGAACTACCTTGTTGTTTATCTCAAAGAATGAGCCATAGTACTTACACTGATCTATCATGTTCTTTACAGCCTGAGCTCTGCCTATCCAGTACCTTGCTGATCTCACCTTAGACTTCTCTCTCTCTCTTACCCTCTGCATTGCTCATATTGCTACCCTTTGTATTCCTTGTATGCGATTCCATAAGGCTGGAAATCCACATGGCTGTAAGTTTGCTCTTTATTTCCTTCTCTGTTTGCTCAATAGTTTGACATCTCTGTATTAAATAAACAAAAATCAGGAACTACTTCTGATCCACTTATTTACCAGTACTTAACATTACATAATATGCTCATTTACAATATTTATTTTCTGTTTGTTCCACTACAGAAAGGAGTTTTTAATCTACATTTCTTTCACAAATGCATCATCAGTACCCACAGTAGGTACTGAATCAATATTTGGACAAATAAATAAATGCTTGAAATCTAGAATTTCCCTCTGTAAAGTCATTGATTTTAAAGGAAGTCGGATTGATCCTTCTTGGACAGGATGTTCAATACAGCAAGTAATACACAAAGAGGTGGCATGGCAGCATGCCAGTGATTCCAAACATGCAAGAATTCTGTTGTCTAAAGTGTCTCCCAACCTACCTTTCAAAGTAAAATACATCTTTTATATAGGTGTGAATAACTTGTTCTGTATTTGTGTTGCTTTAAATCTCATCAGAGTTGATGACCAGAACCTTGACTGCCACTGTCTTAATTGCTGTGGGCATTCCTAGGGCTTGGGGTGGGTGGGGGGTGCCATGAAGAAGGGAGGACTTAGTCCTTAAGTAAATGGAATGTCTTTGATTTTCAAAGTTAGTACTTAGTTACTTTTATGTATAGAACCACACTACACTTGCAAATTTGAAAAATCGACATGCAGAGTCTGTCTAGGAAATCAGTAATCATTTTACAAATGATAAGACAGAAGGAATTGGAATTCTATCCAACAAGAATTTATTCAATGCTGACTTTGTGCCAGGCATTTTGCCAGGTACTGGTTATACAATGATGGATAATAGTCTCCACCCCCAAGCAGTAGCTGGATGTTCTGGGAATGACATGAACATGGATAACATCAAGTAGCATCAAATGCTATGCTAGGGGTGGGTACAGGATGCTAAGAAAAGACAGCACAGACAAGACACATTTAGCCCACATTAGAGGATTGTCAGAATGCTTCCTAAAGATGACAACTGATCAGATGCTTAAAAGATGAGCCAGACAAAGAAGGGTAAAAAGGACGTCATGAGCAGTCAGAACCAGGTGCTGGTGGCTCACATTCGTAATCCTAGCTACTGAAGTAGGTGGAGATCTGAGAATCACAATTCAAAGTCAGCCCAAGCAGGAACATTTGTGATACTCTCATGTCCAATTAACCAGCAAAAAAGCTGGAAGGAGAGCTGTGGTTCATGCTATACAGTGCTAGTCTGGAGCAAAAATATCTCAGGGACAGTGCCTGGGCTCTGAGTTTAAAACTCCACTGCCAGTGCATACACACACACACACACACACACACACACACACACACACACACACACACACACAAATGTGATAGCAGGAAGAAGGACATGCTGGTGAATGATAAGTATTGTGTGGGCAAAATGCAATTCGACACGTCCTCAATATAAAGTGTTAGGAAGATGTAAAGGAAGGCCCTGACAATCAAGAGAGCCTCATCCTTGATCTTGTCCAGGACAAAGGCAATTACTGAAGGATTTTCAGTAAGGTTTTGCATTTGTGTTTTTGGACTAAGACCCTGGAAATATTGTGGAGATTGGATTGAAGAGCACAGAAGAGATGAAGAAAATCAGAGCTATCTGAACACAAAGGGAGAGCTGAAGCAGTCATCGTTCAATGGAGGGGCCGCACTGGCTCTGGCTCCATGGAAGCACTGGTGAGTGAAGATGGAGGAAAAAGGTTGTTGGCTTTTGTACTTGAACAGCTCTACTTAGCTGATTCCAAAACAATCCCTAAAAAAGGACCCAAGGAGCTCTGAGAACACGACAGAGTCATACAAGAAACTATTGAGGCAATCATGAATGAAGTCACACATCTGCCTCTTGTTCCCCCACTTACTCTAAACTTCAGTGCATATTCAATCTGGTCACCTGTGAACCTGACCGCAGGATAACATCATTACCACTTAAGGAAAGCAGGCATTTTTTGGCTACAAGGCAAAACCTCAAGCTTTTCTAGCTGCTGTTTGCCACAGGAGAGGAACACTGTAGAGAGGCCAATGTATCTGTGAGTGTCTTTGTCTCTCTCTTCTGGGTGCATCACCCACTGGGAGGATCTTTGTGCAGACTGGTTTGTCTTAATCCTCCCTTGAGCACTCTCACACTAACCAGCTTCTTTCTGTGTGTCCACTACCCTGTACTAGAAACTTTTCCATCCAGCATAAAGGAACAATCAAATAATCCACCTCTTTAGTAAAGGCCATGAGGGAGGCTAAATCAACTACACAGGCTACATCAAGTACACAGGTTTAGTGCATACTGCCAGACTTACCATGATGAGGAGATATTATCCCTGACCCCTGAGGTTCACAGTGAAGAGGAAAGACAGATGCATCTAGTTACAAAACAAAAACCTGAGCTGGTAACTGATCAATGTGAATGAAAATCAAAGTATTATTGGAGGGCTTTGTTCTAAACGGGGTATGGTTCATCAGATACCTATTAGAGAGAGCGGTATCAAGCAAATCTTGAGGATTATATAGAATTTATAGAGTGAGAGAGTAAAAGAAAGATATTCTAGGTTAACAAAGGATCAGGAGGAAAGGTCTAAAAAAAACCAAACTGGCTGGTAACAGGAGGCTTATGATTTCTCACCATAGTTGTTTTGGTTCCAGAAAATGTGTGTTTTAAATCTGGAATGCTGTCAGTTATTTCTTTTTATTTAGTGATTCTTCCTTGCTCACTCACAGTTTAAAATTAAGGTCCATGTGTTTCCCTCTGCTTTTGTGTATATAGAACAATTTTGAGCTATCTTTTCTTCTTTTGACCCGCAGGTTTGTGAAAATGTTTTACTCCTGGGATCTATGCTCCCTGGCAAGAGACATCTTTAGACACAGCTGGATGCAGAAGCTGCGAAAGGATTCATTGCTTTCTTTATCTCTTCCCTCTTTTCTGTTTGTTCCCATTCTGGGATTGGATTCTACTATTCTGCTCTCAAAATACCAGCTGGCAACTTCATGTTATTGCATCTTCCCAGCTCCAATTGCAGTGAAAGGGTATGACTCTGTCCTGATCATTCCGACAAAACTCTTGGACCTAAACTGGGTCATGTGTTTACCCTGAATGTGTGCACTAGATTGGATAGACGCCTATGGGAATAGAAAGCCACTTCAGGAGCTGAGAGTATGCTTACTTTCACCAAACCACATAGGCAGACAGGAGTGGACAAAGTTCTCAAGTCAAATGGGATTTTCCTTTTAACAAAAGAGGACAGAAAGAATACTGCAGAAGCAAAATGACATATTTCCACTCCAGGGCTTTACTTACTAATATACCTTGGGAAAATCATGTTTTGCTTTAAAGGAACCAAATCTTTGCAACTACAAAGATTGAGTCTTATCAGAATACAACATTAAAAATATTTGTGGAAAATAACTACAGAGCATAACATGCTACTAAAATAGGGGAGGGGATAATATTGCATTAAATTTTAGGGTTTTAAAGGCAGTAGGATTTTAGTTATTGATTTTACTGCATACTTTTTCATGCATAAAGATACAGGGCTTGGAAATTACAGTTCTAGTGAAGTAGATGATTAGGTGGGGGTGGGGAAAGAAATGACAAAAGCAAAACAACTGAAAGTAAATTAGCAAAATAACTTACACCATGAATCATTGGGAATAGAAAGTCACAAGGGATTAGTGAATTGGTGCCAGCACGATAAAAGCAAAAGAATTTTCCTGAAAATTCTTAGGCGTTGTCTGGCTTCCCAGCATTCACTGAGCTGAATAACAATAGCACCGAAGGGAAGAATGTTTTAGAATCAGCAGAGCTGTGTGGTTCCTAGACTGACTGTAGGTTGAGAGCTCTGACTGATACTGCTGTGTTTTCTTCTAAGCTGCCAAGCAGCTGAGATGTGGGGTTGTAAGGTTTGCTGAGATGTATAGGAACAGTCAAGACTTTTCCAAGGAAAAGGTAGTGAAAGGCAAGGAGATCACAACTGGAACCTCTCTACATTGTGAGCTTTCATCTCAGTGATAAAGTGGGGAAGGTAGGGAGCCTTTCCCAAGAGGGCACATCTGCATCCGGTCTGAATCTGTTTGATAAGTACAAGACAGAAGCATTGGAGTGGAGGGGTCCTTAGTCTAAAAGCCCATCACCTTGTTTCTGATCTCTCCTTCCACCCACATGCTGCTCTGTATCTCTGCTTCTTAGAACCAGTGTCTTCTTTAGGCACCAGCCAGGTCTCCTGTACCATCTGACCACCCCCTACCCAATCCTGGCTTCCTTCAAGTCACAATTCTCTTTGAAGCCCTTCCAGAAGGCCATTTAATCCCTCACACTGTGCATCTTAGAGCAGGTTGTGTTGTTTTCCTCAATGCCTTTGCATCTCTACCTTCTTATGACCCTCCCAAATCAACCTTCAACTTCTCTCCCCTGCTACTATCAATATCCCCTTGGCTACCACCTCCATTCCATGGGGCCCAAAGTCCCTGGATTGTCTTTCTTTTTTTCCTTTTGAAAAAAAAATTATTGTCAAGGTGATATACAGAGGGGTTACAGTTACATAAGTAAGGTAATAAGTATATTTCTTGTCAAACTTGTTACCCCTTACCTGATTTTTCTCCTACTTTCCCTACCTCCTCCTTCAGCGCCCCCTCCCAAGTTGTACAGTTCATTTCCACATATTGTCTTGTATATATTGTTGTTGCATTGGTTCCTATCTTGCCCTTTGTCTCACCATTCTGTTGTTTCCCTTCCCTTCCCAAATTCAAATAAATGTATATACAATACCAAGGCCTGTTACCCCTGGATTTTCTTTCTATCCCAAGTCCAGCCACTGTGTTACCTAGTGAATGCCATTCTGTGTGCCAATGCATTAGGTATATAGGTTGGCTGTCTGAGATAGCTGGACAGACTTGGCCTCTAGCTCATTGTGCTTGCTGAAGAATTACGTCTGAGGCCCTATAAAAGGTGACTTATTTGGAGAAATTTCTTTGTGTCCTGGAGCCGAGGAGGTTTCGCCACTTTATCCAACTATTTCAGTTAAGTCTAAGAGCAGAAACATGTGAGGCACAATGCTAGAGACACAGTGGGTAGAGCTGCCATTTTGGGTAGAGTTCAAGTGGAATCATTGCAGCATGAACTCGTAAAGAAAGCCCATGGCTTTACTGAAGTCTGTGCCCCTTTGGCTGACATTTTCTTCTTCGAAGCAGGAGGTGTGTGCTATTACCCTGTTCTTCCACCTTGTGGTAGGACGTAGCAGGGATGTGGAGCTCTGAGCAGAGAAGATAAAGTCCACTTGCAGAATCTACACACACACTGCACAACTTGCTGGAGCCACTAAAGGCACTGGTGCTTCCCTGGCATCGAGTCAGGTCCTGTAACTGATTTGGCCCCCTTTTTAGGATAGGCTGCCTTCAGCATTGGTCTGCCATAGCAGCACATGGCTCTGAAACCTTCTAGAGGTCAAGGCTTCCCCACTTTCTGACCTCCTTCCCTGCTTTATCCACATCTCTCACCTTTTCAGCTTCACAAAGTCATCATGTGCTAAGTGGGAAGCCCACAGCTTTAGGAGGATCCCCAATGTCCAGCAGTATTTGTCTCCTTATGGGATATTTATGAAGACTTTGCCTAAAGCCCCTCCAGAGGGAGCGATTCCATGCTGAGAGGCAAAGCATAGAGCATTGCCAGATTCTTCCATCCAGCTTTTCTGAATGTACAAGTTTAAACATGCAGCCTTCTGAAAGCATACAGTAATGGCCAGCGAAGGGCCCACATCTGCAAAATAGAAAAGAGGTTGGCACACCTTATGCCAAGCATTAGGGAAGCTGGGCTGGCCAATCCTTCATTTCTCAACAGTCAATAGAGCACCTACTGTTGCAATAGAAGGGTCTAAGTATTCAGGAATGTATGAGATGTACTCCTGTCTCCTGATTGCATAATTTGTTCAAAAAGGCACATACAAAATTACTTTACAGGAGTAGTTAGAAAGATCTGAATGTTCAGAGGTCATTATACTTGGGTGTTATATTAGCCTGTTTTCCATTATAGTACTTAAGGCAAGCTGATTTTAGAAAGAGAGGATGTTTAGCTCACAGGTTTGGAGGTGCAAAATTATGGGGTTGGCACAAGCTGGGTTCTGGTGAGAAGCCATCTTGGCTGTATCAATGGTCAGAAAACATGTGTGACCAAGTGGGTCACACTTCTGAGGCTTCTGAGGCTGTGTCCCCAGTAACCTAAAGACCCTTGGGAGGACATATTTAAACTATATCAAAACCAAAACATTAAAGTTTACAAAGTAGCTCTCAGAAGATCTCCTAAGCAAAGGAATAAAAGTGGTCTGGCTGGTACGATTGCAGGTTAAAAGCAAGTGATAGGCTGTATCTCCAGACAGGAAGTGAAGGGGTTATGAAGGGCTCTGTGTACATGCTGAGAGATTTGGGTTCTAACCAGTTGGAGGAAGGCAAGGAGAGGCAGGGAAGAAAAAGGTTGGAGGTGTCAAGGTGAGTCATGAAGTGGTAGGCAGCATCCTGATATTTTCACTGGCATAGGAGATCTGGCAGCCTCTGCTTCCTGCTCAGAGGGGCTCTGATACATGGTGGGAGAATGCTCATGGATGAGCCACACAGGTCCAGAGCACAGGGAAATGTTGACGGTCCCTCAGCCAGAGTTACCTAAGCTGCTTAGCAGACCTCCATACTTTCCATTCTGCTACACTGTCTATGACAAAGCAATAGGGCCTGTGCTTCAGGATGGACATGCTGGGTGGGTTAATGTGCACCCAGGCCTCCCTCTGAGCTTCTCTCAAGGATCAAGTCCTCACTACCCATTTCCTGGTGCTATTTCATTTTTCAGGTGCTATTGCAAGCCTAAGAGACTGATCTACAGCACAGTAGGATGACTTTGATAGACAACAGTTGAAGCCAGCCACAGCCAAAAGTTTGAGAGCTCTTATCTCAACCAATAAAAAATAGACACAGTGGTATGTTCCTTCATTACAGCTACATGGGAAGTATAAATAGGAGGATAGTGGTGTAGGCCAGCCCTGACCAAAAGCAAGACTCTATTTGGAAAATAACAATCAGGGTGCCAGTGGCTTATTTGTTGTAATCCTAGCCACTCAGGTGGCCAAAACATGGAGGGTGGTGGTTTGAAGTCAAGAAAAGTCAGGGAGACTCCTATCTCCAAGTAACCATCATAAAATGCAGGAGTAGAAATGTAGCTCAAGTAGTAGAGTGCAAGAAAGAGCAAGATGGCTGGTAGAGAGCAGGAGGTCCTCAGTTCCATTTGTAGCACTGGCACACGCATGTGCACACACACACACATACATGCACACATGACAAAATCAAAAAGGGCTGGGATGTGGCTCAAGGGTTAGAGAGCCTGCCTAGTAAGTAGAAATTCTTGAGTTCAAACTCCAGTACTAAGAAAATACATAAAAAAGATGATTTAGGTGGGGCCTGAGGGTGGGAAACAGTTAAATCCTTATAGATCATCAGTCAGCCCTCTGTCTTCAAAAGATGTTTGGGGTAATGTAGATAAAACAAAAAATGATTTAGGGCAGAAACATGAGGGCATAATTAAGCCTAAGTGTCAGCCCAGGAAAGTCCATAGAGACAGCAAAGATCATGAAAGTGGCAGGCAGACATGATGGGCTTGTGTGGGAACTGGGAGGCACCAAGCAGGGGTGAAGGGAGAGCAGGACTAGGGAGAAGAGAGTGCAGAGTGACAATATAGTCAGCCACTCTTGGGTGGGCCACCGCTGAGAGACACAAAGACTAGAGGGTAGTGGCTGTAGCGCCCAAGGCTAGATCACAGGCCTGAAGCAAGGGCAGCACCAGCTGACATTTCCACTTTCCTCCTCTCCTCCCTCCCCCAGCACTCTTGGAAGCATATTATTAATTATTAATTATTTTTAATTAAAAATTATCCCAAGTAGGTGTAGAAAAGCGTTTCAATTCAACATATCCATTTATAAGTATAATATATCTTGATCAATGTCACCTCCTGGAAACACGTTTGGATGTTTCAATTCCCCCTTAGCTTCTCATTCTTCTCCCATACCTATTTGTCTATTAAATAACACTGATGAATAAAATTTACCTGGCATCCATTAGGTGGCCACTGTACTAAACGCATTACAGTCATTTTCTGATTTAATCTTATAAAAGCTCTATGAGGTAGGATATTTACTGTGTGGTGAAAGAGGTGAATAAAAAACAGAATTATCATGTTTCAAAGAGGACAGAAACTAAGACAACTAATGCAATCGAGGTAGTATGGGCACAATTTTAGGCGTTACCCATCATTTCTGGGTATGAATAGGTCCCTTCCCCCAAACAAATTGAAGGAGGCATAAACAGATTTGTAAATTCTCAAGGACTCACAACTCAGAAGTGGTGGTGGCAAGAAGGGAACTTAATGGTCTGACAGGGGAAGTTGTGCCTTTAAATGTGAATACTACATGTGGGCTCAGAATATGCAAAGATCCCATCTCTGACTTTTAGTCAGTGGCTCAGGGCTCTCACAGAATCCCAGCAGAGGAGGACCTTCCTGGAAACTTCTTTGTTGAACAAACTCCCCATCTATTCCCAGCCGCAGACCACTAAATCCTAGTACTTAGTTTCCTGCTTTGGGAAATCCTGAACTCCAAGAGAGATCAAAGGCAAAATTCAGCCTTCCACCTTGCCAGTCCATTCCTGCTTGGTTCTTGATGTGGGCAGAGGCCTCCACAGAGGGAGGCAGTAACCACACAGCAGGAGGCATTCCTAGCAATGGCTTCCCAGGTTTCCACACACACACGTGGACCTCCATTGGCCATGGAAATTGGGCAATTTTTCATTTAAAACCATTTGAAAACAAACTTCAAAATTATATATTCACAGAACATCCCTACTCTCTGGACCAGGATTAGATGGTAATGATTTAATTGATGGTTAAGTATGTAGATAAAATGAATGTGCTGAATCCTTCCCGTAATTATCTCCCCGAGGAGTCCTGGCAGCTGTAATTACTGTTTGAGGCCAAAATTACAAACCAGCTGTAGTTTTAAGCAAAATGTGCTACAGGATCTTTCAGGAAAAGTTGATCACTACCTACATACAGGAGCCCTTCCCATTTATCAAAGAATGGCCTGGTCTTAAAGATGTCTGTTTTCCAGAGTGGAGTTAATAGGTTTTCATGGAGTTGTTCTGCATCTCTAGCCTTCATGGGTAATGTACACTGCTCTGCTTTTTCCCTTGCTGCTAGAATTCCTTCTTCCTGCTTTCTTTACCAGGACAATCTCTCTAAGCAAGCAGCTCATACTGACCTCTGGTCTTGGGGAGTGAACGGAGGCTGATAAAAGGATCAATTCAGGCATGATGTAGGAGTCTCCTTGTAGGCCTGAAGGCAAACTGGTGACATCACTGCAATTGATACTCTCTTGATGTCCCATAGGCTAAACTAGATCTTATATCTATTTCTGTCAGGAATTAACAGCAATGGTTGCCTCTAGGGAGCCAATGATTTCAGGCATGATCAAATTCTTTGCAGAAGCTAAGTCCCTTGACTGTATAGTTATGTAAAATTCATGTGTTCATTCACCGCCCACTACAGATTTATGGAGATCTTCTTATGTTCCACGTAGTGTACAATGGTGAATGGCAGATATGGGGGTGCTTCTTGAATTATCCTTGAGTTATCAAGGATAATTCAACAATCCTCTCTAAGATATCAGGATGTGGAGGCGAGTAGTTAGGTAGAAGAGCTGTTTCAAGCTGAAATGAGCATGCTACAGGTGAGGATTTCAGCTGAATTGTCTGGAAATTCTGGCCTTGGCTCTGGGGCCCTCTCAGGGCTGCAGCCTCCCTTAAGCATTTAACATTCCTGAGGTGCCACAGTACGCATAAGCTGAGCTTCTTTATGGCTCTTCCCTCAATATATGGGGAGCAGTATAGACTCCCCATTTCCCAGCTATGAATAAGATAACATCATGCCAGGAAGCACCACAACTGTTATTCAGCAAGCTCTGCCTCCTGAAACCTGTATTCCTCCCCTTGTCTTTTTGAGTGGGTGCCTGGCAGATTTCTTGGTACTTGCTTAGAAGCACTTAATAAATGAAAACAAATGTGTAATAAAGTAGGGAGGCTGAAAGGAGCTGTAACCAGCATAATCACTGACTGGAGGGAGGTCAAAGGTCTTCAACTCCAACCTCACAGGGGAAACCAAAGGGTGCTCAATTCTCAGAGATGTTTTTTTCAAGTGAAGATGGTACGCAGCGGAATGGTAAGAATCTGCAGAATGATGAGCACATTTCACCTTCCACAGGAATTCATTCCACATTCCATTCCCTCTCCTCCTCTCCCTGCTCTCTCCTCTCTTTCCATTCCTCCTCCTTATTTTTCCTCCTCATTCTTTTTCCCCTACCCCTCTCCTTCCACTTCCCTTACCTCCTCTCCCAGATGTGTTCTCTTGGAAGTTAGGCACTATGTATTTGTTTCTCAGTGTTTGAACATCATAAATGTTTGTTGAATTAATGTACCCTTGAACCCATCAAAGCCCTGAAGGATTGGCTACAGAGATGTTAATGGCCAGGAGAGGGCAGCAAAGGGTGGCAGACTAATGGCAAGAGGGCTCAGAAATAGGCTATTTGTTCTTTGGAAGAAATGCTTTGCCATGAGGGCAAATGTTCTTCCATTCATGTCAAGAATTGGGGACGTTGAGAACACCAATACCAAATTTGTTAATAGAAGTTCAGTGAAGCTCAGCATCATAAAGAAGAGAGACTAATTGGCATGCAAGCTAGAGAAGCTGGTGGCCAGTGCAGTTCTGGGGAAGAGGTGTATAGTGAGTTGCTGAAACCCAGAAATTCATTATGAGGAAGGCTAGAATCCCAAGCCCTGTGCTAAGTCCTTTTGGGTGCTCTAAAGATACCCTCAAGGTTTCAACTTTTTGGCTGCTAATGTGACAAGTGTCCTGAAAGTTGGGCTTGACGTCATGTTCATTCTGGATTGGGGTTAGAAACAATGAGAGGCAAGGACAAAGACTTGCTTAGAACTGGGTGGTAGGGGAGGGGGAGAAATGCTGTCAAATTCCCTCTTCAGTTACTCAGGTGTGGGAACTGCACAGTGTAGGACTTTGGAGAAAGAAAATCTCCTCTTCTCAGCCATTTTCACTGGGAGTACAGTGCTGACCACATGTGAAGAGGTGTGACAGGCAGCTGTGGGGAGGAGGCCAGCAGAGATCAGCCAAGATCATCTCTAGATGATTATCTCTGCCAGGATCAAATCTTATCAGAAAAGGGAACTGTTGCTCTAGTAAATGCTGGGATCCAGACTTGATTTGCTGCTCTGTGGTATCTGTGTGGCCTTGAACCATTTGGAATTATGAGAAAATGGTTTGATTCAAGAAGAGTGGATGCTGGGTGGACAAGGGGATAGTTGTGTTGAATAGGCATTGCTAGGAAAGAGGGGAATGGGTTTTTTCATGATGTCTCAAGAGAAAGGATCCATCTCCAGGGTGGGACTGGATCAACCCACGTTGCTCCCTAAACTGGCAAGCTTCTCACCATGAAGGTAAGTAAAAGATGGTGGTAGGGATAGGGTCAATAGGGAATGCTACTGCTGTTGGTGAAAATGTAAAATTGTTTAACCACTTGGGAAAGCAGTATGGAGGTTCCTCAAAAGACTAAACATAGAGCCGGGCGCTGGTGGCTCACGCCTGTAATCCTAGCTACTCAGGAGGCTGAGATCTGAGGATCGCAGTTCAAAGCCAGCCCAGGCAGGAGAGACCGTGAGACTCCTATCTCCAATAAACCACCAGAAAACCGGAAGTGGTGCTGTAGCTCAAGTGGTAGAGTGTTCGCCTTGAGCTGAAGAGCTGAGGGACAGCGCCCAGGCCCAGAGTTCAAGCCCCACGACCGACAAAAAAAAAAAAAAGACTAAACATAGAGCTTTCCTATCAGCAATTCCACTCTTGGGCATATATCCAATAGACCCCAAGCAAAACCACACTAAAGCTACCTGCACAACCATGTTCATTGCAGCACTGTTTACCATAGCCAAGATATGGAATCAACCCAGATACCCCTTGGTGGGCAAATGGATCAAGAAAATGTGGTATATATACACAATGGAATTCTATGTTTCCAACGTAATAAATGACTTTGCACTATTCATAAGAAAATAGAAGACTTGGAAAAAATATATTAAGAGAAGTAAGCCAGAACCAAAGAAACATAGGTTGCATGGTTTTTAGAATGTGCATATAAATCTACAAGTAAACACAATGGATGGTAAAAGACACAAACTTACACTTGGTTATGATAAATTAAACAGGACTCAAAATATTTACACAGTAAGACCAAAGGAGGATAGTCTTAGGAAAGGATCACAAAGGCCCAATAGCTATGTGCAAAAGATCATATAAAATGATTGTTATTGAAATGAACTTCAAGAAATGGGAACAAAGGGTTTTTTTGTTGTTATTTTGCTTTTCATTTTGGGTTTTGGTTCTCTTTTGTTTTCTCCTTTGTTGCTATTTTTTCTATCTTTCTCTCTTTCTTTTTTGTCTGTTGTGTGCCCTGAACTCTGGGCCTGGGTGCTATCCCTCAGCTCTTCAGCTCAAGGTTAGAGCTCTACCCCTTGAGCCACAGCACACTTCTGGCTTTTTTTTTCTGCTTATGGTGCTGAGGAATCGAACCCAGGGCTTCATGCATGTAAGGTAAGCACTCTACCACTGGGCCACTTTCTCAGCCCTATTTTTTTTTCTGTATCTTTTGTATGTAATTTGGTCAGTTTTGGGGAGGATAAGGGGAGTACAGAAATGGTGGGACAAAGGGTGAACTAATTCAGACTGACACTCACTAGACACTAGGAATGAATACACAGGAGGGAAAAAAACTGGGATTAAACCAGGGAAGAGGTGACACTGTTAAAAAAGAAATGTACTCATTACCTAATTTATGTAATTGTAACCCCTCTGCCATTACCTTTACAATTAAAATAAATTAATTAAAAAAGAAAGACTAGGGTTTAAGTGAGTTTTTCCTTGCTCTTAATTGAGAGCTAAAACAATTGCATTTTCCTTTAGATATTTGCCTATCTGGACTAAATGTCTAAAACTGCATCCATGTTGCTGCTATCAGAAGATGCATCCTAAAGAAGAATTGCTCTTCTTGTCATCACCATTAAACACTGAATCACAATCCCTGAATTCTCATGCTATCTTGGACTCTCTGGCCAGATGATACATTTTCCCATTGTTTAATCTAGTTAGTGTCAGAAGGACTATCTTTTTTCTTATTTTATGATTTTAATGAGTTTTTATTGTAAAAATAGTGTACAGAGGGGTTACAGTTACATGTGTAAGGTAATGAGTACATTCCCTATCAAGCATTGTTACCCCCTCCTTTGTTTTGCTCCTACCATCCCTTCCCTCCCCAACTCCTCCCTCCCTCCCCCCACAAATTGTAAAGTTCATTTTCAACATAGTGTCTTGTACATTTCATTGTTACCATGGCTCAACCTGTATTCCTATTTAAGCATTTTGTTTTTTTCCCTTCCCCTCTCCAAGTTAGAAAAGGGTATATACAAGATGCTGGGCACTGGAATCAAATACAGTGAAAATAAGGTTTATACCGAGGAGGAGGAACATACCAAAGAAACAAAAAAAATCACATAGTACATTATAAGTATGTTAAAAACAATAGCAAGAAAAAAAACCACTTGTGTCCCCATCTTGGTGTTCATTTCATTTAGCATCATCTTATACGGTCATATGTATATAGCTTTTGACCTTTTCTGCTTGAGAAGGACTATCTTTATATCACAAATGTTCCAATATCTTCTATCAAAGAAACTCAAGGATTCATCAGATATATTCCATCTTCAATAAAAGCAGACTTCTAGGAAGTTTTCTTGCTCACAGCTAGATTGCTATCTCAGCACTTAGTGCTGTGGGATCCTACTGGCACAACACAATTCTCAAATTTCAGCCTCAGATGCACAGCTTCCTAGCAAGGCCCAGCACATTCATCTTTGCATTTCTAAGTGGTCAGGTGACAAGCCTAGTTATCACTGATGTCTACAATGCTGTAACATTGTACTGAATATTATATCTGCTCTCCATGGGACACCTAAGACCATGCACGTCTCCTATAGCTGGTTTTCCATCTTACCTTCTTTGAATCACTGAATATCTCAGTCCTGACATAGTTTTTTGTTTGTTTGTTTTTGTTGGTCGTGGGGGCTGAGCTCTGGGCCTGGGCATTGTCTCTCAGCTCTTCCGCTCAAGGCTAGCACTCTACCACGTGAGCCACAGCACCTCTTCCAGCTATTTTCTGCTTATGTGGTCCCGAGGAATTGAACCCAGGGCCTCATACATTCGAGGCAAGCACTCTACCACTGAGCCACCTTCCCAACCCCTGATACACTTTTATAATTAAAGATTGTATAATTTTTTCCAGCCTCTCCAGGAGCTTTGTCTTCCCCGGTCAATTGGGATATTAGGAACATTTTTTAGACTATTTCATCCTCTGAGTATCTTGGGAGTTGTCTGATTGAAGCACAGTAAGGGTCTGCTTTCTGGAGTGGTAAGAGATGGCCTCTTGTATCAGCACTGGGCCCCATGGAACTTCAGAGTGAATACTCAAAGACTGCCCGCAGCTGCATGTGCTGAAAGTGAATGGAGAGGTAGGCTGTGAACTGTACCTGGGAGGAGACAACTTAATAGGAAGAAACTTCTGCATCAAGAGCCAATGCTGAAATCAGAGGTGAAGTCTAAATAGAAATGGGATATCTAAGAATCAGGGGTGGGACCTGGGAGGTATATGGGATGGTGTGTGTGTGTGTGTGTGTGTGTGTGTGTGTGTGTGTGTGTGTGTATGTGTATATGCATGTGTGTGAGGGGGTGGGGTGGGTGTCTGTGTGCCATCTGAATAGTGCAGTTTTAGCTGTGAGAAGGCTGAGCAGAATCAGTGAGAAGGCTGAGCAGAATCAAGGTAGAGAAGGAGGTCCTTCCTATTCTGAGCCAGGATTGAAAAGGGCAGAGCTGCTTCCTGGCAGTAAGTATTAGAGAGAGCCTGGGTATCAAGAGCTCTGTGAGAGAAGAGGCAGAGCACTGGCTGGGCCTCAGTTCTGGTGGCTGGGGAAAGTGGTATAATGAGGTATTTCTTAAGTATTGGGTTCTTAAGTATTGGTTCTGTGCTCTTATTCTGAGAGCTTCACAGGTCCTTTTTTAACTTTGAGCATAGTGTAATACCCATTTCACAGGCCACAGAAGCCTGTGGGATCTGTTATGGGAAGGGTAAACCTGGGCCTTGTGTCTCTAGGTCAAGCCTGTCATATATTAATTATCCCTTCTCATCAGTACCTTTAACCTTTTCTTCCCTATTGGTCTTTCCTTAGCTTATGAACACACCGATCTAAGTTCTGAAAATAAAACAAGAAATGCCTTTCTAGCAAGTACACTTTTCTAACTACTGTTGTCTTCTCTTTTCAGCCAAGACACGAAGGTACTGTCTATAATCATGAACTTGAAGTCCTCACTTTCTAATTGCTCCCCAAGATGACACCAGATAATATAATTTCACTGAAACTGTGCTCCTTGAGGGGAGGCAGGCCAGAAAAACTTGGGCATAGCCAACCCAACCAATCTGTATACACAGACCAGCAGCCAGGGATGGTGCTAGCACAGATATAAAAAGAAAACAACTAAGTTGAATTTGAAATTGATTAGAACAGATTTTTGCTGCACCTCTGCCATGACATGTGTACTAAGGTAGAATATCTTGGTTACCCTTGTCTCCTTGAGCTCCCCAGCCCTTGCTCCTGCTGCATTCCCAACCTTATCCATTGGAGGTCCTTTGCTGATACTGTTCTCGATTTTTGTTTGTTTTCAGTCTTCATTCTAGGCCTCAGTAGGGAGAGGCTGCAAAGGTACAGAACCTGCCTGTCTGAATTGAGGTCTCTTCTTTCCCAGTGAGGGCTCAGGTGGGTCCAGAACCCTCCAACTCTGACACATGGATTACAGGGAACTAGTGCAACCTCCCTTATTGTAGGAAAAGTTTTTCTCAGTATAATCGAGCTCTCTGATGGACTTTTCCTCAAGGGATCCGGCAGGCTAATTAGCTTTTTATCAGCAATTTATGGGAAGAAGCAATCTCACGAAAAATTCAGTGAACCAACCTGCCATCAAACAGTTGTGTGTGTGTGTGTGTGTGTGTGTGTGTGTGTGTGTACGCGCGCGCGCAAACTCTAAGTAATAATGAAAACTCAGTTTTATAAGGTAATAAAGGAATGGTGCATCTTATCAAATTCCATTGCTCAGGGAACACATTGAAACTCTTTCATCGATCCTTGTCAGCCTTCCCCTCTTACAACCCTTACCCTAAGCCCCCAGTCTCTCTGCCATTCTGTAGAGTAAACAGAAGGACCATCCATCTGGTCAACACAGAAGACTGGCTATCATCCCAAACACCTCCCTTTTCCTGACCTCTCATTCAATTTTAGCTCATAAGCCTTTGTAAGTCCATTCTTCCTCATTCATCCCCTCTACTCTGCCCTCTTCAAGCTCCCGCACAGCTCATCCTGACGGCTGCAGCTGTTCCTGCCTCCAGCCTCAGCCCCTCCTGCCTACCTCCTCCAGATGGTCAATATGATCCTTTGAAAAAGTCAATTTGAGCTAGCTACAGCTCTTCTAAAATAATTCCAAAGCTCTCTTTATTGTCCCAGTAGAAAGGCAAATTCCCTTCCCTCGCCCTTTCTGGCCTCATTTCTCCCCACCCAGGTGCTCTGCTTTAATCATTTGAAGGCCTTGGTGTCTCAGCCACTGGCCCTTCCCTTTCACAACTTTGAATGCCTTTGAATGCATTGCTCTGTATTCTTTTTCTTTTCTTCTTTGCTCAACAGGAGGATTTTTACTCATTTTTAAGAGCCTGCTCAAGTAAGGTCTTCCAAGTTTCCGGGTGCCACTCTCTCCTCCTGTGGAAGGATGGGCACACTCTCATTTATGCTCCCATATGAACTGTGCAAACCCCAGTTACATAATTTATGACATTACACTGGAACAATGTACTGTCACGGTCCCTGACCAGCCCCTTTGAAGGTGGATGCTTAGTCTTCATCCTTGTGTTCCCAGTATAATGCCTGGCTCTCAGCAGGACCAGGAGTCATGTGGAGCCCATCAGTTAGGGAGTTTCTTCATAGCAGGGACATTCCCCTTCAATGAGAACTACCTCTCCCTCTTTCTGTGGCTTTAGACAACATGTTCTTCCAAGATAAACACACAATTGGTGTCTTCATGTTGCTTAGCACCACAGGGCTAAGCACATCTCCAAACCCCAAGCTAAATATCTGTGACAAAAATAATTTATTTGCGTGTATGCAAATGTGGTAACAAAAACCCAGGCATATAGCATCCCATATAGAGTACCTAAAACCAAGAGATGATGATGATTCTTGGTGAATATACTGTGATAAAAAACCTAGAATTCTATCTAGTCTTTCAGAGAAAAGATCAGAATGGATGATCTTTAAAGTATGTGCAGTTAACCACAATTTCACATCTCTTTCTCTTTTCTTTTGCATTTGGCACTACTGGGGTTTGAACTCAGGGCAGTGCACTGATCTGCCCTGCTTGCTTGCTTGCTTGTGGTGGGAGCTCTTATCACTTGAGTCAGACTTCTGCTGAGTTTTCTGCCCAAGCTAGCTTTGAATCACAGTGTTCTGGATCTCAGCCTGCTGAGTAGCTAGGATTTCAGTATGAGCTAACAACACCTAGCTACATCACCTTCTAAATAACTATAAGCAGACTAAAATTACACTGGCCTCTCTGAAAGTATGTATCCCTTTACTTCAGTGTTTTTCACAATGAGAATAGTGTCTTATTGGAGTTGTATAGTTAATTTAATGGTTTTGACCAATATCTTTTTTTCAAAGAGCAATCTAAAGACAAAGTGTATCTTATGTATAAGCATTACGTGATGAAATTTTTGTTTTACCTTTGCACCTGCGCATCTAAATTTCTTTTATGAATCGTTAGCAAGAATGCTGGAAGTACACTGCTCAATCGCACATAGAACTAGGACTTGTTAAGGTACATCGCTTCAGCGTATGTTCTTCATACTAATGTCTCTGTGAAGCAATGGAAATTTCAGAAGCCAAGAAATGAGAAACTTGGACTATTCCCAGCAATTTATCCTTATTTGAACATTAAAATAGTGCTGCTGAAAATCAGCTGTTAAAAAGCCTGGGTAGAGTTATATTTTCCCAGGATTTTAATTGGCTGGAAAACCAAATAAACACTTACTGAGCATCTTTCACTGCCAGATCCTATGCATAGATGCTACGTCATTTAATCGTTGCAACAGGTATTTAAAATACTCATTTATAAAGGAGGGAAGGGATCCCTCAAGAGAGATCAGGAAACTTGCTCAAGCTCCACAGCTCCAAGTGACAGAGCTGACTTGAGATTTTCCTTCCTGTTAGACACTAGTGACCACAACACAGCTAGAGTAGCCTGCCAGGAACTTTAACTGAGCCATGTTTTTCTGATGCAGTGAATTTGTTCTCCACAATTCCTGGCTGTTTTGCTCATAGTAGCTCTTGCAATTATTCATTTCATACATTCGGTTTATAAATTAGCACTGTGAAACACATTCATGGAAGAGCAAAACAACCCCTCAAAGACCTAAAATCAAACACTACAATACCAAATAGTTAATTTACATCGAGTTTATCAAGAACTTACCTTTGAACAAATGCATATAAACAGACTCATGTAGGAAAATTGTGAACTATATAGTCTGGGTCAGACTCAGTAAGTTGTCATTCTACAATCAACACACAAATCCATATCCATCTTAATATCAATCCATGAAGGTACTGCTTCCAATTACCCTTCCCCTCAAGAGCATCAAAATCCATTCCTCATCACTACCTGCTGCTCTGATATTTCTCTTTCCAAACTCTTTCTTCAGCTTCTCCAAGCACATGGAAGGAATCTTATATAACAACTTCCCATCACACTCCACTTAACAGCTATTCAGCAACCATGTCCTGTCGTCAGAGCAGAGCCTTGAAATGGGAGGCCACTATTGTTCTCTGAAAATGGAGGCAGTATTGCTGGTAGAGGGGGCTCAGCTCTTCACCTCTTATCCTTTCTAGGCTGAAAAGGAGCGGAGCCCCAAGTCTGGTTCAGAGCTATTTCTTTAGCAGTCTGCTTCTCCTTTATTCTACCTCAAGGAGTCCTCTTCTAGGCTGGGCAGATGATTTTCTAAGGCTCATCAACAACTGCTCAAGGACTTTCTTTTTAACTTTCAGAGACCATTCCCTTCCACTTCAGTGCAGGGCTCAGCATTGTGTTTCTAGGGTTATTATTGATTCGATTCCCAGTTTCTCAGCAGCAGGAACTGGGGACAGCAGGACACCAATGTATCCAGGCACAATCCATAAAGATGGGCGAAGAGAGTTACCTCTGTGCTTGGAAGCTTGAGAAAATTATTGGCTTGAAACAGTATAAGGAACATCTTCTAGACTGAGTAGTTCTTGAAGACTACCATGTGACTCCAAAGTCCTTCGCTTCACTATTATTCCCTTTCTTGCTTTCAAGCATCTCCTCTGGCAACAGCAAGTAGAACTAAAAGTGATTTCCTTGCAACAAAGGGCAGCTTTCTCAAGGCCTTTGTTATTAACTCTTTTGTGTCCACAGCCACCTGGGAGCTAGTGCTCCAGGTGCACTGTGAATGAGGGTTTAGATTCTACCCTGACTCAGACAATGTTACTTGGGGGCTGTCTGTAATTCCTTCTGTTGTTGTGAGAATATAGGGTTGTGTCTGCTATGATTTCTTTCTCTGCAAGTAGCCCTGTAGCCTCATTTCTGATTTTAGAGTTATTTCTAGGTAACTCCATATTCATGCATGTTATTTTCACACTTGACAAGCAATGGAAGTCCTGCAGTCTTTGTAATGAGTAGCATGAGAGCCATTAGCTCTAATCCTGAAACTAAACATTCTGAAATATTTAGGAACCCAAGATTAAAAAGACAACTGCATGATCAGATTCTGTCACCTGCGAACATCATGTTGGTGTCACCCTGCATGCCCAAGGTAGAGACGCAGATTTTCTCTCCTGTGGCAATCCTCCATGTTTGGGGGTCCCATGGCACAGTCATTAGAAGTCAAGGGACCTTGGTTATCAACTCATTCCTGAGCCTGTGTGTCTAAGTGAGTAGAATGTTCACACCATTCACCTCTGCTACAGTTTGTCCCAGTATGCCAGACCATCATCCTTTAGAGTAGGATATTACTTCAGTTTTTAAAGTTTGCAATCAGTTGTCACCCTCTTCAAAAACAGGAGCCTACCCTAATACCTGCCTGGCTCTTGGTTTCCTTCCTTAGAGAACATTAATGTCACTGGAGATCCTACTCAGTATCTCTGCAGAGAAGCTTCCAGAACTAGAATAGGGACATCAGGGGTTTAGCTTTTTTACCATCTTTATGGATTCGATGAGTCCCTCCATAGCCAGGATGGTGTTTTCTTCTCTAGTGATACATTACTGCTTGGTGTAACTCAGACTTGTTTTGCTCCAACCCCTTGACTCCAGGCACAAAGAGTGCACCTTCTTTGTTTTAGATGACTGTAATAGATATCTTGGCCAGAGTGAATGATAAACAACAGAAGTGTATTGCTCACAGTTGTGGAGATGGGAAGTCCAGGATGAAAGCATCAGTATATTGGGTGTCTGGCAAGGGCTAGCTCTGATTGATTCTTCATAGATCATACTTTTTTTGCATATCCTCACAGAGTGGGATTTTTGTGTGTGTGTGTCAGTCATGGGGCTTGAACTCTGGGCTAGTGCTCTACCACTTGAGCCACAACACCACTTCTGGTTTTCTGATGGTTTATTAGAGATAAGAGTCTCACAGACCTTCCTGCCTGGGCTGGCTTTGAACCCTGATCCTCAGATCTCAGGCTTCAGATCTCAGCAGCTGGGATTACAGGCATGAGCCACTGGAACCCGGTGGTGGGCTTCTTTCAAAGGTACTAATCCCACTCTGGAAAGAACATCCCTTAGACATTCTCTTCCCAGCACCACAACTGGAGCTAACGTTTCAACATCAGACATTTGGAGGGTCACAAGCATTTAGTCTCCAGTAGACACAGACTGCAGATAAGGCCCAGTGGAAAGTGCAAACAGATGTGGCTTTCCTGGGATCTAAATCTCCTTGCTTGCCTCAGAGACTTTATTAAGCATTAGTAACAGGAGGGAAAATCCAGGATGTTTACATTTTCAAATTTGTAGTCACTCTTAATCCCCTTGGATGGTATTTACCCTCTTGATTGGTTCTATGACCTTTCTCTAATAAAGTTTGTGAGTTGGAACACTTATCAATATGTCCTCAGAGAAGGAGTGAAAACACGCTCATGTTTTCCTGTCTCATTCATAACTGCTTCTGTTTTTGTCTGGGTACAACTCACTATAGTATATTATATACCTGAAAGTTGAAAATGCATTAAGCAATTGCTCAGTGACTTGGAAACTTCCCTCTGCTTTTAAGAAAATCCCACTTCTTTATTTTAAGCATTTTGATTACCCATGTCATCACATTTCATGCCCTGAATTTTATTTGAAATGAAAGAAAATACCTTTTTCTACCACTACTGACTGCTTTACCTAGTAATCAAAGGAATAAAGGATAAAATTGCTAAAATAATGTTGCTACACAAGTACAGATTTTCATCTCCCTTCTAAACAAATGAAGTACAGGGTGGGAGAGGCTGATGGAAAGGGACAGTGACGTGTAACAATGTGTACTGCTCAGGAGCTGTGCCTTTTCCAACCCCAGGGGACAATCATAAATGGAGACCTCCCACAGGCTCTTCAATTCCATGTATAATTTCAATATTCCCCCCTGCAAAGCAACATAAATATGAAAGGAAAGCAGAGGATCTCTTCTTTTGTAAACTTGCAACCAGTTATTTGTGTATGATTGAGTCTTTTGGCTGTGACTGTTTCAAAATGCAAGTTCATTAACAGAAAATCAATAAATGATTTCATTAGGAATATTTGTTGAGGATATAACAGGTGCCATGGGCTTTCTTCGGTACCAGGCACCTCACAGTAAGCAAGACATAAAAGATAAATGTCATTGCATCCAAGTACCCCTATTCTTTTATC
This sequence comes from Dipodomys ordii, assembly GCF_000151885.1. NCBI lineage: Eukaryota > Metazoa > Chordata > Mammalia > Rodentia > Heteromyidae > Dipodomys > Dipodomys ordii. Next base: position 5,531,891 of record NW_012267329.1, read on the forward strand.
CCCTTCATCCACTTTCACTCAGGCTTCAAAATAACAAGTGCTTCTGTCCTCTCCCTCACAGTACTGGGAAGAGCAATAAACAGAGCATTGTCCTATCAGCCAGTTGTCCTGGTGACATGTGGGTGGCTGCCCTTGACAGAAGCAGTTCCTGAAATACATTTCTGGCCTCAGTGGCCTTCTGGGATGACCTCTTCCATAAGGCTCTGCCTTCATCCCAGTCCCTTTCCCCAGGCAAGGAAAATATCCTTTTGCAGACTATAGGCAGTGGGTGCAGTTCTTCTGGAGAGAGTGGCCTGGCAGCATCTACTCAGTTTCCTTCATCTGTGGGGGAAGAATCGGTCCATCTCATTGTGTTGCTGTCACCTCTCAATGCTATTCCTGGAGATGGGGAGGACTGAAGTCCATTGTCATCCACCTTTCTATTTTACAACTATTCAAGTGTGACCCTCCGGGGCAGAGACAGCAGCATCAAGGTCACTTGTGAATGAGAGGAGAGTCAAGATGCAGTTGACTTTCTGCTCAGGCAGAAATGTTGTTTTAAATCACATTGTTGTCACCTTTATACTTCTAATGTTTACCTCAAGTGTTCCCATGTTTTATATGATTACTATCTCTACAGGCCTTTGAGAAAGTCACCGATTTCAAACACTATCTGAAGGTGAGAGAACACTTAATACTCTTCTTTTTGTAGAGATAATTCAATATAAAGAAGTCTGAATAGTCTCAGCTTTGTATGCGGAGCACACTCTCCACCAACAGGAAACCCAAGGCCCCATCGATACCAACCAGACCTGCTTGTCCAAACTGTATTCTGACCACTTACACCAACTGACATGGACTGACACAGATTCTAATGGGTTTGTTAATGTTTTCAGATTCCCGACATGCAGTACATCGTTAGGGTCTCTGAAATCAGTTTTGCAAGTGTTAATGGACATTGGCCTGCAAAATCCCATCAATAAAACTGGTTAGCTTTTGGTTAAAAATATTTTTTTAATAAATCCTTCAAATTATTAAAATTAAAAAAATATTTTTCCATTGTTCCATTTTTGTTGTAAAGGTGATATACAGAGCGGTTACAGTTACACAAGTAAGGTAATGAGTACATTTCTTTTTTAACAGGATCACCACCTCCTTCATTTTTTCCCCCTTTCCCCCTTCCCTTTATTTTTACCTTATCTTCACAGACGGGTACAGCAAGTCATTAGTGCTATAATGCTTCCCCAGAGAACAAAAGCCAACTTGAGGCCTTGTCACCTCCTGGCCCACTCTCTCTCAGGGTCAGTTTGCTCTTCACCTTAGGGGATGCTGTGCTTCCTCTCATAGATGAAAGGAGATACCAGGAGTACTCCAGGACCTGGCTATCCATGTCAGCTCAGGGATGGGGGTGGGGTGACTTTTGTCCTTTACCAAGAGCTCTCTGTTGTTCCATTTTTCCATTGTACTCAAAATTCAAGGCCACCTATCATCATGGGAACCAAGGGAAGAAATGATCTCTGCTCATGGAAATCCCATGGAAGTCTGGGGCTTAGTCTGCTGTAAATTCATTCATAGTACCCTTCGGGCCTTGCCTGGAATTGACTTGGACTACTGAATAGAGATTCCACTGAATGAGGAACTCTGGAGCTTCAGCATTTCTAAAGGAATTTGATTGTTTCATCCTATATCTCATTTACTTTTTCATTTATCCATTAAATACGAATTCAATATTTATACAATAAGTATTTCCCCCTCCTTCCTTCTCTCCTTTTTTTCCTTCTTCTTCTGTTTTTTTTTCCTTTTTCTTTTTTGAGACATAAAATCTTATTATATATGTCAGAGTGCCTAGATCACCCTGGAACACATGATTCTCTTTCCTCAACATCCTGAGTGCTACAATTACAGGCATGTAATATGACTGGCAAGCATGTTATCTTTATTTCCTATGAATCATCATGTTGTCTCACATGTTGAATCAATGCCATAGATTTCTATAAGTTAGAGGCAGAAAAGACAACAGCAATCAGCTAATGTCAGCATGAAACAAGAGTATTTAGGCCAGGCCTTGCTGAGAAAAAAGAGACACGTCTAAGCTCCAAACATTTCCTTTACATGTTGAGAGGAAACTCTGTAGTCTTGAAGATGTCATAGTACAGGAGAACCACATTATGCCAGAAAGGAAGTTTCCACCAGACAGGAAGAGGAAATAATCTTTGGTAGAAGAGATACGAAGAGAAGGGAAGAAGAGAAAATCTAGTTTCACTTTAAGCTTAAAATCCAAAGTTTGGATGGGTTGAGGGAGAAGCCAAAGGCAAACTATAGCTAACTATAGCTAGAGTAACAAGGCAGCAATGGCCATGTACCTTTACAGGACTATGATGGCTCCTTCAGCTCCATTCATACCCTGCCTGAGTCTATGCTGAATCACAGCTTGCCCAGAGAGTTTAAATCTCTCATTCCCTCACTTCACAATCTTCTGGGAAACAGTTGTATTCAGTCTAGACAGTTTTTCCTGACTTGCCAGGACCCATCTCAAGAAATCTATTCCCCAAACTCCTGCTGGAATGTGCCTTTACCATTTCCATGACCCAGCCTGAAAAATAATGCTGTGTTCTGGGTGTCTATGATCCTCAAAGACCCAAAAAAGGCTCTGCTGAGTTCTTGATAGGAAATATCTAGAGATGGTTTAAAGGGGCTGCTAATATAGTTTCAAAACAAGTTTGGGTAACCAACATTTGCTTCAGATTGAAAGTTCACACACTTACTTAATGAGGCTGCTGCTGATGAGCAAGGACTCTTGTTTATGTGAGGGTATCTTAAACACATGGTTACGTTGGAATTGTACAAAACTCAATCAGGTGGTCCCAACAACCATGCTGGTGTAGATCTGCTCTACTCGGATGCACATACACATATGAAGACTGGGCTTGGAGAGCAGTCTGATCATATGTTAGTAGCCTAGAGTAGGATTTCAGGGGTTAGAACCCCATACCTCTACCAATTAGGATGACATTATTTATCCTTTCTTTTCCTTCTGGCCCTGAGGATTGAAATCAGGGCCTTGTGCTTGCTTGAAAAATGTTCTACTCTAGCCTCACCCCTAACTCAACGAGGCTGATCTTTACTACAGATTCAGATTGGATTGTTGTTCTTCATTCTCCCATAAAACTAAAATTTAATGTAACCAAATGGCACCTGAAAGCTTGGCTTCTCATTAAGCCAAATTCACTACTCATTAACACCGAAGTTACATAGCAGCACTCAAGGGAGTGATGCAAACCTGGAACTATTTCCTGTTATTCTTCCCAAAGATCATAATGTAGGTCAGCATGACATTCAGAAGAGTGGGAGAGGGGGGGCCACATGTAGCTGGGCCAACATCATCTTAGATTGGATGTACAAAAGTTGATGTAATGGTATGAGGACCCCTAACTCTCTGCCATCTCTGGTGGTCCAATGGCAGGGATGTTTCTATCTCCAAGTCCCAGGTAGCCTCTTCTGGGGGAGTTTACCCAGCTTTCTAGGCTGTTGATGTGATGGAGAGTAAAAGGAGTGGTATTGGCTGACCTTTGAGTGTGCAGTGAAGCCATCCAGAATCCCTGAGAGAGAAATGGATTTTTAAATTCATTGGCTTTGAAGACTCCATCTGCCACCTGCCCTGCCAAGGTCAGAGCACGTTGGATACAGCCCTAAGTGGGCTGCCAGATCTCTGCAGGTGTCAGGGTTCAGTTCTAGCCTGGTCCCTTGGTTCCTGGGCAGTGAGGGGCTTCTGCCGGGCCAGCCTCCCTTCACATTAAATTCCAGCTTCTCCTTACTTCGTCTGTCCTCTCTCTTATACCGTGTATGTGTGTGTGTGTGTGTGTGTGTTGTGTGTGTGTGTGTAAGTGCACACACAATGTGGGCACAGGCGCACACATACACTCATGTCACTCACACTTGCCAAGAGACCTGGGATTTTGCAATGCTTTTACCTTAAAGTAGAATTCTAAAAGGCATTACAAACAACTTATATATTTACAGCAAATATGCACAGTATGCATCTGTGCCCACCTAAGTGCTGAGTGTGCTGCTCCCCTAGTCTGAGTTGATACTGGGCCACGGGCCTGGGGTTTCCCTTTCTTTGTCTTCCTCTCCATGACGAACATTATGTTTCCTCATATGACAGTGTCAGGAGGAAGCACAGCAGCCTGTGAGAATAGGGGATATACATGATGATGATGGGTGAGGACATCACTGAACAGTTTTGTGCTCCCTCGGAGCTGCATTTCACCTAGACTAGGTGCTCCACCCCCATCAGTGCCATTGAGAGACAGGCACTGCTATGGCCACATTACAAAAGGGTAGAGTCACTAACCAGCATGTGGCAGTCCACCAGTATGAATCTAGGTCCCCCCCCCCACCTGCAAGTTCACTGTGTACACATCTCAATGCTGCTTATGGCCTCTTCCACCCAGATAGTCTCCAACAAAGCATGGCCTACGTCGCATCTGCTTTCATCTCATCCAGTACCATTGCTCCAATTCTGACACGTCCATGTTTATTTTTAAAAAGGGAAGGCACCACTTCCCCTTTCAGGATGGATCTGGACTCCAGAACATTACTTCAAAGAGTCAAGGAAGCAACAGGGAAGGAACAAGCCTCTCTTGGCTTGCATTTCATACCAGGGGTGCAAGAATTTCATTTCTTGGTTCTGCTACAGCAGTTCAGAAACACCCATTGTATTAGCTGAAGTAGTTCTAGCTGCTGCACCAATGACTCCCAAGTTGCAGTACTTTAACCCTGAAGACATGTATTTCTCACTTACATAACTGTTGAACACAGATTTGCAAAAAGCTGAGTACTCAGGACTTAAGAAGCATCTCCCAGGTGACAAAGTTGTTAAGCACTTTCCCTCAGCAGTGGAAGAAGGCTCCAAGGCCTGCTTTCCCCCTGCTGCTTTGTGGGACACTGATTATTGCTCAGGACCAGGGCTGCACCGCAATGAAGGTACTGCCTATCAGGTCCCCTGCAATACCCTCAGTATTACCCAAGTATCAAGGAAGAAGTGCTGTTTCTCAGCTCCTCTGTACCTCTAGTTGTTACTCCTGTCCCATTTTCTGTCATGGAGCTTTGACACTCCTGATAACAAGTCAGAATTGAAGTTAGCTATGATTTTGATTCTAGTACTAAGGGTACAGGAAGTGTATTAGTAATAGCTGTTATTATATATATTATATTGCCACTTCTGGTGGCAACCCTGGACACTTTAATAAGCCCACAGATGGACTCCTTTGAGAATTCTATCAGGAAATAAAGAAGTAAGATATGTTTCAGTTAGAGTCAGTCCCATAGCTACTTCTCCAGCAGCTCATAGGTCCTTGGAAACCTCCCTTAGGGATTAATTTTGACATCAGGAAAGAGAATCTTAGCTTCCATGGCCTAGGGCAGAGACATCTTTTGGGATCTGCAAATGAGAGGAGCCTAGATTATCCTTGAATATAGCAAGAGGCCCTGATGCTTGGAGTCTCTCTTCTGCACGAGTCCTACAATGGAGATGTCTCTTAGTCCTCACGTCTGGTGGGGGCCCCTCAGCCTCTCCACAGCTGCTTTCATACTTCAATCAGAGTCATCTGGTTGAAGGACATGCAGTACAGATGCTCTGTCAAGGGCAGAGGTGCCACATTGAGAGAGGCTGTCTAGCTCTGAGAATGGATATAAAAGGAACATGACTGTACTGGGAGAACACAGAGGGATGTTCTCTGCCTGCAGACCATAAACCCTTGGTAAATAACCTTGCTTGGTTTTTGGTGTTCCCATTGCGAGGGGCTCCACTCTTTTGACTTACTAAGAGCAGGAAGGAGACAGGCTTAATGGACAATCTCTCGTAAGCTCAACAAACACCTCTTTCCTTTTAGCACTTTCAATGGACAGCAATCTGATAGCTTAATTCTTTTCTTATTTTTTCCTTTTGGTCCAAGACTGAGACTCAGACTTGGTACCTGATGCTTTTGCTCATTGGCTAGCACTCTATCAACTGTGCCACACTTCCAACTCTAAGCTGTGCACTTTAAAGATTAACTTAGGCTCCATCTTCTGTCTCTCTCATTATCTACAAGTTTTACAAGGGAAAAGATAATTTTATATGCCTACATGGCATTGTATCCTCTGAAATGTTATTTGCTGAGTGCAAATTACTTTTCTTGTTTGTGGGACATGAACTCTGTGTGTGGGCACTGTCCCTTAGCTTTTTCACTTAGAGCTAGTGCTCTACCACCTGAACCACATCTCCCCTTATGGCTTTTTTGCTGGTTCATTGGAGATAAAAGTCTCATGCACTTTCTTGCTCAAGCTGGCTTCAAAACATGAACTTCAGATCTCAGCCTCCTGGATAGTTAGGATTATAGGCATGAACCACTGGTGCCTGGCTGCAAATTACTTTGGAGGAAATAAATGATGAGTGGGAGAACAAGTGAATGAGAAGGGAAAGGGAAATAAATCGAGGAAGGTGGGTGAGGCTGAATGATGGCTGATTGCCTGCAGATATTCATTTCCCTCCTTCTCTCATTAAGAAATGAGAGAAACTTTTGACACCTTGACCTTTTACTTTTGGCCAATAGATATGTGATGGTTAGAGCTTAACAGCCATACTGTACAGTGAGGTAAATACAAGGAAAATTAATTGGCTATGTGCATTATTATTAATTAGTAGCTATGTTCCTACTATCATATAACATGATAATTAACAAAATGGACTCCAAGAAATGAAAACAAGGGTTTTTTATTTTACTTTTTGTCTTTTTTCTTCTTTTTTTTTTCTATTTTCCCCTTTTGCTGCTATTTTTGATTTCTGTACCTTTTGCCTTATGTATGGAAGTATGTATGTATGTAAGTTTATCTGATTTGGGGAGGGGAAGGGGAAGTACAGAAATGGTGGGACAGGGGTACACAAATGCAGCAGTGATACTCACTAGACACTCACTAGTTGAAAATGAGCTATATAACTTGTAGGGAGTAAAAAACTGGGAAAAAGCAAGGGAAGAGGTGACACTGTTAAAAAAAGAAATGTACTCATTACCTGACTTATGTAACTGCAACCCCTCTGTACATCACCTTTACAATAAAACTTTTACAAATTAAAAATACAACAACATTGAGACAGCAAAACAGACAGGCAGAAGTCAAGGTCTCTGTTGATCATGGAGTCTGTCACTGTGATTTATCACTATGAGAGCCTAGAATGACTTCTTCAGGACTTTTTATACAAAAAAGAAACAAATTTCCATTTCATGTATGCATTATTATTAAATATCTGAAATGGACAGTATCTAACTGACTCAGAATCATGCCAGTGCCAGAGTCAGTCTGAGAATTCAAGACTTCTGTCCCAGACTGGAATTCTTTAAGTAAAGTCCGGCTCCAGGCAACATTCAACAAACAGCAAGTCCACACTCACTCAGATCTGGCACCAAGTTAGAACATCTTGATCTTTTTGAAGGACAGTACAAGTGAGAGAGGGTCAAAAACCTCAGATTGCCTATAAGTCTCAGTGGCTCCAGGAAACACCACCACCAGGGTGTAATTTCAGAGCCTGGCTGAATTTCATGCAGGCTGGGGTCTTTGCAATTCCACAAGGCATTTACTGTTCTGCAATGTAAAGCACAGGGGGGTAGCTCTTACCTCCACTAGGGAGTGCCAGTGTGCAATAGGCTTCCTGGGATAGGACAGCATTTCACTCCAGTGCTCTCTGCCCAGCCTCTCAGCTTCGTTGCCTACTTGACACACGCCGATGATCTCATTGTGACCTACACTGTGAAAAGGGCCCACAATAGTTTTTTCTTAAAATTTTGGTATAGAAGAAGAAAATCACACAAAGGGAAACCAAGGATTGGTGAGTCAGGCAGCTCACCAATGGGGTAGGGTGGAGAAGGTGCCTGTATTCTTTTGCTTTCCCTTTCATTAAAGAATACTGGTATCATGCTCTTCTCTCCTTCCTTCTAAGTTTAGCTTTATTTCTTTGACCCAACTTGAGTTATCAACTGTACAAAGATACTTAGCTCCTTTAACCTTAGGGCCGATCTCTGGAAAGTTTCCCTAAGTAGGCTTCTGGCTTTGTTTAAACAATAACTTATTATTATTGATATTATTGTTGTTGCTAAAAGTCCTTTGCCGAACTGGAAAACTATGGTGTACCCTTTAACTGTTTGGGATCCAAACTCACAGACTTTCTTTTTTTTCTCTCCTCCCTACTGCGACGAGTAATTTTTGCTGTGTCTGTGTGGAGGTGGTGGAGAGGTAGCGTGTGCAGGATAATCAAGTCTCTTCTCATTAAAATCAGATGCACGCAGCAGCCCCTGGATTCTGCCATGGATTTTTTTTTCCAAGCCAGATTCATGAGTTTACTGATAATTACATCAAGGCAGAGATCACATAATCAGATTTATTGATGCAGGAAACTTGGCAATAGCTTGGAGAATGTTGGCCTAGCTTTACAGTGGGTGGGCAGCAATCCTTCCTACCCCCAGCAGGGACTGACACACACTATAGTATTGCCCAGGAGAGATGGGACCAGGCTATTGCCCAGCATGGGCTATCACACCCACAGGAAGCCATGTTGGAACACAGTCATGCTTTGCCCAGGCATCTGCTGGGAAAGAGTTCAGGTCACTGATGCTGCCTTGCTGACATTTCAGAGGCATGTGCAAAATGTTTTAGCAACCAATAAGATTTGTAAGATTATATTAGAAGTCAGAATGTTTTTTTTTTTCCTTTATAACTATGCTCAGACCACGTGGGAGGTTTCTAATTAAAAAGAGACTTTGCATTTCAGTCTAATGACTGGTTTAACATGTATAATTCCCTGTTGGTACTTCCTTTGCATATTAAAATGACTGTATTTTTTTTTCAAATCTGTCCTTTAAATACACAATTGGCTACAATGCAGACTATAAATATCTCTTCTGTGCTGTATTAATTAAAAAGTCTAGCATCTTATACATTTTAATGTACCCTGTCATCCATACTGATTCTAGCATTTTCAAGAGAACATTTCTGTGTTTGCTTTCAGACTTAAGTGGATGGAAATGATCTTTATTAAACACACTGCCAGAAGGGGGAAAAAAAAGATAGAAGTTATGCATTTAGAAATGTTGATAGTCTGGTGTTTAGTGTGGAATCTTTCCCCTAAAGGTAATCTGGATTGCTTGACAGAACCCAAGATTCATGGGGCCACAGTTTCTGAAGTATCAATGTACAGAAATGTGTGTGTGGGGGAGAGGTAGGGCACAAAGAGAATGGACAGAGAGGAAGATATAGAAGAGAAAAGCGAAGAGTAGAAGAGCTGAGAGGCCCTGTGGCAGTCTGATTTTACCCCATGGTTTGAACAGTGGGGATTCCTGGTCAACCTGCCTTCCATGTGCACTCCTTCTGTCCCTCCCTGTGGCCTGGGACCCCACTGAGCCTCCTATCTGTTCCACCTCTGTCCTCCCTTCCCAGGGCACAGTGGGCGTCCATGGAAAAGGCATTCCAGGCATCTCACCGGTCATAGTCCATGACAGCAATGGATAAATGGATTTGGTCAATATTCTCGGGAGGGACATCAAAGACTATGGCTTCGTTGTAAACAGGATTCAGCGTGTTCCTCTTGGTGGACGTTTTTCTCTTCTTCAGTCTCCTGCCATCACACATCAGGGAGACTTTCACGTAAGGATCTGCAGAGACCATGAGAAGCAGTGCTACAGTGAAGATAAATACAAACTATGGGCTTGCATAGTCTATATTGCATCCTTTGCCTATGTGTGGACTGCAGTTTGGGAATGCTAATTAATGTAATAGGCAGTGACTAGTTAGCATAAAGAAGTCATTCATTCAAGAAAAAGTATAGGACAGTGTTCTTTAAAATGTGTGAAATCTAAAAATAGTATGAAAACATCTGCTGCCAAAGTGGAAGATATTATCAATTTCTCTGTCATCTGAAGGAAAATGCACAAACATTTCTAAGGAATGGGAATCAGGCCTTGGGCCTTCAACTCCACTGCATGGGATTTTTTTTTCTAAAATTAGATCTCTTTATTACAGTAATGAGGATTGAATCCAGGGCCACCGGCATGCTAGACTAGCACCCTACTAGTCTAGTCACACCCATGACCCCAACCCAAGATTAGGTCTTTAGGAAAGAGAATTCCTACTATTTGGGAGGCAGAGATAGGAAGGATTACATTTCAAGGCTAGCCTGGAAATAAAGGGAGATTCTATCTTAACAAAGAAACTGGGGGGCTGGGAAGGTGGCTCAGTGGTAGAGCTGCCTTGTATGCCTGAGGCCCTGGATTCAATTCCTCAGCACCACATAAGCAAAAAGAAAAAAGCCAGAAGTGGCGCTGTGGCTCAAGTGGTAGAGCACTAGCCTTGAGCTGAAGAGCTGAGGGACAGCACCCAGGCCCAGAGTTCAGGCTCCACAACCGGACCCCCCCGCAAAAAAAAAAACAAAGAAACTGGACATGTGGCACTCACTCTGAACCTTAGCTACAAGGAAGGATAGGAAGAGTGTGGTCCAAGGCCATACCAGGCAAAACACACAAGAACTTATCTGAAAAATAGCTACATTAAAAAAGGGCTGAGGGCACAGCAGAAGTGGTAAAGTCTCTGAGTTCAAACTCCAGTACTCAAAAAAGAGGAGAAGAGAACTCCTTGCATCTCAGAGTCTCTGAATTGCTAGAGGGTGGGAAAGTTCTGGGGATGGATGCCCATAAGCAGAAGAAGCCCATAGAACTACCTGTGGTCAATTAACAAAGAGAGAAGCAATTTGTCCATCAGGGAGCAAAAGGACTTAGACCTGCTCCTAGAGCAACTCTGCGATGAGGTGACTAGTGACAAGACTAGTACACACACACACACACACACACACACACACACACACACACACACACACACTGATTTCTTACCCCTTCCAGGAGAGGCTTATAAACCAGAGGCCACATCTTAAACTTATAAATCCTCTGGTGTGTGGTATAGTATTTACTGCATATGGTGCTCTTTGATTTCAGCCTATGAGACAATGTGTCCTGGATGTTTGTGACCGTGTTTAGCGGGTTCTGCTAGTAAATTTGTGTTGTAGAAATTGCATATTGAGATACTTTTTTCTTGGTTAGAATTTATGTTTACATGCTGGATTTGTTGGAAAGACAAAACCAAACTAAACCCTGTGTAGATGACTTCTATAAGGATGCAGGATTGTTTGCAATCTTGAATAAGCCTGGGATGGTTATCTGAGAAAAGACCTAACTACATAAGCTTTATCAGCTTGTGGAAACTGTAAATTTAGTTCACACTAATGGTGAGGGAGAATAAAAATAGCTAATGATATGTAGAATTTAGTAGGTACCAGACACTATTTTATTGCTGCATATGTATTAAGCCACTTAATGTCACAACAACACAATGAGCCAGATTCTATGACCCTGTCCATGTAACAGGCTGGAAATGGAAGCCCAGAGAGGTTAAGGGACTTACTTGCTCAAGGTCATACAGTTCCTAGGTGGCAGGAATGAGATTAAGCTTAGGAAGTTTGTGTCCAGACTCAATATGCTTTATCACTGTTCAAAACTTCATAAGGTGCTTCATTAGACTCTGATGAGAAAGTCTGAATTTTAGGATGGCTCACCTGATGCCCCTGTTATGTCCATTGCCTTTAAATTCCTTGCTTTTATAATGGTAATGGTCAGCCTGCCAGCCGTGGGAAGGTAGCAGAGGGAAAACATCAGCTCTCCAAGATCCACATTGTCCTGTTGAGAAAGCACAAAGCTAAGTGTTACAACATCTTCTTTCTCACACTAAGGAGCTCCATGGCAGGGCAGCACTGGGAGGGGTCACAGGGCTTCCTTAGCTCACCTTCTGAGCCCTTGATGCCTCTTCTGCTCACATCAGTCACATGGAGAGTACATCCCTGCATTCCTGGAGCCTCTCCCCGCCCCACCAAGGAAGTACAGCCTATATTTAGATGGCAAAGAGGAGGCCATCAGCCACCATCTATGCTTACAGCCTGCATAGTCCCACACGGGTCTCCACAACCCAGAAACACAGCTTGAGAGCAGACGCTCTCCTCAGTCTTAATAATCCTTCATGGACTCCCTCCCCATGAGGTTCCACTCATGTCTTTCCCCCTGAAATCCACACAGAGCTCCCAGCTCAAAGCTATGCAGACAGGAGCCTCAGAGGGTGGAGCAGACCCACTCCAGGTCAGGCTCACTCTGCACACGCATCACCTGACTGTGCAGTGTTGCAAACAGGGCCCTACCTCACTCCATCAAGCCCCCTCCATAGTCACTTCAAATTAGTCACACTATCCACATACAATTCTGCATCCCTCCTCCAGACGCCCCCCCAGTCCCTACCCCCAGAATACCACACAGAAGCTCTGAAAATCAGCATATAGCTCCCTAAGACTCTACAATCTTCAACTCCTCATATAGCTCACAAGAAAGGACATTGCATAAGCCCAAGAGAGAATCCATGACACTCCCACGCACCCACACACCTGCCAACATGCCACTTGGACACACCTGGACCCTCGTCTACTCCTGCATTTTCCATGCAGGGAAAGCACAGTAGAGCCTGGGACCCCAGAAGACCCTGCTGTCTGCCCCTGATAGTTTGCTACAGCCCTTCACTTCCTGGGTGTGCCTCTAAGAAGCTCCCATTTCCTCCCCCTGTGGAAAACATCTCCTTAGGCAGAATGCATTCCTTCAAATAGGTCAGAAGGCACAAATCTCCCTCTCTTTTTAGCCCAGGGAGAGTGACATGGGAGAGAGAGAGAGAAAAAAAATAGTTCATTTAGCTTCAGTTTCTGAATGCTACCTGAGGTTATCGAGCTGGGTGCCTGTGTCTAATTAATCCGGTCTCATAGTGACAATGCTCTGGGGAGTCAGGTTTTTCCCCTCAACACCACAGACTCCCTCTTCTTCTCCCCTCCCCTCCTGGATTTTCTGAAGATGCTTCTATTTTTAGAAGCACAGATTCAGCTCTGGAAGGTCACCTCGCCCAACCTCTTCCTCTCACTGCTTCCACAGGAGGAGGCGGCAAAGGGATCTATCTGGCCGCTAAGGCAGATGGGTGTCTGTGTCTCAGTGCATCGCATCCTGCCTCATGTAAATAAATCATCTCCCTCTAACAGTCCAGGCCTCCCTGGTGCCTGGAGCTCCAATCTCAAGGGAATCACGTGGCTAGACTATGTGTGAGGAGAGGCTGGAAACTAGGGCTAAATCCTGCAGTGGGGAACAGCAATCATTGTCCCAAGAAGAGACTTGAACAGGCTGTGCTGTGGAACAGTAGTTCATTGGCATTTGATGACTATTCTGTGCTTTTCCCCCTATCCGGTCATGCAAGCCTGGCATGAAGACCATTTAGAATCTGATGATTATAAACATTCTCTTAAGCCAGTGGGGTCCTCATTCAAGAGTGATATTGCTCATCTATGGAATATTTGACACTACCTGAGATTATTCTTTTGTACTCTATCACTGAGCCACACCTCTGTCCCTCTTTTTTTGCTGGTTATTTTTTGAGATGGGGGGGTCTTACTTCCAGTCCAGGTGCATGCCTGGACCTGTATTCCACCTATTTTTGTCTCTCAGCTTGGACAACAGATGTATGCTACCACACACCTTCTGTTGAGAGGGCATCTTATGGACTTTTCTCTTCAGAACTGGCTTGGAATTGCTATCTTCTCTATTTCAGACTTCCACAAAACTAGGATGACAGGTGACAGCGCTGTATCTAGATATTGTTTGGCATCTTGTAAACTTTCTTACTTTTGTTGGCCTTGAATATTGGTCCTCCTGATCTCAGTCTCTCAAGCATAGAGAATTATTTTTTGTTTTTTGTTTTTTACAATTATTTTTGAGGGTTTGTTACTGACATCTGGTAGGCAGAGCCCAGGGAGGCTGTAAAATACCATATACTGATTGCACAAAGATGCATAGTTATCTAGTCCAAAATGTGAATGGAGCCAAGGCTGAGAAATTCTATTTTACATAGAAGCATTTAGATTCTTGGTAAAAGCTTTTCTGAAATTCTGTTAAGAGTCAAACATAAAGGAGCCTTAGTATCTGGCTTCTTTTTGAGCTTGACAGGAATCAGATATACAGAAGTGTCACTGGTGGCTGAGAGCCCTGGAGGGCACAAAGGAAAGTAAAATGCTATGGGAAGAAATGCTCCATTTGCTTCTGCATTAGGTGACTAAGATTAATAATGTTAGCCAGATAGAATGGAAATTTATAGTAAGCATGTGTGAACTCTCTACCTGCCAACCTATAACCTCTTTCTGTAGTCTATAGCCTATAATAGCTAAAAATTTTGGCTAACTATTCTACTTATCTACTCTTTCATTCCTTTAGTGAATTCCTTCCTAACTCCTTGAAATTCTGGAAGGGATGCTGCAGAAATTCAGGCAGATAAAAATATCATGTCTCTGTACTTTTGCTGGGACTAAAGATGAGTATATAACCCAAGTAGGACTGCTTAGAGTTATTCTAGGATTGAACAAATTCAATATTGAGAAAGAGAAATTCTCAACTGATTGAGGTTATATATTAGAGCATATGAGACTAAAATTGTAAGATTTATGTGTTCTATATATTACAAAAGGCATAAACTTGTGTAACCAAAGATCTATACTATACCCAAAAGAAATAACTGAAATAATAAAACAAGAAGTTATAACTAATAAACCTACAAAGCACAAAAATGGATGTTAAAACTATTCAATTAATTCCAGAGAAGACAGGAAGCAGGGGAAGGGGAGGACAACAGCAGAAGTAAAAATCTGGTAGAAATAGAAAACCAATTATACAATGGTAAATTTAAACAAAAGTATTCCACAATTCCAGGCCCAAGTTGTCCAAACATATAATCCTAGCTACTTAGGAAGCTGCAATCTGAAGGATTATGGTTTGAAGCCAGCCTGGGCAGAAAAGTCTGTGAGACTCTGTCTACAAAATAATCAGTCAAATGGTGGGCTGGTGGTATGGCTCAAGTGGTGGAGCACCAGATGAGCAACTGTGGGGCAATAAATTCAAACTCTGGTACTGAAAAAAGAGTATTCAATAATTACATTAAAGGTAAATGGCCTAAATGTTTATATTCAAAACTTCTGAAGTTGGACATAGTAGTGCAATTGATTAAAGATGGGATCAAGACTTGAGACTTCAATAATTTCTGAACTCTTAGGTAAGTTCTAGAAGTTTTTTTTTTAGTTCTATGTTTTTATTTCTTCATTTAGAAAATAGAATCATTATACTCAAAAAAGGACTGATTTTTAAAAAGGCTAAATGAGAAAAAACATTTAGGAAGTGAGGCTGTGGCTCAAGTGGTAGAGCACTTGCCATGAGCTGAAGAGCTGAAGGACAGCGCCCAGGGCCAGAGTTTAAGCCCCATGATGGACAAAAAACATTTATACAGTAAGTACTGTATAGTCCATATATTGTAACTAGTATTACTGTTGGATTGATTATATTTTTTAACTCTCATAAAAGCTTAGAAAATGGTACCCTAAAGTGAATTGGCATGCTGAATACTTAGAAGGAAAGATATTGGAAAGGACTTTTCAGGTCTTCTCCCTATTCCCCTTTCTCATGTTAAGAACATGAAACAAACTAGAATTTCTCAAGTTGGGGGGTCACTGAAATGAGACCCTTTCTCTTCAAAAGCCAGACACAAAACCTAGAAACCTTGACCTTTACCCATCTTTCTGTCTTGTAGTTAGCCATGAAAAAAATTCTCTTTGCTGCCTGTCTGAAAGTAGACCATCAGACTCTTATTCCAGAAGAGGCCTTGTCTTCTACCTGACAGCAGGGATGCCATCCACAGAAAACAACGAGATCTGAACAAACAGGATTTGAGATCCAGCCCCTCATCATCATTTCCCATTACGTCATATCCTTTCGTCCAATCACATTTCTACACACGGTCTATTCTTTATTAAAGATACTATTTCATTCGTAAGGGCTCTCGTGCCACATAAAACTTTGATTAAATACATTTGTTATGCTTCACTTCCATTAATCTGTCTTTGTCAGTTCCTATTTCAGACCTAGCCAGGAACTCTAGAGGGATAAAGAAATGCATCATGCACTATACTTGTCTGTGTATTCTTCAGGGGAAAGACCCATTTGCAGCCTCTAGCAGGGGCTAGGAGTGGATCAGTCAATAATGTTTGCATTAATGAAGCGAGGCACAAATGAAGGAGAGATATAAGGATCTTTGGAGATGTACTGCACTCTCAGTAGCTGCTTGGGGCTCCTTTGGATCAAATTCCGGTGACTCATCAGGTTAAGGGGCATCTGGTCTCACCTCCCTCCCTCCCCTAATCTCACCCACCCCTGACACCATATTTCCAGAGTTGTTGGCTCCCCAAGAAATCCTGTTCTTACAGAGCCTCTTTCAAAAAGATCTAGAAGCAAAAATCACTCATTTAACAAGTGAAATCATAGTTGCAATATTTCTCTCAAATGTCCTTTATCTTCCCCTGTAAATAATCACATTGATTCCACCTGTAACATGGAAGCTGTTAATGATTTGATTTTGTCCTGCTTTCTCAGCAACTCCAATTATATGCCCAATATGTCCCCCAGACATGGTAAAACTGGCCAAATAAAGTCCCTTTCAGCAACAATTTTACAAATAATTATCATGCACTGTTAAAGTAACTGTTGATTGCACTTTATTTATAGGTATTAACATGATTAATTGCATTGGAAGTGTGCCTAGAGGATGACACTTTATTTTTTAAATTTTATTTTATTGTAAAGATGCTGTACAGAGGGGTTACAGTTACATGAGTAAGGCAATGAGTACATTTCTTGTTGAGTATTGTTACTCCTTCCCTTGATCTCCCACTATCCCTTTCCTCCCCCACTTCTTTCAGTCCTCCCCCACCCTGAAATTCATTTCCAATATAGTGTCTTGTGGGTATCACTGTTGCAATGGGTCATCCTGTGTCCTTATATCAACATTTTGTTATTCCCCTTCCACTCCCCAAATCAGACAAATATATATACAAGATGCAGGGTACCAAAATCAAGTACAGTGACAACAGGGGATATATCATAGGGGGAAGAACATACAAAGGAAAAAAAAAATCACATAGTACATTAAAACCAACAACAACAAAGAAAGACCTCTTGTGTCCATATCTTGGGGTTCATTTCACTTAGCATCATCTTATATGGTCATATGTACATAGCTTTTGTCCTTTTCTGCTTGTCTGATAAAATTATCCTAGATGTATACTAATTATTGCAAATGAGGGAAACTATGGAGCCTATATTTCTTTGGGCCTGGCTAACTTCACTTAATATGTGGGTTTTGTTGTTGTTGTTGTTGGTGGTGGTGGTGGTGGTGGTGGTGGTGGTCATAGGGCTTGAACTGAGGGCCTAGGCACTGTCCCTGAGATCTTCAGCTCAAGGCTAGCACTCTACCACTTGAGGCACAACACCACTTCCTACTTCACTTAATATGAATTTTCCAAGTCTTTCCATTTCCTAACAAAATGTTGATACAAGGACACAGGATGAGGAAGTGTCATTCTTTCTGATGGAAACATAAAATTCATATATATATATATATATATATATATATATATATATCACATTTTCTTGATCCATTCATCTACTGAGGGGCATCTGGGCTGGTTCCATATCTTAGCTAAGGTAAAGAATGCTGAATAAACATAGTTGTGAAGGTAGTTTTAGTATGGCCTTGTTTGTGATCATTTGGGTAAATGCTCAGAAGTGGGATGGCTGAGTCATATGGTAGCTCTATGTGTAATCTTTTGAGGGACCTCCACACTGCTTTCCAGAGTGGATGAACAAGTTTACACTCCCACCAACAATGCAGTAGGGTTCCCTTTTAGCCACATCCCCTCCAGAATCTGTTATTAGATTTCTTGATTATAGCCATTCTAACTGGGGTTAGGTGGAATCTCAATGTTGTTTTGATTTACATTTCTTTTATGGCCAGAGAAGTTGAACATTTCTTTATGTGTCTATTGGCCATTCTTATTTCCTCTTCAGAGAAATCTCTCTTTAAGACTTTAGCCCACTTATTAATAGGGAGGTTGTTTCTTTGAGGATTTGTTTTTGGGGGATTTAATTTTTTGAGTTCTAGGTATATTTTAGATATGAGGCTCTGTTGTATGGCTAGTGAAGATCTTCTCTGAGTCCATAGGCTTTCTATTGATCTTGATAGCTATGTCCTTTGCCATGCAGAAGCTCTGCAGTTTCATGCAATCCCATTTGTCAAGCTTTTCTTTGATTTGTTGTGTTTCTGGGTCTCTATTAAGAAAATTTTGGCCTGTGCCAAGGAGCTCTAGAGTTTCTCCTATTCCTTCCAGTAATGTTTTCAGGGTGTCTACTTTGACTTTGAGGTCTTTGATCCATTTGGAGTTGATTCTGGTGCAGGGTGGTATATAAGGTTCTAGCTTTAGTTTTCTACAGGTGTTTATCCAACTTTTGCTAGCACCATTTACTGAAGAGCCTGTCTTTCTTCCATTCTATTTTTTTTTGGCTTCCTTATTGAAGATTAGGTAGCTATAGGTCTGTGGGTTCATTTCTGGGTCTTCAGTTCTATTCCATTGGTCCTGAGGTCTGTTCTTATGCCAGTACCAAGCTGTTTTGATTACTATGGTATTTAATTAATATGGCTTTGTAGTAGAGTTTGAAGTCTGGTATTGATATTTCTTTCTGCTAAGGATTGTTTTTTGCTATTTGAGGTCTTTTATTGTTCCATATGATTTTTTGGATTGCTTCTTCTATTTCATTGAAGAATGAGGTTGTGATATTGGTAGGTATTATATTAAATTTATAGATAGCCTTTGGCAGTATTGCCATTTTCACGATGCTAATCCTCCCAATCCAGGAGCATGGGAGGTTTTTCCACTTCTTTAGTTCTGTTTTAATTTCCTTTTTCACATTTTTAAAGTTTTCATCATAGCGGTCCTTCATCATTTCTTTGGTTAATTCCTAGGTATTTTTTTGTGGAGCTATTACAAAAGGAGTTTTTTTCCTGATTTCAGCAGCGCTCTTCTAATTATTGTCATACAGGAAAGCCATTGATTTTTGAGGGTTAATTTTATACCTGCTACTTTGCCAAAGTTTTAGATCAGCTTGAGTAACTTGGGAGTGGAGTCCATGGTTTTTTTTGGGGGGAGGGTATCTGGTCGTGGGGCCTGAACTCTGGGCCTGGGCGCTATGCCTCAGCTCTTCAGCTCTTCAGCCACAGTGCCACTTCTGGCTTTTTTCTTTTTGCTTATGCTGTGCTGAGGAATCAAACCCAGGGCCTCAGGCATGCAAGGCAAGCGCTCTACCACTGAGCCACCTTTCCAGCCCCTCCATGGGGTTCTTTAAATACAAGATCAGGTTGAAGTTGACACTTTCTAAGCAGGAGCTGGGCCACAAGTAAATCCACAGTCCTCACAGAAGAGTAGGAGAGGCTGTAACGAGCCCATCCTTTCCCCCCTATCTGACTAGCTCCTGCAAAGGATTATGGGTCTAATTCTGTAACACTACTCCCCTAAAGGAAGGATTTTCTTTGACCCAGGATATGTTCAGCTAGAAATGGCAAGATGACAACATGGTCAATTAAAAAATTCACAGCATTGCCGGGCACCGGTGGCTCACACCTGTAATCCTAGCTACTCAGGAGGCTGAGATCTGAGGAGCTGAGGGACAGCGCTTAGGCCCAGAGTTCTAGCCCCATGGCCGAAAAAAAAAATTCACAGCATTATCTTATCTGGTCTCGATAGCATTTATATGTAGTTGGCTCTAATATCTGTATCTGTAATCTAGCCTGTTCCTTACATTTCAGGCTCATACAACCTAATGTCTTCTCTCAATGTTTATTCAGTTGTCTAAGAGGCCTCTTAATCTTAATATTTCAAAAATGGAACAGATTTCCTTTTCTTCTTCCTGGCTCTGCCCATATCTTCTCTGTCTCAGGGTGGTGAAAACTTCTTCACAGGGACTGAAGCTAAAAATCTGGTACCCATTATATCTATCACCCTCCTCCTCTCTCACTCTCCTACACCCGCAAGTCATGTCATTTCTTCTGTCAAAAATATTGAGAATCTGACCAATTTTCTTCTCCGTTAGAGGGCTACTCCCACTTCAAGATACCATCATCTCTCTCCTGTGTACTACTGAGCCACAGTAAAGGCAAAGGGAATGAGTGAGGGCCTAGGGCAGAACATTGGCACTGACATGCTGACATCATGGGACTCTGTCCTACGATAGGCTCCCAGGTGCTCAAGGCAGAAGGAAGCCTCTGCATGTAGTTTTCCATATCTCTGTGCATGCATGGCAACACAACTGAGTCTGAGTTTCCCACCCTGGACAGATGTACTGGTGCGTATTCAGAGAAGATACAGGAAAAAGGAGGTAAGGTGATACTATGGTTCCTGTTCTCCACATGTAACTAGGGATTTTCCTTGAAAGGCTTCCAGAGTAAGACCCCGAGGCTGGAGAGTTCCAATCACATCTGCATTCACAGGAAGCTGCAAAGCAGTGGCAGATAGGATGGATAATACCACATAAAGAGAAACTTACTGATAATGAGACTAACTGTTCTGTTTGAGCAACCCTGTTGTCTTTCCTATAAAAAAAATAGAAGTGGGCTGGACACCAGTGGCTCAGGCCTGTAATACTAGCTACTCAGGAGGCTGAGATCTGAGGCCTGCGATTTGAAGTCAGCCTAATTAACTTATCTCCAATTAACTACCAGGAAAAAAATCAGAAATAAAGCTGTGGCTCAAGTAGTAGAGTGATATCTTTGAACAAAAAAGCCCAAGGACAGTGCCCAGACCCTGAGTTCAAGCCCCAGGACCAGTACAAAGAAAAAAAAAGTAGCTGGCTGTGGCTTGCTTGGAATCATATGACATCTGATTTTTCTCTCCTAGGATTTGAGTCTTTCACATTTCAACAACACATCCCAAACAGGGAAGATGTGGAGACTCTTTTCTGTGACACACTTAGATAACATATTTCACTGAGACCTTACGAGGTAGCTAGCTTGTCTCAGCACTAAAGGCAACAGATTTCTGCCCCAGGAGATTCAAATATCTGACAGTTTTAGCACAGGGCAGCAGTCCCAGGCCCTACTAACAGAAGGAAACCACATAACCCAATGTAAAGAGCTGAGAAAAGAAAGCTTGGTATTCATCCCAAGCATGTTATAAGGACCTATCGTGTAAAGGTATGGCTTCAGAACCACTCAAAATTTATTGACTCCTAATGGGTTAATTAGAAACAGGTGCTGCAAGACTGACATCATGTTTTTCACTTGGGCTATTAAATTCATAGATTAGGGGGCTTCTGCAGGTGCTGCTAATGTTACCTCAGCACATCTGGGAAGCTCTCCCCCGATGTCCTTCTAGATGACCTATATACACATAGCCCAGGTGATGGCAAAGGTAAATCCATATCTGGTTTGACAGTCATACCTAAAGGGTGCCAATCAATGACTCAACACTTAGGTATATCCAGTTCTGTAATTTACTCAATACGTTAGAAGAAAAAACAGAATATGAGAAGGACACAATATACATAATAAGAATACTGGTGTGCAGAATCCAGATCCACAAAAATCTAGACAGATAAGTAAGATATGTAAAGCCTAACAATGTCAGTTTATTAAGATAGCTTACTTTAGGATCAGAAAAGTCAATATTACAACCTTTGAAGTTGATGCAACCCAGTGTGTGTGAAAATGAAAGACTTAGGTTTTTATTTTATACTGGATCAAAATGTGAAATGGCTCCCAGAAACTAATTTTGCTTTAGGCTGCATCAATAGAGGTATAGCTTGAGAAGGAAAAGTGTACACCTGCCAAACACACCTAAAACATTAATTCTATCCCCACATCTGGATTTTAGATACAGAAAAACATCAAGAATATGGTGAGAACAGCCACTATGGGAGGGGTCTCGATTACAGGAGAATTCAGGAGGTTTCTAACTAAGCCTTAAGGAACACATCCAAGAAACACAGAATCCTTGTAGGCATTACTTTGTATTGGTATCACACGGGGGGGGGGGAAATAAGCATGCTGGTAATGATTCTAGAACCAGGATCAGTATAAGGAAGCCACTGGAAGATAAACATGTGTTGCCTGACTTGGAAGGTAGTGAGTTCAGCATCTGTTCAGCAAATTTCCCTGTATTAGAGAAGATCTAGTGCCAAGTTGGTGGTTAGACAAATGTAAAGCCTTTCTCTTTTTCTCAGTTCTGGTAGCTTATGATTTCCTTACTTCAGACATTATCTGGCAGATAAGAGGAGATGAAAGATGTCGGAAACAGGACAGTTATCAAATTGGAACTAAAGACATGGGGTTTGGTGGAATATGCAACTGTATTTAAGGGTAAGAATAAGAGGGGGGCCAGAAACTTTAAAGACTATTGAAAACCTGATGAGGGTTTGTGGGAAAGAGGAGGTGAATTCAAGCCTTGGGAGATCTCACTTAGGAGACTGCAATATTGGAACTTTCTGATTTTTCTTAACATTAATAGATACTTAAAACTCATGTGTGATATTTCTTTCTTTAATTCTCATTTTCCCAGGGATTATGTCTAGTGAAGGAGAGTCCTTGACTAAAACAAAGACAGCAGTTTTCAAAAATTAAAAGGTTTTAGTATTTAATTTGAATGTTCAACAACCATTTTTGAAAAGAATTTTTTTCTTTTTACAGATCCATCAATTCTCAATAGAAATAAAAAAACAAAAGTAATTAAAGATGAAATTTGTTCTTATGTAAAGGCTGTGGGAATATCAGAGCATCCTTAGAACTGTGCATGGTGTGCTGTCTCTGATGGATACACTGGCTTCTGGAATGAACATTAAGATGACTTGGAAATACTTTAGAATTCAGCCTGCATCCTCAGTCTCCTTGTCATCCTGGAAATTTCCATCAAAACTAAGAATTCATGCAGTTTATGAGAGAAGGGAGGATGAGACATTCCAGTAAAGATATCCTCTAGAGATAAGTCCAGTAGCAGGTCAGTTAAATCAACATGTTCAGTGGTTTGAACAGTCATACAGAAAAAGTTTTTTTTCAATTCTACTATTGATGAAGACTTGACCCAAGGATAATCATGGACATAGAAGTGTCCCCCAGCTCCCCCCCGCCGGCCTCTCTCTCCCTCATATGCCAGATGCAAATTACTCAGGAGGCTGAGATCTGGGGAATTTCACTTCAAAGTCAGCTCAGGTAGAAAAGTCTGTGAGACTCTTGTTTCTAAAATAACCATAGAAAAGTTGAGCTGACTGCAGGAATGGCTCAAGTAGTAGAGTGCCAGCCAAGCAAGTAAGCAAAAATAAATAAATAAGGCCCTGTGTTCAAACCCTGGCACAGCCAAACCCCAAAAATCTTTCCTTAGAAATAAGCACAGAACATCTCCATGTCTCTTAGGTCTCTGTCAACTGTTCCTTCATCCCTATTATACATCCTTAGATTCTAGTGCTTGGTTTCCAGATTGTGTTCATTTGACCTATAAAATGTTTTGATTACAACTCCTTTCTGTTCTTTTTGCCTCCGTTTTGGAAAGACTACTTGAAAATGACTTACTACTTTCAATCTATCCTCCACATAAAAACAGATCTTATCATTTCATGCCTTCTTTAAATCCTTCAATAAATCTTGGATGCTCTTAGGATAAAATCAGAACCCTGTAGTATATCCTAGAAAGGACAGCTTCTCAGCATTGTGTTACTTGTAACACACCCTGAACTATTCTTAACTTCTACCCCTTTTCCATTTCATTCCCTTACGTACTGCTAAATGACCCTGGCTCTCTATTTAGGTTCAGGAACACAGCCTAGCAAGTTATCTCCTTTGTGCAATCTTCAGGGTTTTAACTCTGGCAACTTTGAGTCCATATGAAATCAAAGAAAAGATACTTGTGACTCTGAGATGCTGAAGTCAGGAGCTCTCTCTTCTGATCAACACATTTATCCAGATGAGAACCCGAAGTCATAGAGGCTAATTAACTTGACTAAGGTTGTATGGTTAGCTTTGGAACTACCAATCTAAACCAGGCAGCCTAAGTGGAGGAGGACCAGAAGTGGGGAGGGGAGAAGAGGGGGAGAAGACAACTAGTTTGAGAGTTGGGTGGGGTAAACATTTTCTCTTCAGCAAATAAAAAAAGGCCTGCCTTTCCTCCAGATGTCAGCATCAGATGATTTCCCTCTGTGTCCAACAGAATTTTCTACTGTTCTTGAGAGATACAGAAGAATTAGTTCAATAAAAGGCTAAGCAGGGGTCATTTGGGTATGCTTTTAATAGGGACAATCATACTCTACCCCCCCCCATTAATCCATGTACAAGCAAGACAGTTAGCACAGTGTCCAAACTCCACATTTCAACTCATTATTGGGTTGCTTTCTATCTTCTAAAGCAAGACCTGACACAAAATGAGTACAAAATTAGTAAACTGCATCAGGAAATGAATGAGAGTGGTTTCTACAGGAATGGAGAGACTGACTCATCAGTACAGCACAAGGAAGCCATTCTTCCCCCACATTCACATTGGAAGACACTCTCACACTCTCATCTACACGTGAGACAAAGGAGACATGACCATGCTAGAATTTTCTAGTCAGTGGGCAGAATTATACAGGGAAGGAACCAACTACCCTTTAAAAATGTTATGACCTGCAAGCTACAGCCCATATCATCAGACAGGTTGAACTACTTTCCCACAATCAGTGTTTGCTAGTGTCAAGAATGGATCTATAAAAATACTTTCCATCCCTGGTCCTATGCACTCCCTGACTTCATTAAAACGTGGGAATTTGAGGATGTCTCAAACAACACCAGTAAAATTTTGGAACAAAACTGCCACAGAACCCCATTAGAGTCACTGGACCCTTGAAAGACAGTAAGTTAGCTGCTACAGGGTGTCCACTTCCTGGCAGCAGCTCAAGTGTGCATCATGTGTTGGTATGGTTCGGGAGAGAAACTGGACACTTCAGTTGCCATGATGACTTGGAGATTTCCCACGCTGTTACTCCTGGGGTAACAATGAGTGAATAATGCATGGGATTCTGTTTTCTCCACAAAAATGTAGCTCAAATTCACCCAGGACAAGAACTAAGACAATTATACAGAGGCAGAGGGGAATCTAAATATGCAGGCAAGAAAAAGAGGGATGTGGAAGGGAGGGAGGAAGGAAGCAAGGAATGAAGCAAGAAAATAAGGGAGGGAGGGAGGAAAGATGGCAGCAAGGAAGGAAAGAAGAAAGGAAGAAGGAAGGAGGGAAGGAGGGAGGGACAGAAGAGGGGAAGAAGGGAGGAAGGAAGGAAAGAAGGAAGGAAGGAAGGAAGGAAGGAAGGAAGGAAGGAAGGAAGGAAGGAAGGAAGGAAGGAAGGAAGGAAAGAAGCTCTTTCTGGGTCCACAATCACTACTACAGGCATCTCCCTCCAGGTACTCCAACAGATAGGAAGCAAAGACTTTCTCAGTTTCCAGGCACTTCCTAACACCTGGGAGGAAAGAGTGAGGCTGAATAATGTGAAGTTTCCATTTTTGTAGGTCAACAATAGGAAAATAACAATCTCATATAGTTCATCCAATTACATGGCTCAAGGTGAGTGAGGACCGTACTCATTGCTATGCTAGATGCTTTTATTAAATGCCCTTCAGCTTTGTTCATAAGAAATTATTCCAAAATAAGATGTGAACTTGAACAATTCAGGGCATCCAAGGGTGCAGTGAAGCCTGAATTGGAGTAGTGGGTCCAAGAGCAGAGAAAGCCAGGGCCTTGGAAAGCTCTGGAAATCAGCAGTGGCCAGTGACATAGAAGAGATGGTGGAGATACCATGTAACAGCAAAACAGAATGTGAATGATAGGGTAACTAACATGTATAGCTGATTTATTTAAAACTATCCCAGAAGCAGCAGCAGCAATGCTTTAGCTCTTCTGTCTTGTATGGTATTAATTCTAATATCAGGCAAAGATGCACCAGCAAGGGAGCACCTCCACCAAGATAATTAACAAAAATGTAAGCAAACAACACAAAGGGCCAAAATTTAAAAGGTTGAAAAATTCTGTTAATTAATAAATAGAATAAGTATTAATAATATACTCTGACAGAGTAGGATTATCCCCAGATGTATGGATGTTTCAAAATTACCAAATAGGAATGGAATAGTCATATTAAGGAGTTGTAGGAGAAGACTGTGTAAATATGTCAGTAGAGAAGATATTAGATAAAGCCAGCCTTAGTGGTAATCTTAGCTACTTCTGCAATGGAAATCAGTGGATCCATGGTTAGAGGCCAAAAAATCCATTTCCATCAATGGCCAGATGCAGTGATTCACATCTGCCAGCAACATGAAGAAACACAATTTGGAGGACTGAAGTCCAGCCTAAACTGGGCACAAATAAGATCCTGTCCTGAAAACAACCAATCCCCAAAGACTTGATAATGGCTCAAGAAGCAGAGAACCAGTGTATCAAATATAAGTGCCTGAGTTCAAGCCTTAGTACCACTAACAACAAAAGAAACAAAAAAGGTTATTATATGAAATTCAAGATTCATTCCTAATAATATAAAGCTTAAGACTGTAGAACAAAGAGCATCACAGGACTTGTCCAGAATTCCTAGTATCATTTCTGTTATTCAACAGTATGGGAAATTCTAGCCAATGTTAGAAAACAAATAAGGGTAAAATGATTATAAAATGTAGTTATTAAAATAGTTAATATAATTATTCAAAAACCTGTGATTTTTTTCCATTCCAAATCCAAGAAAACCTACTGAAACTAATGAGACAGGTGACTAATTACAAGCATACAAAAATAAACAACTCCTATAAGTCACAAATCACAGAAAAATAACCCAATTAAAAATGAACAAAGACTGCACATAAATTTAATAAAAGAACATATATAAAAAAGATGCCCCAAAATATGAGTCATCCAAAAAATCCACAAGGAAATACCATTACTCTAATAGTTAAACTACACAAAGAAGACAAGAGTAAAACATTGGCAGGAATGTAAAGTAACTAGCTCTATTAGTTTTTACATGCATGGTTGATGTGGATATCAAAGAAAACTGTGGAAATTGCCTGTATTTCTTTTTTCCTCCTTTCTTCCCTATCTTTCTCTTTTTCTTTCATGTGCTGGTCTTGGGGCTTGAGCTCAGGGCCTGGGCACTGCTGAGCTTTTGTGTTGAAAGCTAATGCTCCACACCTCTCAAGCCACAGCTGGACTTCTAGCTTTTTTGGTTGTTAATTAGGAGTCTCAAAGACTTACCTGCTCAGATTGGTTTCAAGCCATGATCCTCAGATCTCAGCAACCTCAGTAACTAGGATTACAGCTACAAGTCATTGGTACTCAGCTACTTGTATTTCTTGTGAATACAAATCTACTCAGTGATCAAGGAATTCTACTCCTAAGTATTTACTCAAAATAAATTTAAGCAGAAGTCCACATGGAGCTTTATAGGAATATCCAAGAGGCTATATTCATGTTAGTCAAAAACAACAAACAACAAAACCTGGAAACAAGCCATAGAGGTATATCAAAGTGTCATTTTGACAGCCAGGAACCAATGGTTCCCTCCTGTAATCCCAGCTACTAAGAAAACTGAGATCTGAGGATCACGGTTCAAAGATTGCCTGGGCAGACAATTCTGAAAGACTTTTTTCTCCAATTAGCCAGCAAAAAGCCAGAAATGGAGCTGTGGCTCAAGTGGTAGTATACCAGCCTTGAGTGAAAAAGCTAAGAGGAAGCACGCAGGTCCTGAGTTTAAGCCCTAAATACTGATACAAAACAACAATAACAAGCTGGGCGCTGGTGGCTCACACTTGTAATCCTAGCCACTCAGGAGGCTGAGATCTGAGGATCACAGTTCAAACCCAGCCCAGGCAGGAAAGTCCATGAGACTCCTATCTCCAACAAACCACTAGAAAACTGGAAGTGGTGCTGTAGCTCAAGTGGTAGAGCGCTCACCTTGAGCTGAAGAATTGAGGGATAGCGCCTAGGCCCAGAGTTCAAGCCTCACAACCGGTAATATTGTTTAATAACAGTAACAACAAAAACATGTTGAGCAAAAGATTTTCTCCATTTATATACACAGGTGTGAAGTGTAGGAATAGGAATTCAGAAGTCAGAACGAAGTTGCTCTTGGAGGGATTGACTGGAGCAAGACTCTCATTTCCAACAAGACAGAAATATGCTACATTTTGTTTTATGATTTTCCCTCTTATCTCCTCAGTTTCTTTTTTTTTTGTGGTGCTAAAGATCACACTCAGGGCCTTATTCATGTTAGGTGAGTGTTCTACATCCCCAGTTTGTTTTGTGATGGCTACATGTGTGAATTCAGATACCAAAACTCCTCAAACTTCAGCTCGACTCATTTTATTAAATG
The DNA here is from genome assembly GCF_000151885.1 of Dipodomys ordii. NCBI lineage: Eukaryota > Metazoa > Chordata > Mammalia > Rodentia > Heteromyidae > Dipodomys > Dipodomys ordii. The sequence goes on from NW_012267329.1 coordinate 5,560,261, forward strand.
TTAATCATATGTCAATTTAAAGGCAGCATTTTTCTCTATGTACAAGGAAGGAAAAAGTTTAGTATTTTTTTTCACCCATCCTGAGGCTTGAACTCAGGGCCTGGATGCTGTCTCTGAGCTTCTTCTGCTCAAGCATAGTACTCTACCTACAATTGGAGCCACAGCACCACGTCTGGTCTTTTCTGAATAGTTTATTGGAAATGAGACTTGTACAGACCTTCCTGCCGTGACTGGCTTCAAACTATGATCCTTAGATCTAAGCCACCAGCATGGGTAGGATTACAGGTGTGAGCCACTGGTGCCCGGCTCAAAAAGTTTTTTAAATGGGAAATATCCAATGCTGGGTGTCAGTGGATCATACTTGTAAAGCTACCTACTCATCAGGCTCAGAGCTGAGGACCATGGTTGAAAGCCTGCCTCAGCAGGAAAGTCCATGGGATTCTTATTTCCAGTTAAGCACCAAAGAGCTGAAAGTGAAGCTGGCCCAAAGAGGTAGAGCAGTAGCATTGGGGGAAAAGTCTCAGGGACAGTACCTAGACCCTAATTTCAAGCCCCAGGACTGGTATAAGAAAGAAAATATCCAATTTTCAATGGCAGCAAAGAAAATGGACACAAGACAAATATTATAAAGCATAAAACATTAAATTGAATGTTAACTGTATATTTGTTTAAGTTTCTAGATTGAAAAAAACTTAAAAGTATGGTGGGAATTCCTTTAAACATAAATTAATAGAATATGTTGACTACAATAAAATTGAACTTTGTAATGCCACAAAAAGCACCAAACACAAAAGAAATTTTTCAAATTTTTATTAATTTTTTTTAGAACTCAGAGCCTTGCACTATTACTCATTTGTTTTTGGCCAGGGCTGCCACTCTACCACTTGAGCCACACCTCCTTGTATGGCTTTTTGCTTATTAATTGGAGAAACATATCTAATGTCTATTTGCCTATTCTGTCCCAGCTGCCTTTGAACTTTGTCCTTAGATCTCGGCCTCCTGAGTAACTAGGATTTACAGGAATGAGCCACAGGCACCTTACATAAACATTTTTAAAAGAATGGATTAGAGATACAGTAGAGATTTTTGAGAGGTCTAGATGGAAATATCAAATATTATAAAGGTATTAATTGAATCAAAATTGTACATATGTAAATTACAGAGCAATATTACAATTCATTAAAAAAGAATCTTTCCTAGCTAGATGTCAATGGCTTATGCCTACAATCCTCGCTACTTGGGAGGCAGAAAAATCTATGGTTTCAGTCCAGTTTAGGCAGAAGAGTTCTAGAGACCCTGATTCAAAAAGTAACACGTAAAAACAGAGCTGGAGGTATGATTCAAGTGAAAAAAGCACTATCCTAGGTAAATGACTTAAAGGTTTATTTACCATCCATCTTTTTGCCATTAGTAAGAATAAAAGAATAAGGTGGAGGATAGAGTACAGCTCATTGGAGGAACACTTGCTTAGCACACACAAGGCCTTGTGCCTGATGTCCACCAACACACACATACACACACACACACACACACACACACACACTGAGGGATTAGTCTTAGTAGATGGTAAAATGTATTATCATATCAACATTTTGCTACTAATCAACTGAAAAATCAATGGAAAGAAAAATAAAATATATAAAAATAGCCCAAAGAATACAAGCTATCAACAGGCTTTGGCACATAATTATCACATGAAATCATATGTCATAAAAATTCATAAAGACACACTCAGTATTACACAGGGGTTTCTATTCTCTAAGAACTAAAAGTTCTATTAAAACATCAATAGCACATTAGGAGCACAACTTACAACAATATGGTCTCAACATTTTCTTTCATTCATAATAGCTCCCATGATCAACATAATTATGGTAAGAGAATATCTGTTTGAGAATATGTTTATAACAGTAAACAACTTTCAAATTCTAGTTATTATTTCCACATTTATACCAATTTTATTATATTTTTATTATCTCTCTCTCTCTCTCTGTCTGCCTGTCTATCTATGTATCTATCTAGTACCTGTCCTAGGGATTGAATTCAGGGCCTAGGCACTATTCTTGAGCTTTTTGTTCAAGGGTACTCCTCTACCCCTTGAACCACAGCTCCACTTCTGGCTTTTTAGTGGTTAATTGGAGATAAGAATCCTGTGGGCTTTCCTACCTGGGCTGGCTTCAAATTGCAATCCTAAGCTCTCAGCCTCCTGAGTAGGTAGAGTTACAGGTATGAGCCACTGGAACCAGGTTCCAATTTTATTATATTTTTGACACTTATACTTTGTTCCTGCACCAAAAGTTAAAAGTGTGAATATCTATTATATGATACTACTGGTAGTTTAGCCAATATTGGAAAATGTTCCCATATAACTAATTACATGGGGATCATTAGTTAAGATCATGCCACATTAATTCTAAATAAATTCATGTTTTAAAGTAGAGACTGTGGCTTAGACAAGCTGGGTTTAATTGAAGATCTGCCACTCACTATATGATCTTGGGTAGGTCACTTACTCACTTGTGTCTTATCTTCATTTGTAAAATGAGTTATACTGTGCACCTCATAAGGTTCTGTGATGAATAAAGAAGATAGTATATACAAAGCTTTTAGAATCACACACAGCACATGACTAACAATAGCTCTATATCAATTTTTTGTTTCTTTTGTGTTCTTCCCTCTAGGGGATATCTCCTGTTGTCACTGTATTTGATTTTGGTACCCTAGTATTGTAAGAATGTTTATTTGAATTAGGGAAGGGAAGTGGAACAAGAGAATGGTGAGACAAAGAACAAAGGTTTGGGAGTCAATGCAACAGCGAGATACACAAGACAAGAAGTTGGAAATGGTTTGTACAACCTGGGGAGGGGTTGGGGGGAGAGAAAGTAGGAGAAAAATGAGGGAGGGGCAACAAGTTTGACAAGAAATGTACTTATTATCTTACTTATGTAAAAGTAACCCCTCTGCACATCACCTTGACAAAAACAAGACATGAGAGTGGCCTTGGGCAAAAACATGACACCCTACCTGAAATAAAATAAAAACATAAAAGAGATGGAGCATGTGGTAGTAAAACACATGCAAGGGAATAACAATAACCACTAAAAAGGAAGATATGAGCATCTATTGAATGGTCTGGAAAGGTTTTATTATGAGAAGAATAACAGATTCCAAATTAGTATTCATGGGATGACTTTAGATGTGTTAAAAACATTGTGTTTATAGCATAAAAAGTATAGAGTAAAAAAATTACTGTAGGTAGGAAGAAGCCAGGACGTAAGAATTTATTGCAGTAGTAAAAGAAAGGCCTGAAGAGGAGAGATGTGGCATTTTATAGATAATGGCCCTAGGTCTTGGATGTCACCATTCAGAGAAGCTGCTAGTCATGAAGATGATATAGCAGCAGGGCAGAGGATCATGGGAGCTAAGCTTAAAAACGTGGTCAGACAGCAAGCATCTAGAAGCTGGTTCACCTACCAACGCCTCCCAGTCCCTTGAAGGGTAACTCATTGCACTAAGTAGAGTTTTCTTTTGTTTCAAAAGTGATTGCACAGAAAAGGGATTGGTGGCTAGTGTCAACATCCCAAACTATTAGGGCTATCAGTATGCTCTAGTGCTAACCTGGCTACAGCAGGATGAGAAAAGGAAATCTGGTATATATTTATCCATAGTTCATGTGATTACTGATGACTTTTAACCCTGCTCACATATTTCAAAATTTTTTTGTCATTTCGGTAACTAAAGCAACATGGCCACAACTATAAAAAGCAAAAATAAAAGAGGGATGAAACTTCACAAAAATATCAGTAGAGGAAAAAGCAACGAGAACTGAAAGCCAGTGAAAACTATCAGTGGGAACATGCTGAAAGTTTAATGCATTTACTTATACACTCATCCATTATTTTTAAGGTAATCCATGGATTACCTTAATAAAATACTAGGTTTACAATAAAGAACAACAAACAACATTGTTCCTTATTTCGGACAGGTTTCCAATCTAGTTTTACCAAAGGACAAATAAAAACCAAAGTAAACCCTACTACTGTGCAATGGTCAGATATGACATATAGCACAATCTTGGAAACGTTTTAGGCTTGGAAAGACAGAAAATGAAGAAATTAAGTTCTCCATTTTCACCTGAGAAAATACAGTGCTCTCTATAATTTGTAGGGAGAGAATACCACTTTTTTTTCCCAAAGAGGAGTGTTTTATTTTCTTAATGAATCATCTGATCATTTCCCTCCCAATCTGGAGGATTTTCAGGCAATTTCATCCCACTTTTTTTTCTTCTTCACAGTTATGAAGACAAAAACACAACTCCATCATTACTGTCTTCTGATCATTAGAGGGCCTCACTGCATACAAGATTGCTGGTGGAGAGGTGTGCGGGGTGAGTCTGGGAGGAGGAGCATCTGTTCTTGGAGATGCCCAAGGAGCATGCTCACTCAGACACACTTAGGGCCTAAAACAAGGGGCCCCCAGTAATCCATTAAAACATGTCTTGGAGGCAGGTCTTCACTTTCTGGATGGAAGGTTCAATGTAGGACAGATTCTTTTTTCTTTCCTTTCCCCTGCTAGCATTTGCCCTCTCATCCATCTGTCACAGCTGTAGAGCTCCCCAGCCATGAAGGAATCTGACCCCAAATTCTATTTTAGTAACAGTGATGCCTGGCATTTATCAGAAACACACGCAACTACTAAAGACAACTAACTTCCCAGGCAGGTTAGACTTTTCAGCTGGGTCACCTAAAGATCTCAATTATCCACCGGTACAAAATGTGGAAGGTCCAATGAAGGGACAGACAACAGCGAATTTTCAACAAGCCAGTGAAAAACTAGAGGAAATCATTTCAGTCTTTATCACATTCTTCTAATTTTTCAAATCAGTGTCCATTTTAAAGTCAAACAGTTCTGGGGTTCAATTCCAACTCTCTAATGGCATTCATTTCAGCTATATGAGCATAGGCAAATGATTTAACAATTGTTTTCATATCTGTAGAGTGACAATAACAACATTTATTGCTGTATTTTTTATGTGTTTTAGAAGTAATATTTATTTCCCTGACACTAGAACTCCAACAAAATGTAGCTGTCATTTATTGACTGGTAAACCTTCCAATTATTTCTCAAATCTCTGACCTTGTTCTTCATGTGATTTTCAGAAAATGAACTTGCTTCTTATTTCATGGAGAAAGAAGACATTAGAAAGGAATTCCCATATAGTATATATATATGTATATATATATCATATAGACCATATACATGATATATAAGGTATACATATAAAATATACTGACTATAACATATAGTATAGTTTAAAATATATAGTATGAATTAGTGTATAGTATATAAATATACTATATATAATATAGTATATAGTATACATACTATATATACTATACACATATGCTATACATATAGTATATATATACATATATACTATATATACTGTGTATATGTTATATGGTATATATTGTATATATAGTATACAGAATAGATGGTACATATGTATACTATATATACTATAGTGTACATTATAGTATACATATATACTGTATGTAATATATATACTATTTATACTATACATATATATAATATGTAGTATAGAATAGTAGATGTAGTATATATAGTATATATATTTATATAGTATATTTATATGTATATAGTACATATGTATGCTATATATACCAAATACTATATAGACTATATGAGATATACTATATATACCATATAATATATACTATATATATTGATATATACTACAGTATATATAGTATATCTCATATATACTACAGTATACATAGTATGTTTATATACTAGTATGTTTATGTATTATATATTTTATACATAAATATTATACTTTATATATGGCATATATGTATATAGTGCAGTAATATATAAACCATAATGTACTGAAAAATCAATAAAAATTATTAAAGGTTTTAAGGAGAACATTATCAATGAAAAACATAAAAGAATAGACTTTAGAAGACTATATTAAACAAATTGTGATTCTTTGGTCTTTCTACAATGTGTTTTCTTCTTCATAGTACTTATTACCCCTAATACAGACATATAATAATATATATGTAATGTTTTATATATATACATATGTAATTTTCTGTTTTCTTTCACTAAGAAACTAAAAGTCCTTCAAGCTAGTATTTATCCTGCTTTTATTCTCTGCTGCATCATTATGTGTCAATAAATACTTCTGTAAGAATGGATGAGCATTTAAGTCAGTAAAGAAACAAATGATATCTATAGTTAGGAGAAATTCAATATTACAAAGATGTCAAAGTTAGTCAAATTTTATATAAATTCAATGAAATTTAAATAAATAACTGATTAGAGTGCAATTGAAAGATTAGAGTTGACTGGTTTAAGATCTATATTTGTGCTAATCTATAATACATTCGTGTTGAAAATAATGAAGAACTTATACAAGATAAACACCAACCAGAAGTTACACACTCTTGACATCGTCTCTGGGGACAAAGCAAGTATGACATACACTGCTAGTATCCAGTCTCCTTTTATTGCAGGGGGGGTCCGGTCGTGGGGCTGAACTCTGGGCCTGGGCGCTGTCCCTCAGCTCTTCAGCTCAAGGCTAGCGCTGTACCACTTGAGCCACAGTGCCACTTCGGGCTTTTTTCTTTTTGCTTATGTGGTGCTGAGGAATCAACCCAGAGCCTCATGCATGCAAAGCAAGTGCTCTACCACTGAGCCACTTTCCCAGCCCCTCCAGTCTCCTTTCTTTCTGAATAATGGAACATCAGTATAGCTGGGGAACACATGGCCTTAGCTTAGAACCCTCAATGTTGTAGAAAAGGATAATCAATGGCAATTTTTTGGCCACTAGTGTGGAAGTCTACTGAGTGATACTTTGCAAAAGTCTATTCTTTTCTTGAAAGAAATAGTTTGCACATGATATTTTTCCTACAACCGTCTATCATCTTCTATGTTATGTCAAGAGCTGCTAGAGATAGACAAGTCCTTCAGTGACTACAAACTCGAATAGAGGACCTGGAAATGAGAATATTTGTGATTGAAACTCCCTGGAACAACATGACCATACCTGAATTGTATATTATTAGACTTCTTATTTCTGGAGAAAAATAAAATTCTCATTCACTAAGTCACTCTAGTTGGCTTTCTTATTTCTAGCAGATATAATAATACAAGGAACATTTCTTCAGGAAGATACAATGACCCCAAATGAAAATAAATAAATCTGTATGTACCAGAAAGAGAGACAGATAACCAAATTCACAATCAAAGTTTGAAATGATGACATCTCTTTTAGCAAATGATAACCAAAACAGAAAACATGGGTCACACTATGGATTATTAACAAGTTTGATCTAAGGGACTTATGTGGAACATTGAATTCAACAATAGGAAGAGCAACATTCTTTTAAAGGAACCATGGAAAATTATGGAACTTAACTACATAAAAGGCTATAAAGCAAGTTTCAGACTTCAAGAACAATAAAGTCTTTCAGACAGTGTTCTGTGACCAAAATGCAATGCGCATAAATCAAAACAAAAAGTGAAACTAGTCCACAAACTCGGAATCAGATTCAACTATAAAACATTTCATGAGCTCTTATTTTGTGCAAGAACTTAGACCAGACTCATTGTGTCAGATCAATTTCAACAGGAAAAAAAAATGTGACACCCCACCCCCTCCAAGGAGCTCCATGGATAACGGAGAGAGAAAACCCAGCATGAGATATGCAAGCAGCACCCTTGAAGTCTAGTTATGAGAATTCTGAAACTCTTAATTCCAGCTCCAGGTCATGCTGGACAAATACCACTTAACCTTGAAGAAGGCTCATTTCCTCTATGCAGAGCAAAGTCCAATCTCACTGCACCTTCCCCATTCTTTAACTTAGTAATAGCACAAAAGAAATACCTGAGCAACTGTTAAGTTGTCTGATCAATAGATCAGACAATGACTGCAGAAGTAGCATATGGAGGAAGTTGGCTAACCATCTTCCAATAGGAAGAACAAAAGTGGAAGGTGGGATTTGAGTTGGGGCCAGCAAGATTGACAGAAGAGATAGTAGAGGAAGAGTAAAAGGTAATTATTATGCAGTGCTTCCCTCAATATTTTCTTCTTCAGGAAACACAGAAAGTCACACTGCCGTGTACACGAGGGTAAATCAGTTAGGCAGGGAAATGAGGCTGGAGACAAAGGGAGCTCACCCAGCCTCCAAGTTGGGAAGACATCGTAATTTCGGTGTGTAAGTTATCTGTGGCACACCAGAGTCTTGGAAGCTGGCCCTCTGCCAGTTCAGAAGCTCAAATCCAGGAGTCTGATGGCAAATTGCCTTTTCAGGAGACAGGTAGATCATATGTGGAGCTGTGCAAATAACACTGGAGAAAGTAAACTTACAGAAATGTACTTTTATCTTGATGGTGGACCTACAAATAATATTATTAATGACTGCAGTCTCTGTTCTATTAGAGGGGTCAGTCCAAATAGTGATTCATTTGTTTTCTATAGTTCCAGGCAATATATGTATTAATATCTTTATGAGAAAACTGAGTCATGGAGAGAAATAGTAACCATAGTATTCACAAATGAAAAAAAAACAAAAAAACAAATGAGCAGACTTGGGGAGTATTCCAACATGGTAGCACTGTCTCTGTGGGGTGTTGAGGTGACACTGCTAAGTACCTTGATCGATATATTTTGACTGGTACCTCCCCCTCTGAGAACAAATTGCAAAGCCGCATGATGGGACCTGCACACGAACAGCTGTGCAGAGCATCTGCTGAGAGAAGCGCAGGTAGAAACAGCAGAACTGTAAATCACTCAACTAAAGAGCTTTTCAGAACAGTGAAAGGGGTCACATGGCAGATGCAGGCCCAAGCCCAGGACCTGCTGGATTCTAACAGGAAAAGCTCTGATACCAGATTCTTCAGAATATGACCCTATGTTGGGCATTTTTGTGAGCTGAGCAAAGGCAAGTGACATGACTGAGGAAAGAGACAGAGGCATGTCCAAAGAGAATTCATGTTTTCCAAAGATGTGCTATGGTGTATTCTGGAACAGGGAAAGGAAATCAAAGGAACTGTTCCTTACTTGTGATAAAATGAGTACTCTCACTCAGTCCCAATCCAAAATATTCACTGAAATGTAAATGTTTGTTTGCTATTATGGATTAACCATATTTGGTCTATATTACCACTTGCAATATTGGTTGAAGACTTCATAAAGCCATTATAATAAAGAATTAAAACATAATATTCTGAATGGAAATTATTTTTATCTTTGCCTGAGTAAATTTTTGTGTTTTAATAGGTTTATGGAAACTCATCCAATAATACATAATATAATTAACAAGTAAAATACAGATGCATTGGCTGTGCACACTCAAAAATATTTTGCTAAATTTTCATTGAATTAGTCTAGGTGTACATTTAGGGGAAAGAAACAATCCAATAATTCAGATAGTGAAAGTTCAAAGAATTATTAGCTATAATGGAGAATTGGAGTAATGAGGAATCAGCTAGCAAAAAGTAAGATAGAACTCTGAAGAGCATAGGAATATCCATTACCCACTGGGCTAAGATAGAACAACCAAGCATGAGATACTAAGTGTTCCCAGTATGGCTAAGTCCCAGAACATACCATAGAGGACCTAGCCATCGTTCACTGAATAGCAGAGCAGCTGCTGTCCTACTGAAACCAAAGCACTTACTGGAAATCTTGACTCTGGCACTTGCAAGAAAGCTTCTCTGTAGGTGCCTAGGAAAAGTTGCTCATGGGAAGGTATCTCATCAGAGACATTCATGCAAAACCAGTCAACAGGTGCCAGAAGAAGCTGTGGAGTCTGTTATTGACATCATCTTGTCTACTCTGCAGGATGTGGGCAGTGGATATTGGAGAAAGCTGGGAATCCCTGAAGAAGATTGAGGTGGAGGTAAAAAAAAAAAAATCTCCTGTGATGGCTCTCTAATGCCTTCTGTTGGCCTATTGATCCAGATGCTAAAAGGAAAAATAAAAATTTAAGTGTCCCAATTTGGCTTTTCTACAGTAGGCAATGAAGGGTAAATATGGAACTGGGAAGAAATAATTTTATACTTATTTCATGTATCTGAAAAATATTTGGAGCACATACCCCCTCATATGCATATATTTACCTACCTGCTTACTCAACAGAAACATATATAAAATCCTAACAAATTATGTGCACATAATAAACATATACAAAAAGAGAAATAAGAGATGAGAAAATAGAAGTTGTAATATTTTATCCTTATTCCCCAATATATGTCATTCTCCCACATCTATTTGGACAGCTGTCCACTCAGCCAGATTCCTGACAGACAGAATGAGTTTAACTCCATAACATGGTTCTCCTCTTCCTCACTCACAGGACTCTGTATTTCACATCTCTAGGTACAGAATGTCTCCTCTAACAGCTACGCAACGTATTTTATGCTACTCTCCACCAAAGTAGGCAGCAATCACAGACATCCCAGGTTAGCTGGTTCACTGATTACTCTTAAATAAAACATCCATATCTACCTTCTCACTTCATTTTCTCTTGTTTCTCAGGTCATAACCAACCAGAGGCATTGGACGTTTTCAAACTGCAAACCATCCGTCTCTGGGTCTTACCGTGCTCCAGGGATTCAAGGCTTGTGAGTGTTTAATAAAGTGCACTCAGTGGTGTCAAGATGCAATGTCTGCTGTATACTGTCTGCATGATGATCCCAATGTAGACATCTGGGGCAATGACACAAACCCCGCTGCCTTGTTAGAGAGACACTGGTCCCTTCATTTCTGATTCCTTGGGCAAGCTGTGTGTAAACTCCTGTGTTTATTCTTCTTAGAAGGCAAAAGCCCACTTTCCTTGAAATCATGTATGTCAGAAGTCTGCCTGAGGCAGAGACTGCACTATTCTTACTAAAATGTCACAGCATCCACAATCAAATATATTTCCCATACCCTTTAGGGACCATTTTGTAGTTGCATCAATTCAGAGTGGGGTGTGGGGGGTGTTAGTTAAATAACCACACAAATTCTCACTTGTGGGACTCTTCTCAGCTTGAAGGCAGACTTAAGATCAACCCCCCTCCCCCTCCCCAGCTGATTCCTCCTGCTCAACCTGGTTCCCTCAGCATCTATGGAATTTCTCAGAAAACATATTCATAAACCATCAGCACTGGCTCAACTATAAATTCTGGAATAAAACTCTTGGTTATCCCTTTTATTTTCTCCTTTCTCTTTACTCTCAGGCTTGAGGGTGACATTTTTAGTGGTACTTAGAAATAAACAGAGTTCACCCTGCCTTGGATATTCAGACACCAGCCCATCTTTCAAGTAAGCCCACTGTTTGTCTGAGAATACTGTGCTTACTAGAGCAGCAAAATGTTGACAAAACATAACTGCATCTCAAGTTTCTATTTCCACCATCACAATCGATGGGGATTCTAGAAAGTATATCATTAATCTCATTACATCATCTTATTGAAGACCAGAGGGTGGTGTTTACAAAAGGAAATGCTTTCTTTCCTCATAAAATCAATGATGGCAGGATAAGGCTCTGGGCAGAAATGAGCAGTCTGGAGCTCCAGTCCAGCACATAGTTCCCACATGGGCAGCTTATAACTTGGGAGCTGCTCTCAAAAGTAGGCCAGCATCATGGCTGTATCCCTGTGTTAGGCGGCTGCCCAAAGCCTTGGGGCCACTTTGTACTGAGACTGTGGATGCGTAGCCATGGCTTGCCACATCCCTGGTTAATTAGCACAGATAGCAGACGCTCAGAAATGTAACCAAGGCCCCAAAACAACACTCAGATACTTTGCTTATATAATGATTTTGAGAACTACTAAGATTTTAGTTTCTTTCATCAGCAAAATTCATGGTATCCAACCATTAAGAAATAGCTATTATACTTTCCCAGGGAGAGTATAATGGTGTGGGAAGGGGTGAGGGAGAGGATGAGAAAGAATAAATTTAAAAAGAAAGAAAAATAAATAGCCATTATAGTTGTTTTTGTTTTCCCATGGAGGCAAAAAACTATGAAAAATAGTTTTTTAAAACTCTGGCTATTTATATGGTATGACTTTTCAAGATGTCCATTTTAAGACAAAAGCATCAGATCACAAAAATAATTGGTTTTAATGCCAAGATGATGCTACCCTCATGATTGACCTCACTCTATAAGTGGGCTATCACTGACATGTAGGTTGAGAGTTACTGGCAGAGCTAGGGTCAGGGATCCATTAATCCATTATTGTTTTATACCATATTCAAAAAATGTATAAAAAAGCTTTAACTTGTCTCTTTGCCTTTTGGTCATGTCAGAAGGCATATAACATTTATTTTCCCCTCCTGTTTCACCTTATCTCTTCTCTTCTCATGGAGAAAGTCAGTAGACGCAGCCAAAATAGGGTCATTCACAAAAGCAGTGGACAATGAGCAGAGAGGACTGGACCCAACAGAAGGCAGCCAGGCCATAGGACTACATTCTGCAAGCAGAGTCAAGAGGCACAGGGGAATGGGACGAGAGAAAGAAGGGATTAAGATGGACGGCCTATTGAGGAAACCAATATTCATGGGAACTTAGGCAGCAGATGACTTTGCTCTCCTCCAAACTGGTATTATTTAAATACCTGTTCAATGTTTATGAGAAGAGAAGTCAACTGCTCTGCTGGGTAGAGAATGGGTTGTTGGAGACCACAGCAGGTTCTCTTCTACAACCCAAGAAACATAAGCCTGAAGCTCACAGTACTCTGCCGTTGCCCTTCAGAAGAGAAGTTAATGAACATTTCTTGCTACCTGAGCTATGTGGAGATGTCATCACTCTCCCTAATTGGCTTATTAAAGTATTATTTACAACTATAGGTAATGTTTTCCCAGAAAGAAATACTGATTAATCATTTCCTCTACCCTACTGTTTTAGTACCCTTTATTGATTAGTTTTCTGGAAATTTGTCTGGCCAGCTTGTTTTGTATTTAGGCTTTGATGTGTCATCGATCTGGAGAAACTAGATTGGGGACGTGAGACATAGTGGGTACATCCTCCTGGCATGACTGACTCACAGGGTGAACTGCGATGAAAACAGAAAAGATACCAGTGTTTTTCCAAAACTACACTGGATTCAAATAACAATATGATTATTTTTATCATTCCAGTGTGAGTAAAGGTATTGTTAAAAGTTATACCAAGACCTATTTTGAAGAAAAGCATGAGAATAGAGAGGGGGGAAAAGAAAAAAAAAGAGAAAAGAAAGCCTAGGTTTTAGAACAAAGGCTCTGAACAGACTTATGCACAAACCTTGTCTCACTCCCTATTACTATGTGACCATTGTCAGGTAATGAGCACCTCTTTACCTCAAGGTCCTTTCCTGCAAGATGGACATAAATACCTATTTCATTCTTGGAACCTCAATTAGAAATAAAATCAGGGAAACTAGTGTGCCCAGCAGAGGGAAAAGGTGAGCTCTTCTTGCCGTCCCTCCTTCCTTCCTGTCAGTACAGCTACTCCTGTGTCCATGACTTACAGAAAACTTTAAAAAATGGTATTAGTGTAACTTAATTATGCAAAGGGATTTCATCATGATACTTCCACACTTGTATATAATGGAATTTGACCAAGTTCACAGCCTTATTGCTCATTCTTATTCCTCCTCCTTCAACTCCCTGTTTTTCCTGTGGGTTTGGTTATAATTTTCATAGCGCATATAATACATTTTGACCATATTCAATCCTGTGGGTTTTGTTATGACTTTTGTACATGCATATAATATAGTTTGATCATATCCACTCTTACATCATCCTGTTTCTCTACCAGGCTTCTACTGACTTCCCTTCTAACAGTTCCTCTTTCACATCCATGTCTTTATTATTACCATTATTATCATTATTTATTATTATATTTAGGGAAAGATTCTACATATGAGAGAAAACATAAAATTTCTTTGAGAAATTATCAACACAATTATCTTTACTTTCCTCTATTTTTCTGCAATAATAAAAGACTTCAAATAGCCCAAGAAATGCTGAGCAAAAAAAAAAAATCAATGCTGGAGGAATCATGATACTTGACTTCAAATTATACAACAGAACCCTAGTAGCAAAACCAGCATGGTACTGGCACAAAAACAGACATGAAGACCATTGGAATAGAGTAAGAACCTAAAAATAAACCCATCTAGTTACAGCCATCTGAATTGTTACCAAGGGGCCAAATATGTTGGAGAAAAAACAACCCATTCATCAAATGGTTCTGGGCTTAAAGAGAAGCCTGACGTAGAGGAGCAATAATTAGAGGTGGATCACAAAATGTAAGGATGGGAAAAAGGCAGCTTCAAATTTTCCAGCTGAGAGAATGCTGGTACCAACCCGAAGACATTTCAACTACCTCAGCAATAAAACTTCTAGCATACTGAGTAACCATTGGAATGGAAGGCAATTAGACCTATGCACATTACCATGGTGATAAGTCATCATAATGTTAAGAAAGAGTAACTGCTACACTTAGGGTACTGCTACGCTGTTATGTAAGGAAGTATACTTTATACATCCAAGTATGTCATTAAGAGTATAGTATTTATAGAATAAGTAGTACAGTATTTATAGAATTAAAATGGTGTAATTCTTAGAAGAATGAACTCACAGTCTAATGAAATTTATACCAGAAAACTGGTACTTAAAAGGTATATATGGAAGGTAAAAGGCATAGGGTAGATATGTGAAGAGATAAAGAGGGGGTAGAACAGTCATAACAACATCCAATGCATACTCTATGAAGTGGGAAGTTGAGAGGAAAAGTTGCGTTGGGACGGATGGGGAGAAAAGAATGACATCAATCAGGATAAATTGTACTTATACATGGATTTGTTGAATAGTAACCCCTTTGTATAATAACTTAAAGATAATAAAAATATAATTTTAAAACTAAAGTAACAGAATGGTGCTAGGGAAACGGGATAACACTATGAAGAAACCCTTTTTAAATTATGATATTTGTTTTGCTTTTCAATGAGTGTACTCCTAAAGAAGTTTGCATAGGGATGCTGAGAACCATGAGCGCAAGTGTGGAATAATGGACAGACTTTGTTAGGACAGATGTTAGCAGGGTGATTGGGAAGAGTTCCAGAAAGCCTTCATCTCTGGAGCTGCCTTAAGATGACTAGTTACCTTCAGTAGGATCACCTTTCTTAGCCCCAGGCAAGGACATCTCTGTGTACTGGGGTCTGTGATCTCCTCTGCTCATTCCAAGTCTCTTGCTTATTCTGGTAGCGGGTTTTTTTTTTTTAAAAACATTTTGTTTTGTGTATGCATTTTGTATGGTGGTAGAATATCTATAACATATAATTCACCTTTAGCCATTTGTAAAGTAAGGGCCCTCTGGTGATATCCATAGAGTCTGGAGAAGGTGGTAGAGTTGGGGAAGACAACATAATTTGGTGTCTTAAGTACAGAGTGTGTCATGCATGATTTCATCAACATCATCCATCGACGTGAATTTGTGCCTCAAGGACAAATGCTGGAATTATTAAATTTCCCCATCTTCTAGCCTCTGTAAACACTTATAGGAGAGCAAGTGGTTGTGACAGTGGACCCATTGAATCTTCCTATTCTAAACCCACTTCTGAATATTTCTGACCCTTTTACAAGTCACCCTCAAGAGGGTATAAGTAGCTTAGAACCACACCAAGGTATGAGTCCCAACTGCCTGAGGGTCTAGCAGTACCCTTGCCCCAACTGTGGCCCTGTAACTTCCTAGGTTTCTGGAAGTCAGCTTTCTTTTTCTTCCCTAGGATCAATCAAAGCAACCTCAGCTACTCTTCTACAGCTGCTAGAATTGAGAAATACACAAACCAAAGCCAGGAGCTGCACAACTGGGTATGAAATCTACAAGATAGTAAAAGAAAAAAACCCATATCTTAAAAAGGATAAGCTCAATTCCTAAAACTACCCATCCACATTCTGAAAGCACAGAAGGATTTTCTTCTGTGTTTTTTTTTAAAGGAAAGAAAATGTCTGATGGCCCTGATACCTGAAGGGATTACATGCTAAAAATAGCTCAAGGTATTGAAAATGCTGAGGGAGTACGCAGTTCATGAAGCAGAGGGCAGTTCAATCTGGCATTAAACGCTAACAAGAGAGGAATTCTGCAGGATCTGTGAGTCAGTGGGACCTTCTATCACTAAATGTAAAGCAATATTCTTTAATAGCAGCAGGATTACAGATCTTACTGCCTGACCTAGTTTGTTAAGAAAGAACTACATGTCCAGAAAGGATCTCAAACTGACCTGAAATGAAAGCAATGGCTATAGAGTGAATTCTCTAATGTCTCCCTGTTTTGGGTGAAGCCATACTGATGGCCAGGTGACATTTGCAGGGCCATCTGGTGACATTTCTTTTTGGGAACGGATTAATAAGAGACTGGGAGGGTGGTGGAGTCCGTTCAGGGGCCAACACAGGAGTCTCGGGTGGCCTTCTGAAGCTGTGAATATCTTTGGCTTTTTTTAAACTGTATTTTTGTCTTTTTTTTTGTACTGAGGATTGAATCCAGGATGTTGCACTTGCTAGGCAAATGCTTTACCACTGAGCTACATCCTAGCCCTGTGAACATCTTTGAAGAGAGAGGTCCTCTAGTTGTTTTCTCCTATAAGAAGTGGTCAAACAATAATTCTTAAAAAAAAAAAAAAGGACAACTCAATGGAGAATAAACATAGTTAGAGCTGAATTGTTTCTTCATGCAGCTGCTTCCTGCTCAGATGCCACAGACCCGGCCCTTGCCCTGCCGTGGTTCCTTTCTTCATGTTCTCTGAGCATCCCAGTATCTTCTCTTCCAGATACAAGAAGGATGAGAAACTATCTTGGAAAGCTTTTTTTGCTTTGGGGCTGCTTATTGGCAGCGAACACGTAAGTGGGTAACCAATCCCATCCAGGCTATTTAGGAAGAGAGGCCCCACCCACTTGCAGAGACAGTCTTGGGGATATACAACTTTAAATTAAGCAAGCAAAATAGCATTGTAACCACATAAAATGACAAATGAGGTAAAATGGCCAGAGATTACAAAGGAAGGTTATGTCAAAATGATAACAGTGGTTATTTTTGGATGGAGGAACTGTGAGTAAATTTGTATTCAGGAGGATCTCCTCATCTGTTTTTTATATTTTGTTTTGCAATTCAGTGGATTATCTAATAAAGTAAAAAATCAACACATTTTTGAAAAGTAAAAATACAATCCACCAGACCAAAGTTAAAGTGATAATTGAGTTTAATAAATAGTGTTTTATCCTATCACTGTCTCTCCTCCTCCTCCTCCCAGCCCTCCCCCATCCTCTCTCCCCCGCCCCCCGCCTCTGCAGTTGTAATGTAAAGTTCATTTCTAACACAAAGTAGGAGAAAAAATAAGGGAGGGGATAACAATGTTCAACAAGAAATGTACTCATTACCTTATTATGTAACTGTAACCCCTCTATACATCACCTTGACAATAAAATTAAATTAAAAAAGTAAGTAATGTTTTGTAGTTACTCATAGAAGGAATCATGAGACCAGTGCAGGCCAACGACTACAAGCCAGGGACATTTCATGGTAACTCTTGGCCCATAGCCACATCACACACTTCAAAGAGAAAAACCAGCTGGATTTCTTGATTTGGATTTATACAGATATCTGCATTTGTACTAGGCCTCTTCTTTCTGCTTGTGATGGTGGGATGATTATCAACAGTAAATCAATCAGCTGTGTTCTGGATTCCACCCATCTTGACTTTCCAATGAGCTCTTAGCCACAATGCCTCACTCTGCTGTTCATCCTATATGAAACAATGGTGTCCAAAACACTGGACACCAGGCGACAAAGAAATGTGATGTGGGAGAGATAAGAAACAAATGCAGTGAATGGTATGGTAGCCCAGCTCACTACCTGGAGTTTCCCAAACACAGGATGCACAGGAGGGAGGCCAGACAGAATATCAGTTGAGGAAATAGAAGAGAATTTGGAAAGACCAACTCAGCTGGTTTATAAATTAGAGATCTAGGGAAAGAAACGAGCAATGAGAGACCCCCAAAGAGCTATTCCATAAAACATTGTGTAGAGAAATTTAAAAAGACATACTAAAGCCAAGCATCAATGGTTCACACCTGCGATCCTAGCTACTCAGGAGGCTGAGATATAAGGATTGAGGTTCAAGCCAGTCTGGACAGGAAAGTCCATGAGACTCTTGTCATCAATTAACCACCAGAAAGCCAGACATGGCTCTGTGGTTCAAGTGGTAGCACGCTTGCCTTGAGCTGAAGAACTCAGGGACTGCACCAAGGTCCAAAGTTCAAGCCCCATGACTGACAAAAACAACAACAACAACAACAAAAGACATACTAACTATGACTGGGAGAACTCAGTATTTTTCTCTTTTTATTAGCATATGTTAATTGTATGTTAAAAGAGAGATTTCATTGTGACATTTACATACATGTACATAATATACTTTGATCAAATTCAACCCTCCTATTACTTTTACTTATAACAATAGTTTTGAGATTTCAATTTCTGAATTCACTTTAGATATAATGCAATCTGAATTAAAGATTATGTACATGTGTAAATATATACACTGATTATAAAATTCATACAAAAATGCAAAGGATCTAGAATAACTAAAACAGTTTGGAGAAAGTAGGCAAAGTTAGAGAATACTTTCACTACGTGATCTTAGCATTTACAAATCTATAACAGTCAGGGCACAAATAGAGCAATATAAAAGAATAAGGTCCAGAACAGACCCATATATATTCTATATAATATGTATGAGACTATATATTGTATATATTATATATTAATATAATATTACTTATTATGTAATATGTAGAACCATATAAAATATTATATAATATATATGGGTCTACTCTGGACTATAAACATATACAAATACATCAATTGATTTTCTTTAAAAGTTACAAATGAATTTTGTGGATCAGGCAGTCTTTTTGAGAATATCAGAACAATCAGACATCATAATAGAAAAAGAAAGGGCCATCAGTCTCTAACTTACTCTACATAATAGAATGAAGTCATAAATGTAGGTCATAAGTCATAAATGTAGCTAAAATTACAGAATTTCAAGAAAACAGGAGAGAATTATATTGCTTAAATATGAATTAAGCTAAGATTTCTTTGGCATGCCACTGAAAAGCACAGTCCAACAAAGACAATTGAGAAGACAGACCTGAGCAAAGTTAAGAACTTCTTCCAAAACACATTAACAAGTGTAAATACAGGCCATAGATTTGGGAGAAAATGTCTAAACATCATATATTTAATAAATGACTAGCACCTGAAATATATAAAGAATTGCCACAACTCAATAATAAGAAAGCAAAAAAATCCCACCCCAAAATAGACAAAAGATTTGAACAGACCAAAAAAGATGAAAAGATTGCAAATAAGTATGGAAAAAGATGCTCAAACCTGTAACCCATCATGGAAATGCAAAGCCACAATGAAATTGCATTTCATACCTGTTAGAACTTCAAAAATCAAAAGCCAAGGTTACCAAGGGAATACAGAACAACTAAAACCTCCTTCATGCACTGCTAGTGTGAATAAAAAAAAATGGGAAAGCCATGTAGTAAATAGTATGATAGTTTCTTCTTCTTTTCTTTTTCTTTCTTTTTTTTTCCAGTCCTGGAGCTTGAACTCAAGGCCTCAATTGTCCTTGAGCTTCTTTTGCTCAAGGATCACGCTTGAGCCACAGTGCCACTTCTAGCTTTTTCTGTTTATGTGGTATTGAAGAATCGAATCCGGAGCTTCATGAATTCTAGGCAGGTACTAGTCTACCACTAGCCACATTACCAGCCCCTTATAGTTTCTTAATCAGGTAAGCATATGCCTACCATATCATCCAGCCATTTGATTTCTAAAGAAATGTGCCAGAGAAATGATACATATGTTCTTTTAAAACACATCAGTGCGCACGACAGTTTTATTTGAAATATCCTGAGCTGAAATTAAACCAAATATTCCTCACCAGATAACCAATAAGCAGAGAGTATATGGATGAAATAAAATAGCATCCAGCAATAGAAGGAATGAACTATTAATTCATGTAGTAACATGGGTAAATATCAAATTCATTATTGTGACTGAAAGAACGAAACAAAACAGAGTACATATGGTATGACTCATATGTATATAAAATTGTAGAAGATCCAAACTAATCCAAAGTGACAGAAAACAGAACAACCTTTGCCTGGGGATTGGGAGACGGGTGGTAGGGGAAGTAGAAAAGGTTCCAAAGGGGCACAGGCTAGTTTGGGGTAATGGATATGTTCATTATTTTAATTATGCTGGATGGCTTCACAAATGTATACATATGTCAGATACTATCAAATTGTATACTTTGAGCTTGCAATTCATTACATACCAATTATTCTTTAATAAAACCAATTTTTTTCTGGAATATTCCACTTTCATCCTTGTCTCTTTCCACTTCCCAGTGTGCAAAAGAATGTCCCTGTTACCTTTCTACAGTTTCGATCATAGGCCTGCCTTGTCCATTCTGTACTTCAGCCAGAGTGATTTTTAAGAAGATGAATCTGTCACTTCCTGCTCAAAATCCTTTAACAATTACTCATAAATACATGCATACATGATCCTACTTATTCTTGTTCCTGAGTGAGTTCTGGTTTCTCTTTCACTTTGTTTTTACCTTTTTAATTGCCCCACACTATCTGTTCCTGAACCTTCCCAAGTCATTTCTGTGTCAAGGTCTTTGCCTGTCTAGTTTCTTTGCCTGGGATGTTGCTATTATCCAGGGGAAATCCTAAACCATTCTCTAATCTCAGCTTCAATATTATTCACCCAAACTTTCCTCTTTGAAGCAACAGGTCACATCAGAGCATTCACTCACATCGCCTTTATAGCACCAGGCACACATGTAAGTTATTTTTTTCTCTGCAATGTATTGTCTACAATCTGTCCCTTCCCGTATCTCCATCTTCCAAGACCACAGTTCTGAGATAGCAGAGACCTTCCCTATGTCCTAGATGCCTAGACATTTCTTGTCATGCGAAAAAAAACATTTATTGAATAAATGATAGAGAACTAGAATTTACTTCTTGACCAAAACTCACTCTTTGACTTCCAAAGAAGGTTTTTCTCAAACCACTTAGGAAGCAGAGGTAGGAGGACTGTGTTCCAAAGCTAGACTGGGCACAAACACCAGACTACCTAAAAACAAACTCAGGGAAAAGGAGTGGGAACACGGCTCAAATAGCAGAGTACTTGCCAACCAAGCCCTTAATTTAATCCCTAGTATTGCAGGGGGAAAAAAGATAAGACACAGAACACTGCTCAGTGTCAGAATGTATCCTTATGCGTAGCATGCAGAAGGCCTTGGGTTCAACCCCTCATAAAAACATAAAACATGAAAAAAGAAGAAAAGAAAAATCAAAGGAATATAACAGCAGCATATTTCAGTGTTAATTTTTTAAATACTAGTAAGAGGAATGTTAGCAATGTTCAACACCAGTTGAATTGATGGATCAGTTGGGATTTTTTCTTTAAGTCATTTGTGTTCCCATTTTAACAATCCATGTATTCTACAAGTCTTAATCTAAGACAGCCAGCCAAGGAGGAAACAAAACAGGGATGAGGTTAGAGAGTTTGGCCTTTTTAGGAAATGAAGCCCCGCTGACCATTGATCCAGCACTACAGAGTCTTTAGCAGAGCAGTGGCCTAGATTTTCCATGGAGCCGACCTTGCGGGGCTGGGGAGTTAAAGACTGCCAACATGGCCACTTTCCAAAGCAGCTCCCTAAGAAACAGCCTACTCCCCTTCTTCCCTCTCCCCTACCATGTTTATTTAGACTCCCTTTAATTAGAGCATTTCAGCAAGGAAGCATAATCCAATCTGAAGGAAAATTTCCCTTGAGAGCCATCTGTCAGAATTAGACTACACTGAGCTACTGGAAAGTAAGGCTGTATTGTAAATACCACAGACGGCTTCGATCCTCAAAAGGCTCAGAACTCATTTTCCAAGCAAGCGAATGCCAATCCTTAGGACAAGGCTTTCTGTCAGGAAGCTGGCTGGCTGTTTTGGACAGTAATGCCTCCTCAGGTAAAAGATCATTAAAAGTAGTCCCAGGAGGGACCTCCTACCTGACTAGTCTCACCTTTCTTCTAGAGATGAAATTGCTGTCCTTGACAACTCTATTAAGTTTTCCTTCAGTTGTTCCAGATCCTTAGAAGTTAGGTTTTTTTTTCCCCATCCAGTTAGTTCTCTCAGGCATGGAATAATTTAACTGTGTAAGGATGTCCTAAGTGGAATCTACTTCTGTGAACACTCTCTTTCAGGAATAG
Source organism: Dipodomys ordii (assembly GCF_000151885.1). Lineage (NCBI taxonomy): Eukaryota > Metazoa > Chordata > Mammalia > Rodentia > Heteromyidae > Dipodomys > Dipodomys ordii. The sequence goes on from NW_012267329.1 coordinate 5,582,603, forward strand.
CCAACTTTCTACACATATATGTGTCATTGGTACCCACTTTAAGGTAGCAAGCAGTTTTGCCTAGGAAAGCAATGTGTATAGGGTGTATGGTGGGAGAAGAAGGATCCTCCTCTTCTGATTCATCATTTCCCTATGTTTCAGAGGTTAGGTGAGTCAGGATTCCTCCAGTGTCCTCATAAACCCCTTTCCCATTGTTCTGTCATGCCATGCTGTAGTCCTGTTATACCCTGTATAGATCACCATGATGAGGCTGTCACACAACTCCTTAACTGCTATGTGTTGGCTGATCACAGCTCAAGACTCATGGCTGCATCAATCTTTGGAGATTTCCCCTCCGTTGATGGGAGCCACCTTAAAAATGACTAGCAAACAGGGCACTGGTAGTTTACACCTGTAATCCTAGCTACTAAGGAGGTTGGGTCCTGGAGGATCACAGTTCAAAGCCAGCCTAGCCAGAAAAATCTATGAAACTCCATCTTCAATAAATGAACAAAGAAAGGCAAGACTGGATTGGTGATATAGTGCTCAAGTGATAGATCATCAGCAATGAACAAGCAAGCCAAGAGCTTGAGACCCTGAGTTCAAGCCCTGGTACTGGCATGTGTACACATACAAAAATGACTAACCAATTATTCCATCTCTCCAAGGATAGTTAACACCTTCTTGTCTCAGGATTGGATATCTCTGGGCTATGTCATGTTCTAACACTACAACACTTCAGCTTATCACCCATCTTTCTTAGTTCTTTTGTTCTTATATAACTGCTTCCAGTACTTTCTTGTAGGTTTCAATGGAAAGTAGTCTCTCACTTGTTAAAGAGTATTTCCCAGTCTCTGCTTCCAGAAATTCCAATTTAAAAGACACATTGGAGCAATTTTCATTTTACTCATTCATTCATCCATGAAAAATTAGTGAATAACTCATTCATTCATCCAAACAAAAATAATTTTATTAGCTACCTCTTAGGTTGAGTAGTGAAGATACAGTCATAGTTACAAAGCTCAAAAAGCAACTAGTCTCATGAAGTAGGCCAAGAGACATACATAAGTCAGTGGTCTCAGAACAGAGTTTTTTTTTTTAAAAAACTGTTTTTGTTTAGAATATTACACTTAAATCTAAGGACATAAGAAGTCTGCAAATAAAAAAATAAAAGACTATACTAAAAAAGAGTAAAATTTTATAGCTCTGTAAATATCAAAGTACACTTGAAAGCAACCAGCATTTTGGGGGTAAAGAGATGCTGAATAATGATAAAAGATTCAAATGCCCAGAAATATAGATATAAATTCTCTGATAATCGTAACTTTTAAGTATATATGAAGCAAAAAATGATAGTACTATGAAGAAGAAACTGAAAATCCATTTTTACAATAGGAAATTCCAAAACATATTTATCAACAAATGATGTTACATGGACAAAAATATTAGTGAAGATGTGGACATGAGCCATGTGTGATTTTTTCAAGTACATACAGTGCAGTTATAAAAAATTGGTGTAGAAAATGTGAAACATATTATTTTTGAAACAAAGTCTGCCCCTCTTGTCACATCTTCATTAACTTACAAGAGACCTCTAAATACTACACTATGTGATAGGAAGCATATTATCCAGGAGCATATTTGGGCATGATGAAAACGTTCTCTATCTTGGTTATGGTCATGTGAAAACAAGTGAGCAAATTTGTGAGCTGCACACTTAAGATTTTTTACATTTCTTTTATTATTATCTTTAGGTAGTTGTACAAAGGAGTTGCCATTTAACAAAGCAGTTAATGAATACAAGATGTCTTGATCAATGTTACCCCTTTCAATATTCTCATCCATCCCCCCCACCCCTTTCTCACTCTTCCTAATTTTGTAGGACATACATTGGATTCTAGTCTGTATTTTTAGACTTTCTTCTTTAGATTTTGAAAGTAAATGGACTGAAACATTTTCAATTCAATGCACATATGTGAAAATGGAACAAATCAACTTGAGGGGATGGGTAGGTTAGGAGGGATAAGGGAGAAAGATGGAAGGAATGGCATTGATCAAGATGCATTGTACTCACAAAGCAACATGCTTAACTGAAAAGATAATTTTTAAATAAAAAATAAACAAAACTTTAAAAACCTAGTTACATTATGTGAAAAAACTAAAAAACTTTTATATAACATAAAAACCATTTCTGATGCTAGAAAGCACCTAGATTAGAATGATAACAAAAATACAAAAATATCAGAATTGCCTATGTATAAAATGCAAAGAATCTTGTGTTGAAATCAGTACTAAGTGCTGGAGAGAACATAATTTGACCTGTTCTCAAATCCTGCTTGTGGGATCATAAATTGGTTAGACCATTTACAAGTACACTTTTCTCTGACTTAGCAACTGCATTCCTAGATATAGATCCTGAAGAAAATCTCACGCCTATTTGCCAGGAGACATACAAGAAAGCTTACTGGCATCTTTCTCTGAAATATAAGGAAACTTAGTTTAAATATCCACTGACAGGTGAACAGATGGCTAAATTATGGCAAGGCACACAATTAAATGTTAAAGCACCACAGCAAAAAAGCAAGTAGCTATGTACCTGAACACAAATGGTTCCAATACATATAATACTGGATATCATTCACAGAATATATCCAATATTATTTCTTTCATATAAATTTCACAAATAGACAAAACAAGACAATATACTCTGGGTACTATTTTTTTTTATTTTTTTGCCAGCCTTGGGGCTTGAACTTATTTGTTTCATGATGATAGGAATTTCAAATGGGATGAAATGGAATCCTAGTGTAGTTTTGATTTGTGTTCCCTTGATGGTTAAAAATGTTGCACACTTTTATTTGAGCAGCTATTAGCCATTTGTACTATTTCCCTTTTGGGGTTTTGTTTAAACTCAGCGACTAGGTGCTGTCCCTGAGCATTTTTGCTGAAGGCTAGTGCTTTACCACTAGAACCACAGCTTCACTCTGACTTTTTTGTGGTTAAACTGGAGATAAGAGTTTCAAGGATTGTTATTTCCTGGGCTGGCTTCAAATCATGATCCTCTCAGATCTCAGCTTCCTGATAAACTAGATTACAGGTGTGAATCACTGATGTCTAGTTCATTCTTACCGCTTCTTTTGAGAACTATCTGTTCATTCAATTGCCCACTTATTGACTGGATTATCTGATATTTTGGCATTTAATTTTTAAGATCCTTGTATAGTCAGAAATTAACCATCCATTGGATAAATATCTGGCAAAGATATTTTCCTACTCTGTGATCTGACTCTTCATTCTTTTTTTTGGGGGGGGGTCCGGTTGTGGGGCCTGAACTCTGGGCTGGGTGCTATCCCTCAGCTCTTCAGCTCAAGGCTAGCACTCTTACCACTTGAGCCACAGCGCCACTTCCAGCTTTTTTTCTTTTTGCTTATGTGGTGCTGAGGAATCGAACCCAGGGCCTCATGCATGCAAGGCAAGCACTCTACCACTGAGCCACCTTCCCAGCCCTTGACTCTTCATTCTTCTGCTTATGTCTTTTGCTTTGCAGGAACTTTTTTTTAATATAAATCACACTCCCATTTATCAATTCTTGCTCTTATTTCCTGAGTAACTGAGAGTTCTATTTGTGCTAAAATCTTAAAATGGTTCCTCTATGTTTTCCTCTAGTACTTTCAAAGCTGTAGGTTTGACATTTGATCCATTTGGCTTGATTTTTATACAAGGTGGAAAAGGTAGTGACCTATGTCAGCCACCTACAATTGGATAGTTAGTTTTCCCAACACCAATTGAGAAAAGGCTTTATTTCCCATGAGTGTGTTTGTATCTTTGTTCTTGTGCAAGTACCATCCTGTTTTTGTTACTATGGTTCTATAGTGTAGTTTGAAGTGAGATCTTGTAATGCTTCCATCCCTGTTGCTTTTGCAGGATTGCTTTGGATAGTGAGGGTCTTCTGTGTTTCTATATGAATTTTAGGAGAGATTTTTTTTCTATTTTTCTTTTCTTTCTTTTTTTTTTTTTGCCAGTGCTGGGGCTTGAACTCAGGGCCTGGGCACTGTCTCTGGGTTTCTGTTGCTCAAGGCTGGCACTCTACCACTTGAGCCACAGTACTATTTACAGATTTTCTGTGTATGTGGTGCTGAGGAATCAAACCCCAGAACTCCATGCATGCTAGGCACGCACTCTACCACTAAGCCACATTCCCAGCCCCAGATTTTTCTATTTCTGTGAAGAATATTATTGGAACTTTTATGGGGATTGCTGTGAATCTGTGCCTTGCTTTTTGCAATATGGATATTTTCACAAAATTAATTCTGCCAATCCATGAATATAAGAAATCTTCCCATCTTCTAGTGTGTTCTTCAGTTTCTTTCATTAGTGTTTTATAGTGTTCATTGTAGAAACTTTTCATCTTCTCAGTTAAGTTAAATTCCTAGGCATTTTAAAAGTGGCTTCTTTTGTTTTTGTTTTTGTCAGTTGTGGGGCTTGAACTCTGGGCCTGAATGCTGTCCCTCAGCTCTTCAGCTCAAGGTTAGTGCTGTACCACTTGATCCATATTGTCATTTCTGGTTTTGATGGTTTATTGGAGATAAGAGTCTCATGGACTTTCAGGCCTGGGCTGGCTTTGAACCTTGATCCTGAGATCTCAGCCTCCTGAGTAGCAAGGATTACAGGTGTGAGCCACTGGCACCCGGCAAGTTTATTGCTAATATATAGAAAACCTACTGATTTTGGGCAACTGTCTTTGTAACCTAATTGTTGGCAAAGTGTGTTTCTCAAATCCAAGAGTTTTCTAGTAGAGTCTTTAGAGTCTTCTAGATACAGAATCAGATCTTTTGCATATAGGGATAAGTTGACTTCTTCCTTGCCTATTGTGTCTTTTTTATTTCCTTCTCTTGCCTTATTGCTCTGGCTAAGATTCCACTACACTATTGAATAGAATAAAGAGAGTAAACAACCTTGGCTTTATGGTTTTTAGTGGAAATGCTTGCAATTTATCCTATTCAGTGTAATGCTGGTTGTAGACCTGTCCTTTCACATACAAACTTTATTGTGTGGAGAAATGAATGTTCTATTCCTAGGGATGTTGAATTTTGTCAAAAGCTTTAGGAATCTTTTGTCATTCTTATGTGATTCTTGTACTTGATTCTGTTTCTAGATTGTAGTACATTTATCAGTTTGTGTATGTTGAACTATCCTTACACCTGTAAAATAAGCCCAATTTTATCACCATATGTGCTTTAAAAATACATTTGTATTATCATTAAGTAATATATAAGATGTATTGTTAAAGAATATTTGCATCTATGTTCAAGGAAATTGGTGTATAGTTTCCTTTTGGGTTTTTCCCCCTTATCCAGTTTTGCCGTCAAAGAACAAATTTGGAAGGATTCTTTCACTATTGTGTGTAAACATTTGGGAGCCCTGGTGTTGGTTCTTTAAAGATCTGGTAGAATTAAGCAATCTGTCCAGTTCTGGGCTTTTTATTTGCAGGGAGAGGAGCCATTTTTTCTTTTACTGTTTTAACCTTGTTGTTTGTTGGCTTGTTTTATTTTTTATTAGCTTCTTGGTTTAATTCTGGTAAGTCATATGTTCAGGAAGGCATATATTTTTTCTGGGTTAAAAAATTATTGGAGTATAAGTTTTCAAAATAGTCCCTAATGATCCTCTGGATTTCAGTAGTATTTATTATATCATATTCTTCATTTCTAATTATATATCTCTTCTTTTTCTCTTTTGGGGTTGTTTGGCTTATGTTTTGCCAATCTTACTTATCCTTTCAAAATACCAACTCTCCTACATTTTAGTTTCCATTTCACTAATTTCAGCTCTGATCTTTGCCATTTCTACTAATTCTACTAATTTTGAGATTGGGTTGCTCTTGTTTTACTAAGGCCTTATGGTGTATCATTATGTTATTTGAAATCAGTGCTCATGACACTAAGTCCAATGTCCAACATGTCTCAAAAAGGAAAACTGTAGTAACAATCATAAATGACAGAGAAATCCACTACTGACATACAGTAATAACAAAAACAATTAATCACTGTAACTCCAGTCACATTATGGGGGAATGGGAGGGGCAAAAATAATGCCACATGAACTAAAAAGTATTAATTAATAAGGGTAGAAATTAAAAAATAGGAAAATAGCTGGGCACCGGTGGCTCACACCTGCAATCCTAGCTACTCAGGAGGCTGAGATCTGAGGATCATCGTCCAAAGCCAGCCTGGGCAGGAAATCCATGAGACTCTTATCTCCAATAAAAAAACCACTAGAAAACATTAAGTGGCGCTGTGGCTCAAGCAGTAGAGCGATTGCCTTGAGCTGAAGAGCGCAGGGACATCGCTCAAGCCCAGAGTTCAAGCTTCACGACCAACCAAAAAAATAAAAATAAAAAAATAAAAAGGAAAATAATCCTAGAGAATAATAGTAGAGGAAAGGGAAAATAGAAGGGGAAAGGGGACAATGAATAGAAGAGGGGACTAAAAAAGAAGAAAGAATCTAGCTAACAGTCAAGTGAGGGGGAAAGAAGCAAACTGAAGCAATAATTTTAACTGAAAATCAAAAGAAAAGGTGGCAATGTTGCTTAGTGGTATGGTAGAGTGCTTGTCTAGCATGCATGAAGCTGTAGGTTCAACTCCTCAGTACCACATAAACTGAAAAGGCCAGAAATGGTGCCATGGCTCAAATGGTAGAGTGCTAGTCTTGAGCAAAAGAAGCTCAGGGACAGTGCCCAGGCCCTGAGTTCAGGGACAGAGGAGGGGAAATAAAAGGGAGGAAAAGGAGATGATTTAAAGATAGGATGGTCCTAGTCCTGCCAACAAAGATACAAAACTGGTAAAAGAAACTCTAGATATTAAGTGGAGAAGAATTATGAGAAAGAACATAAAAGCAATGAAGAGAAAAGAATTGTACAAAACAAAATTAAAAATGTATGCATAAATAGTTAAGCTGACCACTTTGATTTAAAAATCTCTATAGAGGAGCAATTAAACCAAAAAAATAGATGAGTGTAAAAATTAAAAATAACATTGTATTTTTTTTGAGTGGATAGGTTGCTTTTCCTCTAAGGATGTGAATTATATGAGCAGCAGTGCAAAATCTTGATCTATGCCAGCTAGCTTTTCTTTTGTGGCCACTTCAGATAAATGCCACCTGGTGAGAGCAGCATCTGTGTGATATTTGGCTTCTTCTTTATTCCTTTGTGTTGTTGGCCTAGCAACCAGGCAGTGTGGTTTGTGGGTAGAACTGTCAGTAATTATTCTTGGATGTTCTACTTGTCAGCCATAGCCCAGGCATGAAGCAAACCATAAGCTTTAAGTCCTAGTCTCTGCTGCTTCTAAATGTCTTGGTTGTGGGACCAAGAAGCCCTATGGGATGCAGTGACCAGTGCAGCAGAGGGAAATTGCTCCACCCTGCCCATAACCACTTGCCACAGCTCCACCTTGTGCTCTGGAAGCTAACTTCTCTACTTGAAAGCCCCAATGGGAAGCAACTTCCACTCCCCGCTGTGATTCTCACCAGTTTCCAACCATGTGGCATTCTCCATATCTCTGACTCAAAATTTGGTTTTTGTTTTTTTTCCTTTATAGCTAGACCAAAACTACAAGATAAGTACTTAACCCTTGTGTGAACAATGTCGGGAACTACAACTTCCTAAAGCCACAGATTTAGACAAGAACCTTTCAAATCTAGATGGCTTGCCACCATGGAATCACGACTGAATTCCAGAAAGAAGAAAGCGCATTCTCATTGCCCATATTATAGTAGGCAGGCTTCCGGTTTTATGCTTGGCATTGAGACCAGGATTCATTGCTTTCTGTGTCTCTCTTCTCTGTCTCCATCCTCTGCTGTGGCACTGCTGTCAAGTTCACCCACTGAAACCTCTCTCCTTACTCCACTCTTTACATTTTCTGTTTTTCAAGCTACAGTTCTTTTTACAACAGAACATTGCAGTGCGTATTTTTCTGATATCCTTACTCTTCCATCATATGTTCCTGCCCTGTATGGCTGCCCACACTCCATACGTAACCTGGCAGTCTTTTACTCCCTCTATTACACTTGCCAAATTTTTCTATTCAAAAGTGCATGTTCTATCTGCCCACCACTGAACTTTCAATGCCATTCCACCATTACTCAACCTGAAGGGTCACTACTCTCCACCAGTTCTAGTTCTATCCTCAGAGATATTAGCAATTGGTAGGTGCCCCTGATCTACCTTATTTCATCTCAGATAATTTTTTTCTATTGACTGATGTTCATTTTGTTATTATTCTTAAACCACATACTTGTATTACATATGTCCTTTTATGGGCCACTAATTAAATCTAAAAAAAAAAAAGAATCCACTTTGTTTTCCTGGAAATAATGCTACAATAAAAGCTATTCAGGTATGTTTGTGAAAGACATAACGTTTCATCCAGTCCTTTCTTCAAATGTTTCATTCAACAGCTCTGCTACTTAAAAATTTTTTAGCCATACTGTGGGTGGGACCAGATGCTTCCTAGGTAAGCACTCTATTACTTACCCTACACATCATCCCCCTCCTCCTCTTTTTTTTTATTACTATGGCTTTGTAGTAGAGTTTGGAATTTGGTATTGATATTCCTCCAGCACTGTTCTTTTGGCAAATGATTGTTTTTGCTATTTGGGGTCTTTTATTGTTCCCTATGAATTTTTGGGTTGCTTCTTCTATTTCATTGAAGAATGAGGTTGGGAAATTGATGAATATTGCATTGAATTTGTAGATAGCCTTTGGCAGTACTGCCATTTTCATGATGTTAATCCTCCCAATCCAGGAGCATGGGAGGTTTTTCCACTTCCTTAGTTCTGCTTTAATTTCCTTTTTCAAGTTTTTCAAGTTTTCATCATCGAGGTCCTTTACTTCTTTAGTTAACTCCTAGGTATTTTATTTTATGTGGGGCTATTACAAAAGGAACTGCTTTCTTGATTTCAGCTGCGCTCTTCTCATTACTTGCATACAGGAAAGTCATTGATTTTTTGAGGGATAATTTTATACCACGCTACTTTGCCAAAGTTTTGGATCAGCTTGAGTAACTTAGGAGTGGAGTCCATGGGATTCTTTAAATATAAGATCATGCCATCTGCAAAGAGGGAGAGTTTTACTTCATCTTTGCCTATTTGGATCCCCTTTTATGTTTGCATCCTGTCTTATTGTTTTAGCTAGGCATTCTAATACTAAATTGAAGAGATGTGGAGAGAGTGGACATCTTTGTCTCATTCCTGAATTTTGAGGAAATGGTTTAGCTTTTCACCATTAAATATAATACTGGATGTAGGTTTGTCATACACAGTTTTCCAGAACCTTCATCATAAAGGGTGTTGGATCTTGTCAAATGCTTTTTCTGCATCTATTGAGATAACCATGTGGTTCTTAACCTTGCTCCTGTTGATGTGATGAATTATATTAATTGATTTGCATATATTGAACCAGCTTTGCATCCCTGAAATGAATCCTGTTTTGATCATGGTGTATGATTTTTTTGTTAGTTGTTGAAGCTGATTGGCCAAAATTTTGTTGAGAAGTTTTGCATCGATGTTCATCAAAGAAATGGGTCTATAGTTCTCTTTCTTTGATGAGTCTCTGCCTGGTTTTGGGATGAGGGTTATGGTGGCTTCATAGAAAGAGTTTGGTAGTGAAATTTCACTTTCAACTTCGTTGAAGAGTTGGAGGAGTACTAGTGTGAGTTCTGCTTTGAAGGCTTTGTAGAATTCAGCTGTAAATCCATCCAGTTGTGGGCTTTTCTTGGGTGGGAGGGCTCTTATTGCTGCTTCTATTTTGATGCTTGATATGGATCTGTTAAGTTGGTTTAAAGCATCTTGGTTTAGTTTGGGCATGTCAATATTTGCTAGGAATTAATCCATTTCTTCCAGATTCTCAAACTTATTAGCATAAAGGTTTGAGAAGTATTCCCTTATAATGATGTTCTGAATCTTGGTTGTTTCTGTAGTGATGTTTGCAGTCTCATCTCTGAGTTTGTTTATTTGGGTGTGTTCTCTTCTTTTTCTGATAAGATTTGCTAAGGGTCTGTCAATTTTATTAATTTTTTTGAAGAACCCACTCAGTTTTGTTGATTCTGTTTTTTTGGGGGGGACTCTAATTCATTTATTCTGATTTAATTTTACTTAGTTGTTTCCATCTACTGAATTGGGGTTTAGCTTGTTGCTCTTTTTCGAGGAGCTTCAGGTGCCTCGTTAAACTGTTGGTGTCAGATCTCTCCAATTTGTTGATGTAGTAACTCAGAGCTATAAACTTGCCTCTGAGTACTGCCTTTGCTGTGTCTCAGGGAGCTGGTAATTTGTGTGTTCATTTTTATTAAATATCATAAACATTTGAATTTTTCTAATCTCTTCTATGACCCACTAGTCACAGAGTGTGTTTTTCAGCCTCCAGGATTTTCTTTGGTGGCCTTTAGTGTTGAGTTCTAATTTTATTCCCTGTGGTCTGAGAGAATGCAGGGCATTCCAGCCCCTTTTTACGTTGGCTGGTTTTAAGGTATCGTGTTGCTTTATATCTGGGGCTAGCCTGGCCTGCAATCTTCCTACTTGTCCTCCCTGGTGTAATTGGGGACGACAGGCACCTGGCTACTATCCTTAGCCATTGTGCTTCCTGTTGTGGAATAACAGACATGCAATATCACATGCACCCACTGGCTGAGATGGAGTCTCCTGAACTCTTCTGCCAGGACTGGCTTCAAACCATGATCCTATGATTTCTGCCCCCCAGGTAGTGAGAGTTACAGGCTCTGTAGTGGCAACAGGATCAACTTCTGCCACTTTTTACTCTCTCTGAATAATCTGGAGACCATGGGAACTAACGTCTGAGGGGTGATGACTGCAGAAAATGACCAGATGAGATTCAGTGGGTTCTCATGAATTTAGTATATGCAGGTGATAGCAGACTTCCCACAACCATGTTTCAGAAGGAACTTGTTTTTCATGTTAGCAGTTGTAAATCAGGGTTTTCTATAGACTGTTTTTGTTTTTCAAGTTGTTTGTCTCTTAGGATCTGAAAACCAAGCGGTCCCTAATGATACATTGAAGTGACTTTTATCACTGGCACCAGCTTGGAAAGCCAATTGTGAGCATCTTTTTCCAACTTAGCCTTCAATGATGTTTCAATGGGAGTAATTACTTCCTGGGAATCAATTGGCAAATACTACAAATCAGCTTCCCCTCCCTGCTAAAACCCCATTCTCCAGCCAGTTGTTACCCATCTACCAGGACACCATTGAAGATTGGCAGAGCTATAAAATAATGGGACACTGTGACAAAATGGATTTAAATTATTAAATTCCAATCACAAAGCATGCCTGCCCAGTTGTATTCAACTGCACTGAACAAGCATCCTGGGCATTCCTAACACTATTTCCTACCTGAGTGATTCGAGGTATCCCCCTCTATCAGGCTCCTAAATGGTCTAAGGGCTTGAGAGACAGAACAGAGAAATTCCCAAATCAATCAACAAAAAGTACAATGGCTCATAGGGCCAATTTTTGTATGTGTCTGCAAGTAATGGGGCTTGAATTCATGTTCCCATTTGGCTTTTTTGCTTAAGACTCTACAACTTGATCCACATCTCCATTTCCAGCTTTTGCTGGCTAATTGGAGATGAGTTGCAGAGACTTTTCTGTTTGGGCTAGCTCCAAACACAATCCTTAGACCTCAGTTTTCTGATTAGCTAGAATTATAGGCAGAAGCCAACAAAGCATAGCACCAAATCTTGATGTAAATGTAAGGTTTTCAAATTATTAAAATAAAAATGTCTACAGTATACTGTTCCTTCTTCTGAAACTGGAATCAATATTAGCAGAGAGAAGACCTTATAACGTCCACTGTCACTATGTGAGAATATTGACATCTTCTCCAAATCAGAGTCTGACTGAGATGATCACAAGTCTCAGAAAAATCACTGATCCAGTCTCTAGGCAGGCCACCAAGAGATTCCTGAAGTGCTTTGGGCCTACTTGCCAAGAAACCAGTGATACACACCAAAACTATAGGTCTAATAGCCAACACTCTACCACATCATGAAACTCAGGCTCTTGGAAATTCTCCCAGATGCTGTCTAGTCTTTTGTGTACTGACAAAGTCTCAAAAAAAAAAGAAATACATTATATTATTATCCATCTGACTTCAGTGGCTGAGAAGTTTAATTAAACTATCATTTTTACATTCAATAATTGCCATTTTGTTCCTCCCCTGGAAAGCACAAGGATTAATTTTTATTTGAATGCTAACATTTATAAAACTCATATTCTCTTTGGAGGAATTAAAAAATTAAAAGAGATTCAATTTTGGGCTCATGTCTACATAACATTCACTAACACAGTTATCCCTCAAGTCTCCCCAAATGTGTCTTTCATAAGGAGGTTCATTTTATTGAGTGCCTTTTAAGATACAAGATAGAATTAGTCAGCATTACATTTTCAGACACTCTTCTGGAGGCTGAGCACCAGCAGTGAATAAGTCAAATTTTGTCTCTGCACTTGTGTCATTGTCTACTGGAGAAGAAATATAATTGAACAGATAAAAGAAGATATCATGGGTAATGACAGAAGCACAATGTTACAGAATCAACTACCAGAAAAAGTCACCCTAATCTAGGGCTCAGGAAAGAGATCTCTGTGGAAATGCCATTTAGGCCAGCATGCAAGTAGTAGTCAACAAGGAAAGAGGAGAAGGAGACATAAACCACCAATATAATCATTTTATATTATCATTACATGAACAGATTGAATTGACTATTGAGAAAATCTTAACTCCTATTTGGCCTATTCAATTATGAATCCTAGGTTGAATCTCCCATTTGCATTCTACTTAGTTTTATCTGTTAAAACAGGGTTGGGCCTGGTACGGGCGACAAAATCATACTGTGCAAGACAGGATCGAAAGACTTCTTGTGAACTTCTTGAAGATTATCCATGGCCATGTGCCTTTATTGATCATTTTGTATGTTTAGTGAATGATGGTATAAATACCCCAGTGGTCTGTGGCAGAAAAAAGGTTTCCATCTTTGTACTAAAAAAGATTTTGAATTTCAGAGTTTCTAGAGTTTTATCTTTATCTTCTGCCCCCCTGCCAGTACTGGGGTTTGAACTCATGGCTTTGAGCATGCTCAGCTTACTTGTTCAGCTGAGGCACACTTCCAAACTGCTTTTCTCTAGTTATTTTGGAGACAGAGTCTAGTACATTCTTCTGCCTCGGCTGCTCTTAAACCAGGATCCCCCAAGTCTCAGCCCTCTGGGTAGCTAAGAATACAGATATGAACCACTGGTGCCTGATATCTAGAGTTTTATTTATTGTAAGGCATACATATCATAAAGCATAGATTACTGTCCAGTTCGTGTTAAGTTAAAACAACTGTTTTGAACCAACTTTAAGCGATATAGTATAGTATTTCTAACAGTGTGGTGAATGCTTACAGAATTCCTCCAGTTAAAAATGATGGGTTATAGAATCCTACTTAACGTGCAGCAGAGCTGATGGGACAGAAAGTTTTCAGAGGCCCAAACAATAACGATGAATGAATCTCCAGAGGTAAGTGAATTCTGGAGTTGTAGAGGTAAATGTGTTTAACACATTGTGGAAGAGTCCTATATTAAACTGGAATCCTGAAGCCTGAATGTTTGTCTTTAAAAGACAAATACAACAAAAATTCTGCCTTGCACAAGTAGATATCATGGATGTGTGGCTTTCCTAGATTTGCTCTAAGAAAAAAAAGTCTCCCTGAAAGGTTTCTATGCATTAATATGAATCTTCACTTACATAGTTGGAGTCTATATTCACCCAATCTCTTACTCAGAAACCCTACATTCAAGATTTAAATTATTGATAGTTCATCTAGGAATATGATGGGGGAAAAAATCAAATCACCTTTGAAGGAATACAATGTACACTGACACTTCAAATTATCTCCTGACAGAGTTTCAAGCTAGATAAACTCATAGTCACAAATACAAATACAGGAGTCAGCAAGAGTTAAAGAGTTAAAGTGAATGAAGCCAGGTGCTGGTGCCTTACACCTGTAATCCTAGCTACTTAGGAGGCTGAGGTCTGAGAATTGTGGTACACATGTCAGTCCTAGCAGAAAAGTTCATGAGATTTTATCTCTAATTAATGAACAAAATGTCCAACCAAGGTATAGTTCAACAGGTAAAACACTAACCATGAGAAAGAAAACATGAGCAAGAGCACAAGGTCCTGAGTTCAAGCTCTACTACTGACATACCTGCCTGTGCATGTGCACACATGCACTAAAAGTAAATGGAAACATCAAATAAAAGAATCAGCTATTGGAGTAATAAGGAACAGAATACAAAATTATGTGTGCAATGGTGAAATTCAATCATGTATGTACACATAAATATAAAGAAATAGAAAACTCAGGGCTCCTGAGGTTAAGCCCCAGGGAATATACATGTGTGCATGCGTGCGCATGCGCGCACACACACACAGAACTATCATAATTCACACATTTCTGATTATACAGAAATTCAGAATTTTAAGAATTACTGAGAGTTTTACATGGCTCTAACTATGGGACTATTTTAGGGGGATAAGGGAAAGGGATTCTGAAACAGAAAAATGAAAATGAATAATTTCAAAATACATTGTAACTATAATTAGTATACATCTAGGATACTCTTAGTAGATAAGCAGAATAGCTCAACAGCTATGTACAAATGACCATATAAGATGACACTAGGCAAAAATGAACTGCAAGATATAGACAGAAGCGGTTTTTCTTTGTTGTTGTTTTTAATGTACTATGTAATTCTTTTGTTTCTTTTGAATGTTTTTCCCAGGATGGTATATCCCTTGTTGTCACTGTATTTGACTTTGGTACCCTGGTATTGTATATATGTTTATTTGAATTAGGGAAGGGAAGGGGAACAACAGAATGGTGAGACAAAGGACAAGGAGGCGGGGAACCAATGCAACAGCAATATACACAAGTCAATATGTTGGAAATGGTCTGTACAACTTGAGGGTGGGGAGTGAGGGGTGAGAAAGTAGGAGGAAAATGAGGGAAGGGGTAACAAGTTTGACAAGAAATGTATTTATTACCTTACTTATGGAACTGTAATCCCTCTGTACAACACCTTGATAATAAAAAATAAAAAATACATTGCAACTATATAAGGAGATGGCATAAGGAATCTCAACAAAATCTGTGCATCAATAAGGGTTGGGACAGCAGGAAAAGAGAATAAATAACTTAAAAAACTTTCGAGCTAGACTTTTGGTGTTATAGGCGCCAGAGGAAGAGGACGGGACTAATGGAGATGGTAACAATGACAAATTTCATGCAAATAGTTTATTTGTATGTATGAAAATAGAATAGTAGAACGTGTATGAAAATAGACATTTTAAAGATAAGGGGCTGAGTTTGATCAGGATACACTGTGTACATTTCTGACAATGTCACAATAAAATATCTCTCATGTACCTAATATATGCTAAGAAAAAGTTTTAAAAAAGAAGTACTGTTTTACAAAATTTCCAAGCAAGGTAAATTTAAGGAATTTCAACTATAAAAAACTATAAAAACTATATAAAACTAAAAAACAATATAAAAAGTATTACAATTTGAAATAATGGTAGTATTACCGAATGGTAATGGTAATAATAAAAATTTAGGTATCTAGCAACAAATCTAAGAAGAGACATGAGAGACATTTATGTAGAAAATTATAAAGATGAATGAAAAAGAAAGAAGAGCTAAATAAACAGAGAGAAGATACACTGTGGTTAAGATTAGAAAGCTTGACTCATGAGATAAGCCAAACCCAAAGAGCCTAATATTGCATGCTATAGTCTATTTGTGGAGTATGGTCCTAAAATGATGATGGTACATAAATGTAAAAAAGGGACTGTATAGGAGGGAAGCAGTGGGGGAAGGAAGAATAGGCAGATACTGAAGCTCAAAGGATATTACATACATATATATAATATATATTTATAGTATTTTTATGTTCAAAGTGTAACATTACATATGCCATCTATTATGTATTAAATATGTTGCACATTGTATATTATATCTTGCATATTTGCAATATTATACATGTATTACATATATAATGTGGTTTATATCATATGTAACACATTTATATTACATATGTAATATATATGGAGTAATGAAACTCACTAAGTGCCACTTCATGATCAGAGGGAAGGAAGGCAAGGAACAGAAATATGGTTGAGGAGATGAATTTATTCAGAATACACTGTGTACATGTGTGGAAATATCTCAGTGAACCCTCATACTACAACTGCACTTTAACTTTTTTTAAAGATTCAATATAAAAAATATGTCAGATTTCTCTAAACTAACCTATAGACTTCATATAAACATGCACACAGTCCAAGAATTTTTGTTTAACTTGACAATGCAATTCTAAAACTTGTAAGGAAAACCAAGTGTCTGCAAAGACTAAACTGAAAAGTAGACTGGGTGATTTGCTCTTCCAATGTTAAGGCCTATTCTAGAACAATAATAATTTGCAAACTGTGTCACTTGTAGAAATACTCAAATTGAACAATGGATAAAAAATAGTATCCAGGCAGATTTCATCTATATTGGACAGAGTATGCACTACCAGTGACTGGGAAAATGAGACAAGAAATTGTTAATCCATTCAGAATAATTAAAATGAAAATGTTAGTAAGCTGTTTTTGACCCTTTCAAAATTCATATCCTTTTTGGGGAGGGGGGAGGCTGGGAAGGGATGTGAAGGGTAAACAAAAGGAGGAGGCTGCAATGCTTGGTAAGAAATGTACGCATTATCCTGCCCATGTAATTGTAACCCCTCTGTACAGTATCTTCACAAATAAAATAAAATAAAAATAAAATTCATATCATTTTTTATTGTGAAAATACCGTACAGAGGGGTTACAATTACATAGGCAAGGTAATGAGTACATTTCTTATCAAGCATTGTTGTTTGAAGCCTAATCCCCAGTGTGATGGTATTTGGAGAGGAAGGCTTTGGGTAGTAATTAGATTTGGATGAAGTTATAATTTGGGGACCTATGATGGGATTCGTGTCTTTCCGAGAGGAGGAAGAAAGAGCAGAGCATGTGCTCATACCCTAAATCCCATGAGAGGGAATGGTGAAAATGCAAGCCAGAAAGAGAGCTTCACCAGGAACTGAATCTCCAAGCACTGTGATCTTGAACTTCCAGCATCCAGAACTGTGAGAAATGGGTGGTGTTTAAGCCATTTAGTGTAATATAGTCTGATATGATAGCATGAGCTGGCTGACAAATATGAGATGCATATGTATTCTATGAAACAAAAAACAATTCCACTCTGGAGATGAAAACTGTATCTAGTAGAAGGATGGAATTATGGCTCAAAGTGGTAGAACATCTGCCTAGCAAATGCAAAGCAGAGTTCAACTGCAGTACCATTAAAAACAAACAACATTCTACTAGAAAAATCATGAGAAATACATACATGACATAAAGTGCGATCCCTTAAATAAGACATGAATGTGCTAATATACAGTAGAAAATGCTGATTGATTTTATACATTAAACATGAGAACCTATATTTATTGAAGGTCACTATAGACTTCAAAGTCTGTCATAAAGACAGCTATAAATGGAGTGATTTTTGTAGTACACATAAGCAACACAGGGAAGGTTTGCATCCAGTCTGTACAGAAAGCATAGATGAATCAATATGGAAAAGAAAACAATGGGAAGAAAGTGCTGAGTAGTATTTCACAAGAAAGAAAACATGAATGAGACCAATATTACATGAAAAGATGCTCAAACATGGCAACTAAGAAAACATCACTTCTATGCTATTTTCTACACATGTACACACATAAATATTAATCAGTGTAATAGGTACAAGAGTTGCTGAGAAACGGGAATATTAGGAATTGTCAAATTTTACTAGGGGCAGGATTAATTTATGTAACCGAGAAAAGTTGGACATGTATATTCCTTTGCCTAACTGAGGATATAACCTAGGACATTAGCTATCCAAAACTGTTTTCTCTGGTAGCATTTAGAATCTTTACAAGGCAGGGGTGCCAAGGCAGAAGGTCTCCATAGCCTGCCACTCAATTCCTATCCCTTAGGAACCTGTTGAAGAGACATTTTCACCAGGGGTCAGCCTTATCCAGACTATTAGCATCTGTGTATGCAGTGTTGCTATCTGCACAAAACCTCTAGAAGGCAACTTGCAGCAGGATCTACATGGAGCTTTCTAATAACCTTTCCAGGTATTTTATGGCATCCATTTGTCAAAAAAAAGATAAAAGAATGGCTCACTGGATGGTGAGACTTCCTACCCCCTTCTCCCCTACCCTGAGTTTAGACATAAGTCCAAGGCTCATCACAGCAGCTGACCATAATTCTGTTTTCATGTACAAGAGGACTTGGTAAATACCCTAGAGAGACCATTAATTCTTGGGCCACTCATACCTTAGAATAAGAAGCCTGTCTTTCTTGTTTTCTTAAAGTGTCTTAACTGCCCCCTAAATCTTCCAACTGGGACTTGGGAAACAATTCTTACTTCTTCCAACATCCACTTCTGGTTTACATATATCAAAACCTTTAAAAAGTGAAGTCTGTTCCTTCTCCAGCATGCTGAATCACCTTAGCATTTATCAGTAGCAATTCTCTTTAACTTTTCCAGCTTCTTCCTTTCCTTCCAACTATTATGATGGTGGCCAGTAGAACCTCATTCAACACTCTTCTTATCTGGATAGCAGGACAAAGTTGGAATTGGCATCATGTGGAACTGGCATATAGAGAGGTGCCCCTTAGAGTCACCAAACCATGGTGAGTCCCCAGTTCACAGGATGAGAGAGTACTAGCTGGGGAATTTGGCCACTAGGCAGAGGTTGTATGTTGTCTTGCTAAACAGAATGAGTCTTGAATTACATGGGGCCCACATTCAAGCTGCATCACTGTCTGAACTGAATAAATGTGGTGAACCCTTTGCAGGTGTAAATGCAAAAATAGAGAAACAGGGCCATGCTGGCCTCAGGAAAACTTGAATTCATGATGATCTAACAAAGTTGTCTCAGGAAATTTGGCCATGTAAAAGAAATATCAGTTAGGAGGCTTAGAAGTATCAGTTACCTACGAAAGTCATTTTCCTTTCTGTTCTCAAGTGTCAATACATCTCAGCAGGAGAGTGATGGGAAATAATGAAGTAATCTCATTTCCTCTGTGATCTCATGTTTACATTTAAACATGGAACACCTCTGTCTTCTTTCCTAAACTCTTAAGTTGGATTTGGCCTCCTATAAATCAGTTTTGTCATGGCCTGAAGCTCCTTTTCAGAGTTACCATTTCAAATTGTGAGTTTTGCATTTGAAACCATGGTACCAACTCTTCTCAATCACTTACACTCCCAGGGTCAAAGCTGAGGAGCTGCTCATGGAACTGGCATTGAGGCAACTTGAGAACAGAGAGTAGGACTTAGTGCTCTTAGAGTCAGGCAACGTCTTGAAGTTGCAGAACACCAGTGAGTAGGATTGCCAGAACCCACCTAACATAAAACAGCCCAACAATGCTCTAAAGCAGAGGTAGAAACCAAAATGAGAGAATATGATTCCTTAATATATTTTTTATGGATTATTCTTGGCAATTTTGTTAGTAATTTTTGGTCAGTCATCCATAGGACTTGAACTCTGGGCCTGGGTGCTGTCTCTGAGCTCTTCAGCTCAAGGTTAGCACTCTACCACTTGAGCCACAGCACCACTTCTGGCTTTATCTGTGTATGCGATACTGAGGAATCGAAACCGGGGCTTCATGCATGCTAGGCAAGCACTCTATCACTAGGACACATTCCCAGCCCCAATTCTTGGCAATTTCAAAATGAATATTGTTTTAAAAAATATTGTCTGTGTAAAGGTACCAAGAGGTTCTAAAACAACAGCCCAAAGGATATTGGCATGAGTTTTATACTTGTTCCCTCAATAATCCGATTCTGTGTTAACCAAGAAGCACCCATTCCCAAATGAAGAAATGCTGGACTCACATTGGTGACATACTCGATATCCTTCCAGAGGATGCACTCCCTGGGGAAATCGGCCAAGTCCAGGAAATGATCCACCACCACTTGGCCGATTAAGTCATGGCGAGAGAACCTGTCAAAGTCATATACAGAAAAGTGAAGCTTCCGAGCTTCAAGGTCATTGTAGGGAACTGGAAATAAAAATACTTCATCAAACACCGGGTTCAGGGTCTTTCTGTGAACTTTAGTCTGGTGTTTTGTTTTCCGATCAGGAAGTAAGTAGATCTTGACGTAAGGATCTGAAGTTCCAGAAAAATCCTTGGCGGGCAAATTGACAGCTTTGTGAATCTTTACTATGAGCTGTTCTAAGTCGCAGTCATATTTTAAAATGAAGTTCAGTTTCCCACAAGCTTTGCTGTTATTCCTTCTCCCGTCATCATTATCCAAGGACCTCTGCTTATATAACTCTGGTTTAATTCTACCAATTCCAGTCAACTGCTCCTGTTTTTGAAGTTGCTGGATATTGAAGTCCGGGTTTGACAGGTTGAGTTGTCTTCGGATTGAATTATGCCTTGAATGAAGAGCAAGACAGAGCAAAGTTATAACCTCATTAGCTACGGGTCTTTCAGAAACGTGTGCCTGGAATGTAGGTAGACTGTTGTGTCCTGTTAAGAGCTTAGATCTATGGACTTTTTTTTTTCCTTTTTGGCCTAAATTCAAAATGCTCATCAGTGTGAGTAAGCTGCTCCCTAAGGCTTGAAGCTCAAAATTGAGGCTTGGTATCAGGAAATGAACTGACTAACATGTGACCTTGGAGCTTGAAAGGTTTAATGCATTTTCCAAACTGCCTAATGTGCCATTAAAGAAGCTTATCTGGTTGGTGGAATGTAAAGATTCATACAAGCTGCTTTAAAAATAAAATTTTTTCACTTTTGTAGATAATATCCTGAAATTGAAATAGTTAAGTAAGGGTTGTTTTGTTTTGTTTTTTTTTTAAAGAAGAGTGCATCTCTCTCCAAATTACATTTCCTGTCATTGGCTTACAGCTTTATAAGGATGTGCATTTTTTATACAGTTCAGATCAAATCATTTCATGACAAGAACACAGGTTTTGCTCATGGGTAGAGGGATGTGACTGGGGTGGGGTTGCAGAGGATGGTAGCTGTGACAGGTGTGAGTGACAGCGCTGAGATTATGCTGCAGTTGTATCATGTGAATGATTGACAATCAGGGGCTTTCATTTCTGGAATAAACATCGATGACATAAGAACTAAAGAAGAGCTACTTAAAGGCAATGACAGTCGATTCAGTTAGAGAAGGCTGGATATTAATATTTGCAAATTAAATATTTGCTCCGAGAGTCTACTCTTTATAAGCTTACTGGCCTGGGTTAGATGTTTCTCTATAAATGTCTTTGAAATCTGTCTTATCTGTGTGTGTCCTTACAAGGAGAAAGAAGTAATCATAGTCAAGGTTACTTTTAAGGTTATTTCTGCTTTTCTTCATTTTTCTTACATTGTGCTATATGCGATCCCTCAGTAACTAATTAAAATAGCGTCTCTCATGGAAGGCTAAAAGCATCTGGGCTGTCACTGAGGGACGGGCAAATAGTTGGAGAGGGAGAGTCAACATTTGCATTTGTCTTCCTTTCCTTTCTTGAGAGTACCTTATGAAATAAAAGATGTAAAAGTGGATTAACAAACCTTAAGACATGTTGGAAATCCCTTTCCTTTGTCATCACAGATGTCAGCACACTGCACATTCCTCTCAGTCCTAAAATACCCTCCTAATCAGTAGTCACTCACACAGTATAACAGAACACTGTCAGAGCTGTCATTTGTTCTTGTCACACCCAACACAGACCATAGCACACAGACATATGCAAGGCATAAATATTCTGTATGGTCTAACACTTGCTGCTATAAAATGATTATTTCTCCCAGAAAAAAAATCATATCTTGAGGTTTCTGATTATTTTAGGGGGCAAGGAGACAGAAGATGCTGCTGAGTGACCACACTCGCTTTCCATGGGGACACCACAGGCTATGAGGCTCCTTCTTGGGGAGGGAGTCTCCATGGTCATTTTGCTCTGAGGAGGCTGCTGAGCAGACTCTGTGTATAACAGATAACAATGTGTCTTACTATGGCTTTGGATTCACTATATCACAGCAACATTCTGCCTTCACCCTTCTATGTGCAACTAAGCCTACCAAGTAAATTTTAATTTAAATTTATAATATATAGATTTGGCTACTTAGCAATAGAACATATTCTGTTGTACTGTATGTATTTACTTAGATGCAAAATTCAGAGAAATTGGTACTCCATGTTCAGTTCTTCCTAACATGACTGTCGGTGGGGTACAGTGGGTGAGTTGAACAGGGCCATTATGCTTTAAAGGTAAAAACAAAATCTCATTCCCTGAGAACTCAACTATATAGAACCCCCACTGCAATGTCCAATATAGTCAAAGATTCTTCTCAAAAATCAATCACAAACAGGAACACTATTATCTATCAAGTGTTTTTTTTTTTTACATGTGTGTTCCATTCCCAGGCCTTTTCTCCCCATTCAGAGTGGAAAACAGTTGACACTCATTGTGATGTAGTTCCTTAAAACAGATTATAACCAGGCATGACAGGTTCTTGTGGCCTGGGGCTCCTTTTAGGAGCCAGTAAGTTTATAGTAAAGTTGAGGGGCATAGACTAGAAGAGTTCAGAGTGGCCAGAGAACCAAAGTAACTCATACCTTCCCTGCATAATTGCTAGCACTCTAGGGGTTGAGAAATGAAAGCACAGAGCAGGAAGGTTGCCCTAGGGACATGAAGGGGAAGATGAGATGGCAGAAATGGAAAATCAATATTCCATAGCTTTCATAGGCTACTGAAACGGAGGTAGGATGATAAAAGCAAGTCCAAAGTAAGAATAAGAAAAACCATAAAACAGAGATTGGACTGGATCTCCCCCGCCCCACTGCAGGTGAGGTGGCTCTTGTAGTATGTATTAGGTTCTCCGGAATATCACTGAGTAACATCACTTATGACATTGAGTGAGTGTGGTAAAGAGGAATCATTTTGTGAAGCACTGTGGAATCCTCTGTTCTTAATGTATATGATGAACAACAAGAGAAAAACACACCACCAAAAATGGTTACAAAGTGGGGAGAAAAGTCAAGAGGTTGTCTTCCTTGAAAATAAGCCACACCCAAACACAGACTCAGAGAAGCTGGCTCTGAGGTTGGGACTCTCTATTTCTTCTACCTCCTGTTTTTCTCTCAGGGCCATCAGATGGCATTGGAAAGACAAGAAAAAGATCTTCAAGATGAATTAGGTCTTCTAGACCTGAGCTCGAATGGTAGTAGCAATTAGGCTACTCCAGAAAGCACTGAGTTCAAAGATAATTAAAACTTTTGTAAATTTCCTACAGTAAACTCAAATACACCTGAATGAATCTGAATCTTATGCTAAGCTGCAGCCATAGCTCAGGAAGGAGCAGAAGCCCAAAGGCAAGGGGGCTTTTACATTGGTGCATTCTTTCTAGATTAATATTTTAAGGAATGATTTCAGTACTTCAAAATGTGTGATTGGTACTCTTCTTTTGGGACTTAAATGGGAGAGATTATGTTGAAAATTATCTGTACAATTTGGGGGGGATGGAGAAATAGGCAAAGTGGGAGAAAAATGAGGGAGGGGGTAACAGGTTCAACAAGAAATGTACTCACTGCCTTACTTATGTAACCATACCCTTTAGGTCTATCACCTTGACAACAAAATTAAAATTGAAAGAAAAAGGAGAGATATATTTTCTTCCTTCCTTTCTTCCACCCTAGTCTTCCGGGACTCTCACTGCTAGAAAAGCACTGTGGATACATTTTCTGATCATTAAATCCCAGTAGAGAAAATATTCAGTTACCTATAATTTCAGGGCCTTGTGAGAGTTAAGATAGGTCTAGGTAGCCTCCATTTTGAAATAGTTTTTTAAAATCTGAAGAGATAAATAACAATAAGAGTGATTCAAATTTTACTTTGTTCCCAACACAAAAACAGAGCTTAATAGAAATGTATTGGTCACAGTAATTCAAACATTGAATATGTATTGCTTATTGGATTTGTAGCTAATAAAGGGATCCAGTGTAAGGATTATCTGATTCCTTGAATCCTATCAGCGTATTGTTGTGACTCTATTGGTTGCTCTACTCAAAGATAAGGTCAAAAGTCTGAATCAGAAAGAGCCTCTTGACTAATGTCAAGCCAGAGATAAATGGCTTTCTACTAGCCTCACACCGTTGTGGGCCTTATTTAGTTTGTACTTTTGGCCTTCTGCCATTTATGTCAGCAGAACCTGAGAAAGGTGGCCTCTAGTGATGGATACATTCTGTCATTTATTTGTGGAGGGAAAAAAGTCTACTATGTGCCTGGGGCTGTCCTAGGGGCTAGACACAGGGAAGGAAACAAATCACACCTGGTCTCTGAGCTCATGGAACTCAACATCCAAAGGGAAGTCCCAGACAATAAACAAGTAATCACTTATAAACAGAAGTCCAGGCAGCAAAGGGGGAAGGCAAAGCAACCTGAGAATTGTGAGTAGAGGACAGAACATATCCTTCAGGTGGGGGGGGGCGTAAGAAAGACATTCAGGAGCAGAGTCATTTAAGCTAGGACATTAGAGTTATAATGCAGCCAGTAAAGCAAGGATAAAGGAAATATATTCCTGGCTCAGGAAACAATGTGTGTATAGGTCTCTAGGCAGAACACTTGGAGACTACAGGAACCAAGAGAGAAGGAAGTACACAGCTGGAATACACAGCCTTTCTTCAGGTAAAGCCTCCTACTGAGTCTATGTGAACATGGACTCTGGGTTATATGACTTGGGTTCTATGACATAATGGCCCTGGCAGGAGTTGAGGCTATGCCAGTATGAGGCAGTTTGTAGGGTAGCCAGTCAGAATTTCATAGCATCAAAGTGTTACAAAGGAAATTTGAAAGTATTTAAAATAGTCATCATGGGACAAGCATCAGGAAATGAAGGAGATGGCCTTCAAGGTTTCTTCTACTTTAGGGATCTAGGGATTTTTGTATATTTGCAGTTGAAACTTTTATTAGAAAATTCTAGTATTGAAAATTCTGAGAAAATGAAGACATTCGCAATCCCAACATATAAGGTCATTAATACAGGAGGGATTTCATCTAAGCTGAAAAGAATTAACAGGAAATTTGGATGGTTTTAATAGCAATTGAGCTAACTAAACACAAAGTCTTAATGTATTTGATCTTGGGGGGGAAAGAAAACAAAGTCATTCTGACCAGAAATATTCTTAGAAGATAAAACAAAACTCATCTTCAGGATCTTCATATAGCACTGGTATGAGCTGATTGTTTCCAATCTGAAGAGCCAGGTGGGTTAGAGATTTCTGATGGAGAGCTATGACAGAAGCTATAACAACCAAGGTGAGATATCAGGTGCCCTGAAATGGAAGACTAAGTTTTAAATGAACTCAGCCAAGGAGATGTTACGGGAATGCTGTGACATGTGAGCACTACTTCAGGATAGATACAAAAATCCTGGGCTGAGAGAATGATGCACATGGAGGTCTCTAGGTAGGAAAAGGTACTGACAGAACCAGGAGGGAGGATGGTGGAATACAGAATATTCTAGCTTTCTTTTGGAAAGAAAGAAAATGGCAATAGTAACAAAGCGAAGGACACAATGAAGAAAGCAGGAGATACAGTAGCTCTAGAAGAGCAAACTTCTGGGACCATCTCAGCAAAGTGTAACTTCTCCCTTCCTAAGTATGTTACTTAAAAATAGAGTGTTAAAAATGTTTCAGAGTTTGAAGGAAATATCTTTCAGTTTTCCATTTTGTCAGTAAGAATATATATATATATATATATATATATATATGGAGAATATACATATATATTATATATATGGACCGGGTGGGTGGGAAGGGATGGGATAGAATGTCGAAAGGGGTGACATTGATCAAGACACTGTACGCATAAACTGCTTTGTTAAATGGAAACTCCTTTGTACAACTCCTTAAAGGTAATTTTTAAAAAAGAATGTTTGTGTTTGAGTGAATGTATATGCTTATGGCACAACAATATTGCTAAAGAATTAGAGGACCATGCATTACTAGACAGGGATATATACTTACAGTCAGAACACATAAAACTAGGTCAGTGGTAATTTGGGTATGAATGTTTTAAATGTGTAATGATGCGAATTGTTAATACTAGGTCAAATGTAGCTGCAAAGACTTTAGTTTTCTCATGGCAGTTTTACGAAGTCTAATTTTCACCATCAGAAAAAAATATCTTAATTGCATATCTTCAAAACTAAAATAATCTGAATGTAAAATGCATTTTTACCGGGATAATTCCTTTGCTCTCTTTTTCCCCCCTTTCTACACAAGTTCCATAGATCAGTGGTAAAGGTAACAGTGATTTTTCTCTTCTAAGCAGTTTATATTTCTTGATATACAAATTATTTATATACTTTTCTAGAATAGTGTGGTAATTACAGTGATATTACAGGTATCAGTTCATTAGAATTATATGACAGAATGCTCAGATCAAATCTAATAAAAGCAGTTTTATTACACTGTATTAGAGGAATTCAGACAAGTAAAACCATATGCAGAGCAGAACTGGAACACAATTTCAATGGGGACCCCATCTTCAGGTCTTTTAACAAAAGGGCTTTGTTATTATGAGTCTACACCATGCATGAACTCCATAACAGTGCTGAACAGAACTCTAGCTATTTATGTCTTAAATCTGAAATCCTAGTGATAAAAATCTGAGAATTTCTTCTAAATCAAATGGCAAACAACCATTTCCTGACAGAGGAATATTTTAGGTTTAGCTCTTTGATTCAGAATTGGAAATGATGCTAAAATAGGTTTCTGAAAAAATTAAACTATCAACTGTCATATTTCATCCCACTTAATGTGAATGAGTAGGGCCGCTAGGATAAACCTGATTATCATAAAAAAGGGTAAAAATCTTATTTCTGTTTCTAGAGAATAAAAGATTTTGAAAAAAAATGCCCTCCTCCAAACCATGTTCATATTTTCTTAAAAGAAAACAGTACACTGCTATTCCTCTGGCTATCAGTCAAGCAAATATCTTCATTTTAACAAAAGTTGCTTCCTGTGTTACTTTTCAAAAAAATCTCTTATTAAAAGCCTCTTTTAATATCCAGTGATTTTGATCTTGATGTTTAGCTTCCAATTCATCATTTTATAATGTCTGAGTCTTGGGACAGGCTTGTCCTCAATAACAATTGTAATGAAAACATTAACATGGAAAGCAAAATGGCAGCACTTAATAGGTGCAGACCTTTGTAAGTGTCATTACTTCCTTCACAAAGCCACCTAAAAGTTGGTATATTTACTATTCCTATTTGACTAAAGGAGAAATGGATACATACAGAGGGTTTGTAATTTGTTCTATGTCATACACATATGTAAAGCCTGATTATTAACCCCCAAGGTCCATGGTTTAAATTGCTAAACTGTTACTTCTATCTTACTTAATAATAAATGATAGAAAAAGAGTGACCTTAGGCGATGTACTCTGTAGATCTTATAAAGGCTCATGATGGACAAAGATCTCCAGTTATATCATGGAGTCAGAAGAGAGCCTATTAGGGACTGTTAAGCTAGGTCAGAGACATAGTAAGTAAATTATACAGCATTAGGAGGACATCAAGGAATAGTGAATGAGACCTCAGATCTTGGGTTCATACTCTGACCTGAGTGATTAATATGTGTCTTTGTTTCTTAATCTACCTGTTTCTTCTGTTATAAAAGGAAAATAATAATATCCACCTCAAAGTTGGACGCTCTAATCAAATAATAAATATAAAGTTATGTATATCATACTTGACACATGGTCAGTCTTCTCAATGTTAGATAATACTTTTATGGACTCTGTGGAGTCTAAGCAGAGCTCAGGAACTCATTTCATCACAGGAAGCAAAGGTTTCTGAATGGACACATAAAGGGTGTAGGTTCCTTGGATAATCAATACCACCACTGCCAAGAAACAGGGATGGGTGGGCCTTGTCTTACATTCAGAAAGTAAAGAGATATTACTGACCGAGCCGACGATGTTGGCTCTGTGACTTGGCGCTGCACCCGGACGCCATGGGCACAATTCTCCTGGACTCCCGGCTGAGTGGAGAGGGGAATGTCAGGGGAGGTGTGGCTGATCTTCATGGAGGAGTCAGGGCAGGGCGTGGGTGGGTCTAGGAAGTCCTCACTGTTCTCCTGTTCATTGGTCTCTGTGTCTGTGCAGTTTAGAGGCTCCTGGTTGTCTTTGCTACCAGAGAACAAGCCTCGTTCTCGCCATGGAACCCAGCAGAGTTTCCAAGACACGAAGAGAGATACGCCAAAGAGGGCGAGACCACAGGCAGTGACTATGAGGGTTAGCAGGCTCACTGAGATATCTGCAAAGAAGCAAAGATAAAGGTCAGTGTGGTGGGGCCCGTCCCACCTGCCCACACCTGCCCATTGCACAGTGTGGGGAGAATCACCATCTCATCCAGTCAGCCCCAAGGAGCTGACTGGAAGGCCGGGTTAGGAATGTTGCCAGATCACCTGATTCTATAGCAGTGACAATGAAGATTAAGGCAGAAACCAGAGAATTGATGAACAAAAGTACAGAGGACATAATACCACCTACAGGTAGCCTATGATGAACAGCAAAACAAATGGGTATGGTTTTGGTAAACTAGGAATCTTTGCAAGTCTAATCACACAGATAACACAAATCATTAGTATTTTCTGAGCAGAGATGTTTCAAGTACTGAAAAATTACAGATAAAGTTATGCTATACATAACTTTAAACCTGGTCTCTTAAAGAGCCTTTACTCTGCTCGAGAATAAAGCTAGAGAGGCCAAGGCATCAATCTGAACTCAGTCCTGCTGCTACTAACGTACACCCATACCTCTGCTTACTGGGCCTTCCTGCACCCAGGATCCTCAGGCACATTCCCCAGGTTTTGCCTCTATGTTCCACCATTAGTATTTTCATTGTTCACACCAAAGCTTTGTGACTGTCTACTATGTGTCAGATAGTGTATGAGACTTTGGAGACATGTTGACAAGCAAGATAGAATTCAGAGTTACTCTAGATCATGCAAAACTAGTTCTTTAATCCTCACCATTTGAACTATCCACAGGAATGCTAACATTCTAGGATCTGTGGCAAGGTGCATTTCTGTTGGAGCATATAGGCCACTCCTGTAAGTTACTCACCTACTGAATCAAGCTGACCAACTACCATCCATATGCTTTCCAATGTAACTGAAAATCCTTTGATCATTGTTATGAAAAATAATGCTGTTCATGAAGAAATTCTCGTGAACCAAGAATGGTGGTGTATGCCTGACTCCCAGCTACTTAGGAGGCAGATCATGATGACTTTGAGGCAAAGATAGCAAGACCCTATTTCAAAAACAAAACATAAGCTGGAGTTGTCATTTGAATGGCAAAGCATTTGTCTAATACATACAAGGCCTTTAGCTTAATCCCCAGTACAAAAAAAATCCACTAAAAATTGTTCCTGAAAGAAAGCCAACTGTCAGATTGGTAATGGATCTACTAGATGTGTCTTACCCTTCCTAATTAATCTTTGCCATTGTGGTGAAACAAAATTACATCTCATTTGGAAAACAATGGGGTTTCAGTTTCAGTGTAGGTGACTGAGCTTGAATCTCTGTGCCTTTTGCTTTTGTAAATCCCACAGAAATGATTAAGAAATGGAAAATAGACAGGGTATTGCCAATCTATCTCTAAATCAGTCACTTGAAGGAATTTCTGGAATGGCTTTAGGAAAAGCCCATCAATGATGAACTAAGACAAAGACATTGAGGGTTGGGAAGGTGGCTCAGTGGTCGAGCGCTTTCCTTGCATGCCTGAGGCCCTGGGTTTGATTCCTCAGCACCACATAAACAAAAAGAAAAAAGCCGGAAGTGGCGCTGTGGCTCAAGTGGTAGAGCACTAGCCTTGAGCTGAAGAGCTGAGGGACAGCGCCCAGGCCCAGAATTCAGGCCCCACGACTGGACACCCCCCCCCAAAAAAAAAAGAAAAGAAAAAGACATTGAGCAAACATTAAAATTCCCAGGTGTGGGGACAGGGGACAGAATATAGAGTAGGTATAAATAAAACAAAAGTTCCTAGAATCCACACTGCCTGGGGTCCCAACATGGGTAGGGAGAATATGGTATTATCTCAGGCTCCATTTGGCTCCATTTGGTTATCATGGTGAAGTGGAAACTTATTGGTTCAGACTTCTAGGACAGTTGGTAGGGCTGGGGGCACAGGAATCCCTGCCCCAGTGAGTCTAGCTGCCATAACAAACATCAGTCTCCCCACCTAAAATAGACTCTAAACACAAATCAGGCTCCACACCACAGTAAAATCTCATAATGCTTTATGTAATCCAAATGGAGGCTAACTCCTTCCTTTCAATCTGTTCATTATTACAGGATTTTTTTCTGACACATATATTGCTTAAGAACTACATGCAGCTGGTAATGCTTGTACTCTTAGCTACTAGGAAGCTGAGATCTGAGGATCATGGTTGGTAGCCAGCCCAGGAAGACAATTTTGAGCCTCTTATCTATAATCAACCACTAAAAAACAGAAGTGAAGCTGTGACTCAAGTGGTAGAGCACCAGCCTTGAGTGAAAAACTAAGGGACAGTGCTTAGGCCCTGAATTCAAGCCCCAAAGCTGGCATGCACACACACATAAAAAGCATGTAAAGATTGAGGGAGGGGTGTGCCAGGTAGCAGTGGGTTTAGAAATGTGAGATGATAACTCTATCATCATTCATTAACTTTTTGTTCTCCCCTGCCACAGCATTCCCCTCCAAGGGACCTGCATAAAATCCCAGTCCCCTGATGCTGGTCCGGGATGGATGGCTTTTTCCAGCCAATGGAAGATAAGCTGATACAGCCTTTCTCCCTCAGGATTAGAGAATTTTTGAACCCTAAGATTGTTCATGAGAACAAGGGCTCTCTCATCTTGAACTAAACTAAACTTCTAGAGAGTGACCATAAAAAGACACACACATTCCCAAAGTCTAGAATGAGTAATAAACAAACCTGACCCATAACCTAGAGCAACACTGCAAGTGATGCACAAATCCATGAACCAAACCTAAATATTTGGTGTCACTGAGTCATTGCAGCAAAAACAACAACAACAACATGATTAATCTATACAATTATATAAACTACTGTCAAGGCTGGAATGCTTTTCAGAGAGAATAGGGGTTATATTAATAACTACAAGGAGATAAGAGAATTAACCCAGATGTCCATAGTAAACTAGGACAGAGGATCAGCCTGGACATAAGAATCCCCCAATATGAGCTCTGAACTCATCAACTCACTACAAGATGACCTTTTGAGGAGTGAGCTTGTCATATAAAACCATGATAAGTACC
Source organism: Dipodomys ordii (assembly GCF_000151885.1). Taxonomy (NCBI): domain Eukaryota; kingdom Metazoa; phylum Chordata; class Mammalia; order Rodentia; family Heteromyidae; genus Dipodomys; species Dipodomys ordii. Next base: position 5,614,048 of record NW_012267329.1, read on the forward strand.
TTGAAGCCTTGGTTGATTTTTGATACTGGCCATAGGACCCCTAATCCAGTTCAAGCACCACTCCAGCTTATTAAGTGACCTCTAACTCAGATATTCAGAGTACAGTGTGCTCACCTGTCTAGTCAGGAGGATCTGTAAGAAAAGGGGTCTTGCCTATCTCCATACTGAAGGCCAAGCATCTCAAAGTATACCTAGCACATAGTAGGCATTCAGCAAATGATGACGAGAAGCCTTGTAGCTACTTGGTATGACAACTATGAATTATAGCTGGGAAGGTTGTAGCCTGTAAACTCAGAGAAGGCAACTGCTAATCACAAGCATAGTTTTATAGATTTCTGTGTATGTAGACATTACAAATAAGTATAGCAAATGTCAAGAGTAGATTTTTTTTCTTCTTCCCATGAAGAAACCTTGTGAATTAGCAGTGCACCAGGGAAAAGTCTGCCAGGAGAAAGCAATGATGGCCTATCTGCCTCACCAATCACTAAGTGTAACCATTTGGATTTCTGTTATAAATAGCCCAATGTATACCCTAGATACATTTTCCTTTTTTTTCTCATTTGGTCATTAAGAGGTAGAAGTCATTATGGTCATACTCCTGTTCTCAGACACATGATCTCAGCAAAAGCAGAGAAAGAGTCAGCTGAAATGACCTGCATTAGATATATTGCTACAAGCTACAGTTAGTGTCTGGAAGACAAAATGAAGGTGTGCTAAAAGTATAATTAGAGGGGCTGGGAATGTGGCTTAATGGTAGAGTGCTTGCCTTGCATGCATGACGCCCTAGGTTCAATTCTTCAGTGCCACATAAACAGAAAAAGCTGGAAGTGGTGCTATGGCTCAAGTGGTAGAGTGCTAGCCCTGAGCACAGAGAGGCTCAGGGACAGCACCCAGGCCCTGAGTTCAAGTCCCAGGACTGGCAAAAAGAAATGTAATTGGAAATTAAAATATGGAAATGAAAGGAACAATCTGATTAAAGAACTGTATATGCATGTGTGAAATACCAATATGAAAGGAATGTAAATTAGTCCTGTCTGGGTTTGGGGTACTAGTAGGAGGGAGGAAGGTGAACAGAGAGGGTGAATGAGAGTAAATATGACCAAAAGACTGTGTGTAAAAATGTGAAAATAGAACAAGAAAGTTTACTGAGATTAATCTGAGGGAGATGAGAGAGGGAGGAGGGAGCATAATAGAGAGCAAGAAACTAATCAAGTGTATTGCATGCATATATGGACATGTCAAAATGTAATCCCCTTGTATGGCTAATTGATGCTATTAAAAGCTGTAATAAAAAGAAAAATCAAAGTATAGCTTATGTAAAGGAAGAGAAGTTATGTTTTAAATTAGGTGGCAGGTACATGGTCATTAATTTTATTATTCATCTTTAAATGATGTGCACTTATTGGATATACTCTGGCATTTATGGCATATTTTGCAGTAACATTTGAGAAACATGACAAAAGGAGGTAATTTTTCTACAGAATAGTAATTACACAATTGGTCCTTGTGTCCAAAGGGTCAAGGGGGAGTAGCTAAATGGTGATTAGGGGATTAAAGGAGGCAAGTGATACACCACTTGTGAGCCATCTCTCTGGAGATGATGCTGTGTAGTGGGGGAAGGGAGGGAATAAACATAAAACAGTGTGAAGAGCTGTGCAGAATGCAGAAAAGAGACATTGAGCGTGATACTCTGCCCACCACAAGCTACCCACAGCAGCACCAATATCTTGCACACTGGACACATTAGTATGTGACACTCTGGACTCAGTGATATCCCAGTTACACATGTAGATGTATAACTTCCAGAGGATCTCTACAAACCTATTTTGAAATAGTATCTACTACTGGCCAAGATACAAAGCTTGAATACCTATTCATCACATATGGTCTGAGGAACAGTAGTTGACCCCCTAAACTGTGAAAGGCCAGAAAGAACCCATGAACAGATAATAAAAGTCATGGGACAAATGGAAAAATCAGTAGCTCAAAAGAGGCTGAGCTCTCAGAATAAATGGCCCATGACATGAAACAAATTAGTGCAAGAGGCAAATTAATTTGTGTACTGAGATTTATAAAACAGCAGCTTAGAGGAAGAAGTATGGCTGCAGCGGTAACCTCAAACAGATGCCCTTGAGATCCCAGCTGATCTAGAAATAAAAGAGCACACTTGCCAAAATAAAAGAGAAATTCAATAGAGGGGAAGTCAAGGATCTTAACTGAAGGGGAACCAAAACTTAATCACAGAAGCAACAACAAACCCCAAGACTCAAGAATTTAAATAAAAGATGGGAGATGTGGAATACTCACTCAGGCGGTCTGCTATGTAAAATTTCCAAAAGATTAGGTCAGAGAAAATAAAGGTAAAAATGATCATCAGAAGAAAAAAATTAAATTTCCTAAAACTGAAAATCGATAAAATTCCGCTAGGTACCTATTGTAAAATAATATTACCTCACATGAATTATTAAAAAAGTTAAAACATAAACATCACAAAGATCATAAAATTTGAGAGAAAGAAAACCAATAAAAACACAACGAAATTAGAGCCATTTCAGATTTCTTATTACAAATAGTAGATTAATGAAATAATGTCTGAAAACTTCTGACAAAGCTATCACTCCATGGAATTTTCTACCCAAACATGCTATTAATGAGGTGGCAAAGCCTATTTTTAGATATACTAGAAGTCAGAAGGGTTATTTCTATACATCTACCATCACAAGTCATTTAGAGAGGAAAATAAGACAGAATATACAGGGAAAAAATTGCACTCAGCTCTTATCAGTGAAAGAAAGGTTATCAGTACAGGAACTGAATAATAAGCCCAGATAGGAGCCCATCCAGCCTAGAGCAGTTATATAATCAAGCTTCTAAAATACCACATAGTTAAGAAATAATACGTGAGACAAGTAAAATTTGAACCAAAATTGTAATGCCATTAGGCTATTGTTAATAACTTTTCTGTATAATAACTCTCTTGTGGTTATGCCTTATAAAAATGGAAATATTCAAGTCATATCATGTCTGGAATACTGTTCAAATTATAGATGGAAAAACACTGGCCATGAGTTGACAATTATTGACACTAAATTTTGGGCATGTGGAGTTTATTATACTATTCTCTATATTTCTGAGTATGTTTGGCAATTTTCCAATGGCAAATAAAAATAACACTTGCTTTGCTAGAGGAGAAAATGTTGATCTCTGACTTCAAACTTAGACATTTTTATTTAATATGTCTTGAGTCGTGTTCAGAAGCTCAATTTTTAGTAGGCACCTCAAATCTCAGATGAATTTGATTCAGATGGCCTATAGACACCACTGAGTAAATCTGGTGGAGATTACATGTGTACATGTTAAGAACATAAGATACTTTCCTGCATGTATGAGTATGTAGGTTCAGAACATAAGATACTTTTCTGACCTTTAGGACAATTGTGTCTTACCGAATATAGATAACACCAGAAAATTTCATTAGTAAATCAGGCCATAGACAACTTGAGGATATCACATGATGCCTTGCAGGGAAAGTGGTAATATAATTAGAGAGAGGAAACAGACAAGACAAGACAACTCTGTTGCTGATATGTTGAGTGTTTCAGGAAATGGAAATGAGGAAATAGTTTATTGGAATAAACTGTAGGGTCCAAATGGTATATTCCTTGTGAGATTTCCCTCATCAGAAGCCCTTCCATTGACTACAAAGCCTTCATTTAATATTTCATTTTCTATATTTTTACACTTTAGACAATGAACATGTCTTACTTTAAAAAGTTTTAAAATACCATCCTATTGTTATAAACCTAAAACGTACTAGAAAAATAAGTCCTGTTCAGATGAGGTACCCAGTGAAGAACTTAGCTCCATACCCAAACAGAAGTAGGCTAAAGGGTATCTTTTGAATGGTGACCCTGAAACATTTTAAATAAAAAGCATACCAAGAGTAAGGGTAAAATTAGGTGCTTTGGTGTTAAAATGATTGAACTTGAATTGTCTGGAAAATGTAATACTTCAGAGCCAATACTTCAGACTATGAAATTACCCCAAGCCCTATAGAATAGTATTTATGAACACAGATTCTTGAGTCACACAATGAAGATCTGCATTCTAGTATTAACTACATAAATTTCCCAGTGTCTGGATTTGTCACAGTAACCTTAAGATCATAATACTCTTCGCCTCTTAGGGTCATAATGAATTCTTAGAATAGTACCTAATGGGGTTTTTTTTTGAGTGTGTGTTTTTTAGGATCAGTCTGTTCCATATCCAGACTTATTCTTACTGCCAATAAGCAACACAGTAGTTACTAAAGGCCACCTTTAGTTACTGAAGCCCTCTGTAGCTTTATGAAATAGCCTGGCATCAAGCAAAAATCAGGTATTCTATTAGTACTTTAATGAACAGAATTGCTGAGGACAAAGACAAGGAGCTCCCATTGCAGGGACTGATATTTGCTAAGAACTAAACCAAGGATGCAAAACAATTAAACCTAGTTTAGTGCTATTTGCAATTCATGGAGTACTACTAGAGCCCAGAAGTTAGGGATACATAGGTAAATATGGTATAAAAGATTGACAAAACTGGTATGAAGACATAGGAGTATTGCATTAACATGTATACCATGTTGCAGTTCCACATGTGAACACCCACAGGTAGAAGCAGCTTTGCAACTAGTTAGAAGGTAGAGATTGGGAAAAGGTTGAAATGTGGGCTTGACAAGGCCTACATTGAGGAACCTCCATACTGCTCTCCAAAGTGGTTGAACAAGTTTATACTCCCAACAATGCAGTAGGGTTCCCTTTTGGCCACATCCCCTCCAGCATCATTTTTTAATAGATTTCTTGATTATAGCCATTCTAACTGGGATGAGGTGGAATCTCAATGTTGTTTTGATTTGCATTTCTTTTATGGCTAGAGAAGTTGAGCATTTCTTCATGTATCTATTGGCCATTTTTATTTCCTCTTCAGAGAAGTCTCTCTTTAAACCTTTAGCCCGTTTATTAATGGGGTGATTGTTTCTTTGAGGATTTGTTTTTTGGGGATTTAATTTTTTGAGTTCTAAGTATATTTTAGATATGAGGCCTTTGTCTGTTGTATGACTAATGAAGATCTTTTCCCAATCCGTAGATTTCTATTATCTTGCTAACTATGTCCTTTGCCATGCAGAAGCTCTGCAGTTTCATGCAATCCCATTTGTCCAAACTTTCTTTGATTTGTTGTTTCTGGGTCTTTATTAAGAAAATTTCAGGAGCCCTAGTTTCTCCTATTCCTTACTGTAATGTTTTCAGGGTGTCTGCTTTTACTTTGAGGTCTTTGGTCCATTTGGAGTGACTCATATATAAGGATCTAGCTTTAGTTTCCTTCAGGATCAAGAAAATGTGGTATATATACACAATGGAATTCTATGCCGCCATCAGAAAGAATGATACCACCACATTTGTTAGGAAATAGAAAGACTTGGAAAAAAAGTATATTAAGTGAAGTAAACCAGACCCAAAGAAACATAGGTCCCATGGTTTCCCTTATCTGCAATAACTAGTATATGTCTAGGATAATCTTACCAGACAAGCAGAAAAGGTCAAAAGCTATGTACATATGACCATATAAAAAATTAAAACCAGAACAATATAGCAGCAATTAAAAAATTATCTAATAAAAAGTATTAGGAATCAAAATTTTTTTATTAAAGGCATAGACATTTGTAATATTCATATGGGCCATTTAAGTGTTCATATACTTTGTTCTTTTTTCCAGTGAGTTGTGGATTGTGCATTACTCTGCAGTTTTTCGAGGGTTTTATGACAGATAAATTAATATTATTATCTCACTCATCGGGTTGCTATTTTCTTTAAATATATTAAAATATATATTCATTTATGGAATTATAGAATTTTACCAATAAAAATACGATGCTAAGCGAAATGACCCCAAGATAGGGACATAGTGGTTGTTTCTTTGTCGCTGTTATTTTTAATATACTATCTGATTTTTTGTTTCTTTTGTATGTTCTTCCCCCATGGTATAACCCCTGTTGTCACTGTATTTGATTCCAGTGTCCTACATCTTGTATATACATTTTTCTAATTTGGGGAGGGGAAAGGGAATAACAAACTGCTGAAACAAGAATGCAGGTTGACCCATTGTAACAATGAGATAGATGTACAAGACACTATGTTGAAAATGAACTTTACAACTTTGTGAGGGAGGAGGGGGGAGTTGAGGGAGGGAAGGGATGGTAGGGGAAAAACAAAGGAGAGGGTAACAATGCTATAAGGCCTACATTAAATAAACTAGATAGAGTGATTCTGATGAAACTCAGGAAGAAAACTGTAGAAAGCCTCAATATTCTTAAGAAATTACCCGGTAATCATGAATAGAATGATAGCATAAATAGAAATTGTAAAGACTACTCTGATTTGGTCTCAGAAGGCAAGGAGGAATACATTGCGAGAAACAAAGAAGAAAAGATGATCGTTGTTATAAAGTGGCAAAAAAAACCCCAAACCCATAGCTGAATTGTGGTCATGTTCAATGGTTTTTATGAAAGGCAGAACTTGTGAACAAAATTGCATCTTTAGCTGAAGTTTCCAAGCAGCATAGTTCTTCCTGACTGAAATTACAGTGGACTTAGAAAAGAGAAAAAAAAATCACTTAAAATGCATTTATTAAGCAAACAGGAACTAAAATCTAAAGATTTGGAAAATTTTCCACTGTTTTATATTGCAAAAAAGCAAATGAGAAAGCATGTTGGGAAAAGAACACAAATACATGAGCTATGAAAATCTTTGATAAGGAAATCAATATAGTTGTGAACCACACACTTACCCAGCCACTCCACCTGTCATTCAAACAGACAGTTTGAATGAAAGGGGAAGGAAATAGAAAAGAACCAAGGAAGGTTGTCAGATTCTAATTTTATAGGACAAGACCATATCGGGGAATATGCCATACTATTTAAAACAGGGAAAGAGGAAGTGGCGCTGTAGCTCAAGTGGTAGAGCTCTCGCCTTGAGCTGAAGAGCTGAAGGACAGCGCCCAGGCCCAGAGTTCAAGCCCCACGACCGACAAAAAAAAAAGTTTCATAAAACAGGGAAAGAATAACCCTGAAGAAGGTATCAGGTCATCAGGGTACTTCCTTGCTGTCAACAGGCCACATGGCCTCTAACCCAGAGATGTGATGGTATCCCAGAGGCATTGGTTGGGACCACCTGAAAGAATCCCCAGAGTACAATTCATGCTTGGCAGAGCTGGGGAAGCAGAGCCACAGTCCTCTGTCTGGAAGCAGGGACCGGTGCTACAGGGAGATATCGGTCCAGTAGGCCTGGAGGGAAGAAAGGTTTTGAGCCTCAGTATCTCATAAAGTTTACCTTTGGGTTTGGATTTACTTGGGACTGATCATTTCTTCTTCTTTTTCCTCTTTTGGAATAGAGGTATCTATTTCTATGCTTGCTTTACTGGTATGGTGTAGGCAGGAAAAAAAGAAACAATGACACATGAAAGCCAGGGAACTGGTGTAAGTGGCATATCTGAGTACATCTTGCTAACATTCTGCTCCACCATTGCCTTAGAAAAACAGTTCACTATGGATGAAGCTAGTTCTTGGTACACTGCCACACATCCCCATCAATGACCCTGACAGAGAGTTTCCCAACTCTAGAGGTTAGCCACAGGCTTCATTTACATCACATTATTGTTGCAATTTCTTGCCTGTACCTCCCCTCAAATTACCATCTTGGCTCAAAGGATACCTTGCTGAGGTAAACCATTCCTCATTCCCCAATTCTTGGCAACATTCTCCTATTTCTTGGCAAACTCCAACAGCATGTACATATCCTTAACATAATTATTAAACCCTATTCATGAAAGTACCTAAGAAGCAAGAGCTTACTGCATTTAATTGCTTTGGTCAAGCTACCCCACTCTGTTTCTTTAGAGGTGTATAATTGCTTTACAGTCACATTGACTTTTAATAAAATCTAGCTTTGCTAGATTTGCTCTGTTCAAAACTCTTCTGATGTCTGGCCCTAAATTCTTTCTTTGGTGAGACCAAGAATCTGACATTCATCTCCCTTGACACTGCCACTGAATTTTGGAAACGTATAACTTGTTTTGATTTCACAAGTTCACAATTTGAAGAGAAACTGTCTCAGGATGAATCATACCACGAGTCTCATTCATATCTGATTTCGATGACAGTGAGATCAGATTTTGGACTTTTAGATTTTTAGAGTTAATGCTGGAAGAAGTCAATGGAGAGGGGATTTTGGATACAATGAATGTATTTTGCAAGTAAAAAGTATATACATTTTAGGGTACCAGGGGAACAGTCCCATAGACAAATTAGTTTTGTCCCCTCAACATCACATGTTGAAATCCTTACCCCAATGTGATGGTATTAGAGGATGTAGCCTTTGGGGAGTGATGGGATTAGTATTATCTCATAAAAGACACCTTTCCCAAGTGTTCCCACTCTCTTTGTGAGATGGCTTTCTGTGAACCAGAAAGCAGAACCTCATCAGATACTGGATCTACTGGCACCCTGGTCCAGGGCTTCCTGTCAGCCATCTACAGCTTGGGAAGTACATGTCTGCTTTCTACAGCCACCCAGCATATGATATTCTGCAAAAGCAGCCTAGACTGACTAAACACCGTAGATGGGGAGTGAGTCAAACAGTCAAAAAACTACTTATAAACCACATTTCATATACCAAGACCCAAACCTGGATTATTTGGCTATGTGGTCAAAACACCAGGAGAAAGGGTCAGCCAGGTTTCTATGTTGCATACAGCACTGTCTGCTCAGTTGTACACAGTAGCCTGGAAAGAGCTTCCATAGTCTAAGGGACCAAGGCTTTGTACCATTTATATTTTGTGACTATGATAAGTCACTGCCCCACTATGGTCCTCATCTGTTCTAAAGGACTGGGACAGGGCTTTTGTATTCTGTGGTTCCTGTAAAACTGCCAAATGACCTTGGGTTCACAGCAATGTCTGCCATGGGGGCTAAAGTCATTGTAATAATTCCCATTAGTGACCACAAGTCAGAGTGTTCTCCAACTGGAGCTACAATTTAGGGCCATTCCTGCTTTTTTATGCTTGCGGCAGACATTAAGGTTCTCTTAGCACTGGCTCACAGTGAAAATTGCACGGATTAAGGGGTATTAACTTGGGCCTGCAGAGGCCATATCATTATTAGGGTACTGAGACAGGTAAACAAGAAACAGAGTACATGGCTGCCCTTAACTCTAAGAAATCCAAGGGGTTAGTCAAATGAAGCAGAACATGCTAAGTCGCGAATGGCACCAACTTCATTTTTTTCTGGCACTAGCATGAAACAAGGCACTCCTGTAACAGGACTGTGTCTCTGGCCTCCATATCTTATGCTCAGAAAAGCTACCCCAAAGATTCCTCCTCTGTAACTAAGCAGTTGGCCTCAAATTAGTGTTGAGAACATTTTCTGTTGCATCTGTTATTTGTAAAGTGCTGGCTCATGGGTGTGACCAGCTCCTCCTCACACAAGCATTGCCACCTCTGCATCAGCCTGATGGGGCAGGAGCTGCTGAGGCTGGAGCCAAAAGCACTCCAAGCTGGAAACGAGCTCTTTTGTCCGTAGTCTCTCAGCCCCAAAGCCCCTGCTCTCTACATAACAAGAAGGTTCAGGAATCGTGATCAGGTTTGCCACTGTGCCAGAAATTATTTAATTCAGAAAAAAAGAGCCTACTTTAAAAGAATACTTACCACTCACTATATTGGAAGCGCTGGGAAAATCTACAATGTATGTATGTATGTATGAATGTATTTATGTCTGTCTGTCTGTCTGTATCTGTCTGTCTGTCTCTATCTATCTAGATCTATCTATCTATCTATCTATCTATCTATCTATCTATCTATCTATCTACCTACCTACATACCTACCTACCTATCTATATTATAAGCTTTGTGTAGAGCAAATGAAAACTCTCAGATGTGCTAGAATTCTTGTGAAATAATAGAAAATTGGACATACAGGATGACTTTAGATAATGGGGGATATCTGCCTGAAAACAACACTTTGAAACACAACTCAGTAATATATGGGGACAAGAATTAGGCATCAGGAAGTGGTGCTGTGGCTCAAGTGGTAGAGTGCTTTCTTGAGCTGAAGAGCTGAGGGACAGCGCCCAGGCCGAGAGTTCAAGCCCCACGACTGACCAAACAGGCACCAACAGGCACCCATAGAAAATGGTAACTATCTTTGCCATCAGTGCTGGGTAGGGCTCTAGGGGATTGGGATTCAGAAACTGGAGACCTGGTGACCACCTGCTGCCTGCTGGAAAACTGAACTACCTGCAATGTCTTTTTTTTTTTTTTTTTTTGTCAGTTGTGGGGCTTGAACTCTGGGCTTAGGGACTGTTCCTGTGCTCTTCAGCTCAAGGCAAGCACTCTACCGCTTGAGCGGTTTTCTAGTGGTTTATTGGAGATAAGAGGTTCATGGACTTTCCTGCCCGGGCTGGCTTTGAACTGCGATCCTCATATCTCAGCCTCCTGAGTAGCTAAGATTACAGATGTGAGCCACCAGCGCCCGGAAGCTGCAATGTCTTATGGAACATTTCTCACCTCTAGAATGGGGTGGGGGGAAATCCTCCTTGCCTTGCTATGCACCTCCATCTGTATAAAAGCTCATCATAGTACTTTCATAGGGTTTCCTGACATTCTGTTTAAGCCTAGCACTGCTGCACTGGTCCAATAATTCATACCTCCTACAGGCTCCTTATCAAACATTTTCAGTCAGAGACCTTTACTAGGTCAAATCTAGTCTTGCTTTGATCCCATTTATGCTTAAATCTCTCATCTACCATGGGAAACAAGATCAAAAGGCTGCTGACAAGCATCGTTGTGAGCCAGTACTTAGAAAAATCTCACGGAATAATGTCTCATGTGAGAGTGTTTCCTCCCATTTTTTTACCCTCATGTGGAATAACTCTCCTAATTGATCCCAGGCACCTCTTTCAGTCTTTTCTTCTCTGTTCATAGGGGAGGTGGACCATTTGCTTAGTAAGCTCAGTCTCAGTTTACCTCCCGCTTCTATTTGCTATCTGTTTACCTATATAGACACGGTACAGTCTTAGGAAGTTTGTTTTGTTTCTGGACCTCAGAATTAGGCAGTCTTTCCTCCCTGAACCTTCCTTAGACACAAGTCTTTGACTATAATAATTGCTGAGTTATTTAAGCATATTTTTGTTTATAAAAGTAAAAATATTGTTTTGGTATCTAGAATTGTCACAGATGACAAGATTTTAGCTTTTGTTGGTACCAGGAATTGAACTCAGGACTTCATGCTCACTTAGCTTTCTTGCTCACAGCTAGTACAATTGAGCTATGGCTCCAAGCTATGGCTTGGTGTTTTGTTAATTAATTAAAGATGTAGTCTCTCTGATATTTCTACCACAACTGGCTTTGAACCAAGATCCTCTAAGTCCTAGCTACTCAAGTGTGAGCCATCATTGCTTTTTGACTGTCCTGGGATTTGAACTCAGAGTCTTGCTCTTGCTAGACAGATGCTCTAGTGTTGAGCCATGCTTCTATCCCTAAAGTTACAGATATGAACATCCTGAAGATTTAATGCATAAACCTTATTGGTGCCCAAAAGCTCTCCAGGACTCACCAAGATCCCTGCACCCACTTTCAAAATCTGTTAGGAGATACTAGAGAGAGTGTCTCACTTGTGTTTAAAATAAATCTGTATTCGTTTTTCCAAGTCATTTCCTCATATATACATATATATATATATATGTATATATGGGTATGTATATATATATATATA
>NW_012267329.1:5626599-5632052 GCF_000151885.1 Dipodomys ordii
TGCTTGATAAGAAATGTACTCATTATCTTGCCCATGTAATTGTAACCCTCTGTACAGTATTTTCACAATAAAAAATAAATAAAAATTAAAAAAAAAACTGAAGGGCAAACAGAAAGGACAGTTGTTGTTTTTTTATTCTCACAGCTATCTTCCTGTGAAGTCACCATGTTGCATGTAGACCTCTGATGAAAACTACAGCTTTTCTTCAAGGATTTTTCTTACCTGTGGGCAATGCCATAGCATCTTTCTGTGACTGGCCCTAAAGTACTGCACTGCCTTATGCTGGTTCCCTTGAGTCCTGACAATATCTTGACAAAGGGTCAAATTACTACGTCTGACTATGCCATCTATTTCCACTGGGACCCAGACTGATTCGCTGAACAGATTATTTTCTATTCTGGACCTTACCTCTAGTCAGCAGGATAACTTTGGAGAAACCATACTCCTATCTTGGCCTAAGATTCCTAATATTCAAAATTAGATGCAGTGAGATGGAAGGACCTTCCAGAGCTCATGTTCTCGAATGAAGTGAGAAATTCTATCTGTGAAGTATCTTGTGCAACCCAGCATGAAGTCTGGCACACAACAGGCACTCCATCTCGGATAAGTTATATATCATTTCCATTTTTATATCCATTTCTTCCTCCATTAAAATTTTTTTCCTTAAGGAAAAATAACTGGTAAGGAAACCTGTGTTTAAGTAGATAGAGAGCTAGCATTAAAATTACTTGTCCAAGCCGGGCACCGGTGGCTCATGCCTGTAATCCTAGCTATTCAGGAGGCTGAGATCTGAGGATCGCGGTTCAAAGCCAGCCCGGGCAGGAGAGACTGTGAGACTCCTATCTCCAATAAACCACCAGAAAACCGGAAGTGGCGCTGTAGCTCAAGTGGTAGAGCGCTCGCCTTGAGCTGAAGAGCTGAGGGACACCACCCAGGCCCAGAGTTCAAGCCCCATGACCGACCAAAAAAAAAAAAATTACTTGTCCAAGCTAAAAATAGAGATCCAAGCCTGTAATCTTTGATACTTAAGAGGCAAAGATTGAAGGAGCATAGTTCAAGGCCAGTTTGAGCATAAAATTCATGAGACTCCATCTTCACACATGGCTTGGTGTGAAAGTATGTACCCATTTCCTAGCTATATAGGAAGCACAATGACAGGCACAGTGGTCAGAGTCTGTTATTCTAGGAACAAATGGAAGAACAAATAGGAGAATCACAATCCAGGCTGGCTTGGAGTGAGACTCTATCCCAACACAAAAAGAGACAGGCAGAGTGGTTCAAGTGGTAGAGTGGCTGCTTACCAAAAATTAGGCCCTGAGTTCAAACCCTAGTATTACCCACAAATAAGGAAGGAAAAGATTGTTTGCTCGCTTTTTTTTATTGGAAAGGATAGTATTTTGCTCTTCTTTGAACATTGAAGAATGTGTGATTCAGGAGACATACACTGTTTATTAAGTTAGCTTTATAGCACATTGTGCTGGTCTGTCTCTTGTGAAGATGTTATGGAACAGGGGGATGGCAACCTATGCAGAGTATACCAGAGACGCACCATCTTCATGAGAAGCACTTAGGACCAGTTGATATCTCCCATAATCTTGATTCTACAGCCCAAACTAAGCCTGGAAGATCTTTTCCTGAGAAACAGTCTACAGATACAAAGCTGCTTAGAGTCAAAACAAAGACTAGATTCTTACTCACATTTGTTCCTCCATTTTTCCCTCTTTGTCTGATTTGGATCCTGGTCCATGGCTAAAAACATACTGATCAAACTTATAACTGTTTACTAGTATGGATTCTTATTCCCCAAATCCAAATGTACTTCTAGGTTATAGATCTTTTTGTGCTAAAACCAGACTGAGATTCAGATGTGTGTAAATTCCTTGAGAGCATGAGCTTATGTCTTTGAATTTAACTATCAACTTTGTAAAAATTACATGACTCAAAGTCAATTTCCTTTTAAGAACTATTTCATGCTACTAAAATGAAGGCAGTTTCTTTTAACTCAATAATTTTCCTCCAGTACTCATGATAAAAAAGTGTCATTTATTTTTATCAGAATGGTTAATAATTCTGATATCTGACCAAGAAATGTAGTAATTGTTTCAGGAAGCATTAATCAGTAAAGAAAATAATACTTATGATCAATACAACTTCTTCTTTGCTGCTGTTGTTTCTGCTGAGGTACCAGGGTTTGAACTCAGGGCCTTGTGCTCACTTGGCTTGTTTGTTCATGGCTGGCTTTCTACTATTTGAACCATACCTCCATCCTGGCTTTTTGTTGGTTATTTTGGAGTTTCTTGGACACAGCCCAGGCTGGCTTCCAATGAGAATCTCAGCCTCCTAAGTGACTAGAATTACAGGCATGAATCATCAACTCCTGACTACAATACAACTGACACCGGATGGTAACCAGAAGATACAAGGATACAAGTACTTCTCAGTGTTCTTCCTAAGTTTGCCTTCCGTGAATTACACAAATTCTACATACATACAAATTATATGGTAGGTAGAACTACAGCCATAAAAAGACACTGATGGTTTTTCCTAGGACACTTGTGTAATCTCATTCCTTTTTTTTTCTGGTCGGTCATGGGGCTTGAACTCTGGGCCTGGGTACTGTTCCCCAGCTCTTCAACTCAAGGGTAGAGCTCTACCACTTGAGCCACAGTGCTACTTCAGTTTTCTGAGCGGTTTACTGGAGATAAGAATCTCATGGACTTTTGCGCCCAGGCTGGCTTTGAACCGTGATCCTCAGATCTCAGCCTCCTGAGTAGCTAGGATTACAGATGTGAGTCACCGGTGCCTGGCTGTCTCATTCCTTTTTAAATCAAGTATCTTTTTACATGTGAAAGCAATGTAGCAAAATCTGCATCACATCAACTTTACCATTCTGACCACAGTAAAATCTCCCACTGACTAGCCCAAGTCCATTCACGCTGTTACCATCATACCACCTATAGAGTCTTCACCACCCTACACTGAAACCTGTACCCATTAAACTTGAACGCCACTTTTCTTACGCCACACCCTCTAGCTCTTCATAACCACTGTCTACTTTATGCTTCTAAGATAAATCAAGTATTGTGTTTCATTTGAACAAAGGATAATGACCACAGCTTCACCTTGCAAATGTGTATAGACAAAAGCGAGCTAGAGAGCCCAGGTAGGTTGCTTCCCATATCATATTTAAAGAGAGTGAAGGAATAGTCCAAATGATATTCTGGACACTGAAGTGGGGAAAAGGATGTAAAATATAAATGGGTGCTTTACTGACATTCTCCAGATTCTCTGACTCCAAATAGAAATGAACTCTCCTGAGGGTACACAGCACTTCTTGTACCCTTGTGGGCAAGCATCAGAATCCTGTGTCCCCAGAGAACAAACAGCATTGCCATGAGACACCCTTTATATAAATATGAGCTTAAAGCTGGATGCCAGGGGTACATGCTTATAATCCTAGACACTCAGGAGGCTGAGGTCTGAGGGTTGAGGTTCCAGCCTGGCAGGAAAGTCCATGAGACTCTCATCTCCAACTAATCGGCAAAACAATGAAAGTGGATTTATGGCTCAAATGGCAGAGTACGAGCCTTGATCAAAAAAGCCAAAAGACAAGCTAAGGGGCTCCATTCCCCAAGTTCAAGCCCAAGTACCAGCATACACATGCACACATACACACACACACACGAATTAGCCTGAGTTAGAAGTGCTTTCCACATGCCATAAATGAGATAAGACATTGGTGAAAGAAAGAATGAAGGCTACAGAGGGCAGCAGGAGAGGGCAGAGTTTTCATACCTCCAGGAAGAAACTGAAGCTGTTGTAGATCAGATGGTGGACTACAGTGAGAATGGGGGCCAGTGGGCAGCAAAGGAAAGCAAACAGGGCAACATTTGAGAAGGAAAATAGAACAGTACAGATGAAAGCTGTTGGATCAATTGAAAGACAACAGAGTTAAAATTAGTGGCTCATTTATATAAAGTATTGTTCTTCACTGTACCTCCCATGAGGAGCTCATTGGAAAATATGATAGGACAGGGACCCTTCCTATTCCTTTCCTTAATAGGTAAGAGCAAATGACCCAGCAAGCTTAAATTAAAAAATAAAAAAGCTAGTTACTTCACGTAGGCACATAAGCAAGACAGGCAGGTAGCTATGTGGATTACATAAAAATGAAGAGGAATAAAGAGAATTGAAGCTACTGGAAATGATGAGATACTGCCATAAAAATATATGAGAATCAAGTAGGTGATGGGAAATTGAATAGCTAGATGTTTATTTTGCAAATAAATATAAATCTGTAGGTTTACTAAAACTAATAATATTCAGGTACAAGGCCCCTCTTAAATCTTTCTGTCAAAGTACTCTTTAATAAAATATCACTGCCTCCCTAAACAAGGATCCAAGTCTCTCTCAGGAATCTCCAGGGCCCTTGCAGATTACTATTTATCTCCTACTACTGTAACTCTAGGGGTGTATGTTAAAACAGTCTAACAATCCTGCAAAATTAACTGTAGGAAGGAACTATCTTTCCTATTTGCTATAATGTCATCATGCTTCTTTCTATTATGACTATATGGACTGTTATATTTTGCCTGGAAAATCCTCTTGACCTACAGTTGTAGCTTCAGCCAAGCATGAGAAATAGGTAGGGGGAATCACAATCCAAGGATGGCCAGGCAAAAAGCAAGAAATCCTATCCAAAAAATAACTGAAAGCAAAAAGGTTTGTGGTTGTGACTCAGAGGGTAGATCTCTTGCCTATCAAGTACAAAGTCCTGGGCTCAAATCTCATTGCACATCTACACATGCATACAAAAGTACACACAAAGTAAGTATATATACATACATACAAAAAATACCCTAAATGGTATTTTGATGAGATAACTTACTAAATATGTAACAAAAGATGCTTGATAGTCTTTATGTGTTACTTATTGTCTTGGAAATTTCAAGTTCTTTGCTGCTTTATAATTTATTAGAAATTAGTGGGAGAAAACAAGGAAGGGGTAACACTTTGATAAAGAACTGTATTCATTACCTTCCTTATGTAATTGTAACCACTCTGTACATCACCTTTACAATAAAATAAAATAAAAAGAAATTAGAAGGGAACCTCTATTTCATTGTTCTCAAATGAGGAAACAAAACTTGCCAGCAGGACATGGTGATATATGCCTGTAAATCTAGTACCCAGGAGACAAAGATAAAGGGATTGTAAGTTAAAAGCCAGCCAGATCCCATCTCAAAAAGAAAAAAAAAGCAGATCATCTCATGGGAAAGAAATATTGATTAGGTTATGAATAAGAAGGTTGACCATGAAGGACATTCTTCCTTCTAAAACAGGGAATGAATCAGAAGGCCTAATCTAAGGATAATGGGTGTAGAGGAGCACCTAGAAACAGAAGTTAATGGTCTAGGAAATTTGTTTAACAGGATCCTAGCAGAGAACTTCCC
>NW_012267329.1:5636997-5671976 GCF_000151885.1 Dipodomys ordii
AGGAGAAAGATTGGGATTGGGGGGGAGGGGGGAGGCTTGGAAGGGATGTGAAGGGTAAACAAAAGGAGGAGGCTGCAATGTTTGGTAAGAAATGTACGCATTATCCTGCCCATGTAACTTTAACCCCTCTGTACAGTATCTTCACAAATAAAATAAAATAAAAATAAAAATAAAAAAACAGGGAATGACTCAAGTTCTATTTGAATTTTGGACATTAAAGAAAGATAAACTACACTGAGCTAAGAAACCATGTTCACAATAATGTTTGATTAACTTAACTGTATCTTAAGAAAAAGAATAGACTTTCACAAATGAAAATTCATTTGGATTGAGACTGGTCAGAGTTCTGAACCTTTCACTCAAGAAAACTTAAAAAAAATCAAGCTTTTTGTAATCTCAGCAATCATGAAATAGAGGCAGTAGGATCACATGTTCCAGGAGAGCCGGGGCTCAGAAAACCAAGGGCCTAGGCCACAAAACAAATTATTATTATATAAGGGCATTAAAGGAAAGAAAAGCACCTGATCTTTACTATTAATTATTCTGTAGTAAGGTCTAGGGATAGTTTGATCCTGGTGAGGGGTAAGTATAAACCAATAGTCTGAATGAATTCATAGTTAAATACCCCTCTTTTTTCCTCAATGCTCATACTTCACAGTTTGGGGGAAAGGATGAAGGATAGTCCTGTAAAGGGAAAGACTGAGACTATATGATGGAAAGAAAGGAAAGACTCACTCATACATCCTTCTGCAGCCAACTTTTGCCTCCTGCTATTTAAGAAAATAGAGCAAAGAGACAAAAAGTAATCGAGACACTAGCAAACATAGAGGATTGAACTCAGAGGACCCCTAAAGAGAAAACAGAAATTGAAAAGGAAGAAATTTATCATAAAAACAAAATAACATTTCCCAGTGTAAAACAAAGAAAGAGGAACGAGAAGAATGAAGAAGCACATACAGCCAGACATTGCTGGGAACAATTTAAAAGCTCAAGACTAAAAGCACCACCATCATCTAGATATGGAAACAATCAAGCAATTCTCAGTTGCTTCAAGACCATGAAAAAAACTACCTTTAAAATCTTAAGACAAAGAAAGCTGATTTCATTATGGAATGTACACTTGCCAAATCATTAATCAAAATGGACAGAACCAAAGCATTTTTAGAAAGTAAAAGATGCAATATTTAGAAATTTTATGTTAGGACGTACTCCTTTAATATATATACTATATATGTGTGTGTGTGTGTGTGTGTGTGTGTGTGTGTGTTAAAAAGGAATGCAAGAATGAGAAAGTAGAAAAATTAATAACACAGAACTTAAACTTGAACTTTATGTAACTTTATGAGGGTCTTAGCTCTGCACAGGTTGGACAGAATCCTACAAATACCAGAAAGAGGAAAGTGGGCTCATCAAATAAAACAGGTACTTAAAAGACTGGCTAACCATAGTTAGAATATAGGGAAATGATGCTTCTTTAGTTTACAAAACAGTCTGAACATTTTAGGATAGAAAATATTATTAAATAGCTTAAGAACTGTAAAGTTAATATGTAACTTAATAACAATGAATAAAAGTTGAAAATGGTTTATTTGTGTATGTGTACATGTGATGTCTAAAGTTGGAGAAAAACTGAAATATATTACTTACAGCATAGAGGGACTTAACACAAACCAAAATAAACATGGTTACTTTAGGAGTGGACCCACAGGTAGAACTTGATCTCCCTCCCTCCCTCCCACTCTTTCTTTCTTTCTCTCTCTCTCTCTCTCTCTCTCTTCCCTCTCCCTTTCTGTTTATCCTGTCTGAGAGAGTAAATTTTTAAACATATATACAGAAATACCTTGGATTATCATTAAAATTGTAAATAAAATGTAGGAAGGTTAAATGTAAAGAAACAATGCTTTAAATAGAAAACTGAAGCTTTTCAAATTCTGACTAATGAGTATCATTTAGGGACAAGAAGGGCATGTCCCTCCCCCATGGTATAACCCGTTTTCACTGTATTTGATGTTGGTATAATTTGGGGAGGGGAAGGGAAAAAACAAATTGTTTAAATAGGGATACAGGTTAACCCATTGCAACAAAGAGATGTACAAGATGCTATGTTGAAAAACGAACTTTACAATTTAGGCGGGGTGGGAGAGGGGAGTGTAGTTGAGGAGGTGGGAGGGAAGAGATAGTAGGGGGAAAACTAAGGAGGAGCAACCATGCTTGGTAAGAAATGTACTCATTGCCTTGCTCATGTAACTGTAACCTCTCTGTATTTTCACAATAAAAAAACATTAAAAAATAAAAAAGGGGCAGGGCAAGAGTTTGCAGGGCAAACAGTTGTCCAAAAGTTCAGTTAAGCGCCTAAGAAGTTCTTACTCTCAGAAACTTCCCACATTGCCCCCTACAGACCACTGGGAGTGGAGCACCTAGATGGCTGCAGAAGGGTTCTGAGTCTATGCCCACATGGAGACATGCTCCAGTAAGGAACTGTAATTAGCATTGCTTGTCATAAGGCACAGTTGCTTCACCTTCTGTGCTTGCTTCTGTGAACCCACACCTCCAACTTCCACTCCCTTGGCCATAGCATCCAGTTTTATGGGGAAGGGGTTGTTGTTGTTGTTTGGCCTGATCTGGAATTATGGAATCCACTGTACATTAAACATAGGTCTACACCAACCAACTTGGCTTGAAAACAGAAATTGGAAAATTGCACTCGTGCTCAGAGATATGTTCCCCCAACTCCTTCCAGCCAAAAATATTGTCTGGGTTTATTTTATATATATTTTAATAATATGAAAGTCTTTTTTTCACTTTGCAAGTGTAAATTTTCATTAGAGAGACAAGCTTCCTTAATCTAATTAGGAATCCGCACACTCTTTGACAATTTTTACTTGAGGTAATAATATTTGAGCACCTGTAGGAGATCCTGTATGACTGAAAAAAAGAGCCAAGTTGCTGGGTCACAGCCAATGTCCACAGCAGGCAAGAACAATTAGCAACTTCAGGCAATTTTGTGTTTATATTCATCTAGCAAGCAAAGTTTTCTGTAAGTAGGCCCCTGTGCAGTAATTATAAGGGTCAGTACCAAAAGTACTAGTGGAGGCCAGATTCCCACAGTAGGAAACTCAAACACACTCCATGAAATGTTCTTAGGGAACATAATAAAGTTATTTAATGCTTTGCTTGTAAGCCTAGCCCTCAGCAAACAGGGAGAGAGATGATGAATGTGCATTGCAGGCACATCAGTGATTCCATGACTACCTACAAATTCTTTCAAAGAAAAAAGTACTCTACAACACAGTTCTTACCAAGACTTCTCAGAAAAGTTGTGGCTTAAACCCTAATGTCTTTGCATATAGTAGGGAATTTCAAATTTCTTGCTCCTAAATCTTAACTTTAAACTATCTAGCTGGGTTTGCACAAAATGGCTCCAAAATCTGTACAGACTGCCATCAAATTATAGAAGAAGTATAAAAGTGGGAAACTATCAACTAAGTACGGGACACAGTCCTGAAATCCTAGCTACTTGGGAGGCAGAGATCAGAAAGAGCTTGCTTGGCAGCCAATCCTGGCAAAAAGTTAGCAGGACATAACAGTACCTGTGATTCCAGGAATGCAAAGGGCAAAAATAAGAGGATCACAGTTTTATGCCCTCTCCTTGCAAACATGAAAGACCCTACCCCAAAAAAACAACAAAAGCAAAAAAGGGTTGAGGGTATGACTGAAATGGCAGAGTGCATGCTTAGTAAGTAAGAGGCCCTGAGTTCAGTATTGACAAAATAAAACAAAATAAAAAATGACATGATCACATAATATCATTGTATTCAGACAGGCTTGTGCAAAGTATAAAGGCATCAAAAACAGTTTTGCTGAAATCATTATAAGATGTAACACAAGAGAGATACTTTTCCATGTCAGAATATCTACTGATGCAAAACATAGATCTAGCAAAAGCTTGAGTCATAAATAATCACCCAGCCATGACAGGGGAAACCTGTTTTATTGGATTTTAGCTCCTCTGTTTAGGAATTCTTTTCCACTCTGATGCTTAGGGTATGTTCCTGCTATGTTTTGGTTTAGAAGAGCTGTATTTTCAGACAAATATGAAAATGTATGGCATCTGTCCTCCTGCATCAAACAGGCACAGAGCCCTATCACATATCTGTGAGTTCAGAACAGTTTTCCTATTCAGTAATGGGCTAAAGACAGTCCACAGAAGCTCCTAACATCCAATTACTAGACTTTCAGGAATTTGAAAAGCTGGTTGAAAATAACATTACTAAAAATAAAATTATATAAACAAATAATTAACTTTTAGGGGGAAACAGGTAATAAATAACCCCCCAAATGAGCATCTTATACTCATTTTACTATTTGTCATGCTTTCAGAGTTATTTACACCCATAACACCTGTGGTGGAAATATTAGATAATGACATGATACCATGTCCCTTTTCCAATTCTGCACTCAGCATGATCCTTTCAGTAGTTTGAAATGGGCCATGTGAGAAGCATTACACTAGAACTGCAAACATCACAAATCAAAGCTTGCGTCTCTGTTTCACCAAGATATCCTGAAAGCAATGTCTTAATATACAGTCTTACAAAAGTGACAGAAAAATTGAATAACACAAATGAAAAAGTGTGCCAGATCTGTAGCTATGACAATGGAACGTGCACAGAATTTTGATGATATTTTCTTCTGGGCTTCACAAACTATTATCTCATTCAACAAAGTAACTGCTGGCCTGATTGGTGAGTAAGTAAAATTCTGGCGTGGGGGTGTCATCTTGGTTCTACCCTGCTACCATATTTTTTTTATATGAAATTGTCAATCCATATGGACGCTGGCCGTACACTCCTTTGCCACTTTGCATTCAAAGGTTGCTATGGATATGGAAGTTTGACAAAAATGACAGCAGGTGTACTGTGTGAATCAACTGTAATGTAATCTATAGAGTGCAATGTGTGTTTTATTATGGATTGTCCTGACCATGTTTCATATGGGTAGTATTTATAATAAACACATGTGCACACATTTTAATTTTGGAAGCTAGTTGTTTTACATGTCCTGGCATGCTACTGTCTTTAGTCTAGTCAAGGTTGGGGAAGACTGACCTTCCCATAGAGCTGTACATAGCTGACGTCCTTTAACTACATCCACTACTCATTAAATTTGATCTTTAATGGATAATTCCTATTTTAGTGTTCAAAAGATTTGCCTCTCAGCCTTGTTTTCGCAGCCTAAGAGGCATCACCAGATGGCAACAGGGTTGAGTTTGACCCCAGGCAGCTAGATGTAGAGGAAGATCAGGAATTTCTGAGTCATAATTAGATGCAAAAAATATGAATCTGCTTAGAAAGCAACTGAAGAATTCCCATACTTATCTACTAGGGTTACTTTCTTCACAGAAAATAATCTTACCTTTGAAGCCAATTAGGAAACATCATGTGTACTTGGTAATTGTCTTGGAAGCTTGTTAAAAATATAGATTCCTGGGCTGTTCCTACAGAGATTCTGATTGAATCCCAGGAAATCTGCATTGTAAATAAACATCTCCAAGTATGTCCAAGAGCAGAAGGAGGCTGTTTCCATTTGAGAACTGTAGTAGTATTGTGGGAAACTCTGAATATAAACATAGCAGATTACTAAGCTCCTTTTTTTTTTTTTTTTGGTGCCCTTCCTGGGTCTTGAATTCAGTGTCTGAACGCTATCCCTCAGCTCTTATATTCAAGGCTGGCATTCCACCACTTGAGCCACAGTTATACTTCTGCTTTCTGGTTGTTAATTGGAGCTGAGAGACTCACTAACTTTCCTGCCTAGGCTGGCTTCAAACTGATATCCTCAGATCTCCCTGCCTTCTCAGTAGCTAGGATTATAGGAATGAGCCACTAGTGTCCAGCCTCCAACTGTTCTTATAAAGCAGACTTGGCTCTAAGTAGCCAGCCGTAAGGTGGTATCTTCTTGCCCCTCTGGCTTTTCTTTTCAACTTGCATTTCACCCTAAGTGACCACTTACCAACCAACTTTCATTAGTCCAGTTTAAAAGAAGGCTAAGAGGATATGCTGGTTATCTTATACAGCCTAATAAAAACCTGTTGAGTCAAGAGAGACTAGCAATGAAGGAAGCATGGGAAGTTTATTATGGCTTGTCTTTAGTAAGCTAGATCTGGAGTAAATTTTCTAAATGCTCACAAACCATCTGCTAAATTGGCTTAAGACTGTGCCAAGGATGGACACTCATCTCACAGTCTTCAATTTCTAGATTTCATGTCTCTTCCACTGGGAGGACCTGGCCTTGTGCCCAAACTCTATCTGTTGGCATTATTGCTGCTTTGGATGTCCCCTGGCATCTTTTTCGATCACACTCTCTTGCCAGGCAGGGAGGTGACTTCCTTTTTGGTTGAACATAAAGTAATATATTTCTGATTATTTTCTGGATATTTCCAAAACGCCAATTCATTCTGGCCATCAGCAATTCTGAAAATACCTTTAGAAAGCTCTTAGATATATATTTGTGTGAGTGCTTCTAACTCTCCCAGTTTGCTCTCATCAGTATCAGTTTCCAAGAATCTCTAATAAACTAGTATCTCTTCTCTACTACTAGAAGTAAGAATGGGAGACTCTAGATCTTTTAATATTTTCTGTCCTCTTGGGATATTTTTAATCTTACTACATGAAATTGTATCTGGTTTTATCCCTACATTGTTTTATTCCTTTAACACAGAACACAGGTCCAGCCTAATGAAGTCAAAACAGTGTCAGGTGAAATATGATAAATGATAACCTCCCACTACATGGCTATCAGAATTGTTGTCCTGGTTATGTACAACTTAGCTCTTCAGGTACATATTTGGCCCCAAGATAATCTTCCTGAAGCCCAGAACACAGTAAAAGAAAAGGTTTTACACTATGAGCAGACTGAAACAATCACTTCAGTTTGAAACTTGCTTTTCTCTGCCAGTTACGTAGCATGCTGCTTTTAGCAAGTCTACAGCATCATTGGACCCATGCCTTTTTTAGTGAATCTTTACATGCCATGCTGTCAGACTCGTTCAACTGAAAATATTCTGAGTGTGATTTCAAACAAGTTGATCATAAAGTTCTGCAGGAAAAACATTAGTTTTTCACACTGAAAACTCAAATCCAGCATGTACTCTAGGGAAGGAACATTACTTCCAAGTAAACATATATTGATCCTTAGCAAATTGTCCATTCAACCATTTGCCCAGGTGCCTAACACAATACATATTGTTAAAAACAACCTAATCCCTACTGTAAAAATACTTTCATGAGAAAGCTCTTCAAATTCATAAGATAATGAAACCAATGGATATAACCTTTACATAATCCTTATACTCCATTTTTTTTCTCTTTAGATATTGTTGACTTCTGGTCTTAGTAGGACAATAAGAAAGGTTAAGACTTAGGCTCTGTCTGACACTGTAAATAAATGCTCTGTAGCATACAACCTTAATGCATTCTCAGTTTTGGTGGGTTACATGAATATCTTTCAAGTTTAAAAATGTAATGCCATACCATAACTTGATGCAAATGACCAGGATTCAGAAAAAAAAATCTATGACTTACTCATTCAGCTTTCATCTCTTCAAACTTGTCCAGTATTATCATGCTTCAAGAACTGAGGCAAATAAAGGAAGTTTTTAAAAAAAGAAAATGATGCACAGCTCCTTCCAGCAACAAATTTCCAGTCTAGTGAAGTATATAGATTTGTGGGCAGATGTTTTAAGTGCAGGTGTAGTGACAGGGAAAATACAAAAAAAGCACAGAGTATCTGATTGTCCCTAAAGATGAAATTTTAAGAGATGGTTAGGAAAAAGTCTACCACCAAGAAGAGAGAGCACAAGGAGATTCATTCTAGGTTGAGAGAACATTTGGAGGCCAAAACCGTGTAGCAAAAGATGCTGTATTATGTGACCTGGTCAGTCTCACAGATACTGCAGCTGACTGCAACCATGGAAGAGTTACAAGGAAAAGCAGCAGAGTCCTATCTGGTTTTTCAGAAAGACATCTCTGGCTTTCACTAAGGGTAGATTTGGGTAGTCACAGACAGGTAGGAAGCACATTACATGATGCTGGAATACAGGGAACAGTGTAGTACTCTGAAACAGAGTTGCAATCATATGAATGGAGATGGGAGACAGACATAAGAAATAATCAGGAAGTAAAACTGGCAGAAACTGGTCCCTGTTAGGTAAGGACAGTCAGGGATGGTGATGATGTTAAGGGAAGTTTCTAGAATTACTTTAATTTTCTAATTTGAGTGACTGAGAGCGAGGGTGGTGTCACCCATTGAGATAAAAACAAATCAGAAAAAAAAAGACAAATCAGTCTGGAGTTGAGGGCATGACATTAATTCACTTAATAGTTGGGCATTAAAACTTGGTCCAGGGTGCTGTACAATAGTGAAGATGAATGGAGCCGGCACACTGGTGGAGAAGAGCAATCAATGAAACATATCAATTATGATAAATGTACTGTGAAGAAAAATAGGCAGAGAAGGAAAAGAGATGAAAGGGGTCTTTCTTTAAAAGGTACTCATTGAGCAGAGAGGCTAAATGTAGTGAGAAGAGCTATGTGGGAATTTAAGCAGAACAGCACATGTTGCTAAGAGCCATAAGGATGCCTTCAGTCTTAAACACACTGAACATAAAGTTAGTCTTCTCTGGGTGGTCTGAAGTTTAGTACAGTCCAGGCTGGCATTTGGAATAGAAACTGGAGAAGATGCCTTTGGGGGAAAAGATCAAATGGGTCAAACTCATTGATGTGAGAAAATACTAATATTTATGGGTCAAGTAGAAAGAGGAAATCCATGGACAATCAAAAGAAGGGCACTCAGTGTGTTAAAGTGTCACAGAATTTAAGGGAATGGAGAGCAGTGATCACTATATGCAATTGCATTCCAACAACTGAAATATGCCCACAGGAATTAGCAATTAGCAGGTGACTGTAGCTGGAGCCCAGGAATGGCTTTGGGAATTAGACTATAATGGTTACACGAAAGGGGGCAGAATTCAGCAAGTAAATGACTTATGAGCAGCATGAGAGCAGAAAATACACTGGAAAGTCCAGAGCTTGGCAGGGCAGGGAGAGTCATCAGAAGCCATGATGGAGATAACAAATAGAATGGAAGCAGTGGCCATGCCCATTCTGTGAGCTGCCTCTGAGTTTCGCTTGCTACTAGGAACTAATTCCAACCTATCAGTAGACCTTCACTGAGTCTGGATGGCAAATCTAGGTCACCTAGCATTTCTCATTCTAATGGACTTCAAAAAGCCATTCCAAAATATGTGTGAAGGACTGAGTGTGCTGAAAGTCAAAACATAACAAATGATGTTAGAAGATGACTGAGCCCAGCCATGGAAAAGGGACTGGCGAGCTACTGCTAAGTTTCTGAAATAGGTGGCCTTACGAGTAGCAGCTACATTCAATAAGGGGAAAAGTCTCATGCCTCAATCCATTCTACAGAGTATTGGCTCAATATTGGCTCTTGAATCTCAAAATCATGTTCAGTTACCTGTATCAAGTAGGATGAGAAGTAAGTAAAGGGGAAGACTGAGAAGTCACGAACATGAGGACCCAGATGATGGAGGAGAAAGTAACCAAGCAAACTAATGAAATATGGATATTGAGTCTAAGTAACACCAGCCTGGCACCTTGCCCTAAGTCTCTACTTGTTTGTTCCTCACCTGGCTTGCTTTACTTATGTAAAACACTTTTGTTAGGTTTAATTCTTCACACCATATGTGGTTTTGGCCTATATAAGCTTTGTGCTAGCTACATTCCAGGCTGCAAGTTTTTTGGGGACAAGAGTGTGCTTGTAGTGGCAGGCATTTTAATAAAGACTCCCGATTCGACCGCTTGAAGTGTGGTGTCTCTGTATCTCGCTGATCAAATTCCCATATAACACTAACAACATACAAAAGATGACCTTAGAAGTCTGAGCAAAGGCTACACAATCTGTAGCTGTGAATTACAGAAATACAGATGTGAACTACAAACCTTAAAATACCAGGATGAGGGAGCGTCACTGGAAGCAAAAGAGAAGCCAGGCTCTGACTAATAAAAAGGTAGTTATATGTAGATGAACAGGTAACAAACTTATAATAGAACTCTATCTTAAAGGGCATACAAGCCAGAAATAAAAATAGACTTCAGAAATAAAGTTTTAAACACATCAAAACAGTTCTTTTTTCTTTTTCTTTTACTTTCTCTTCCTTTTTCTTTCCTTCCCTTTATCCTCTCTCTCTCTTTCTTTATGTCAGTCTGTCTCTTTCCTTTTCCCTCTCCATCTCTCATTGAGATTTGAACTTAGGGCCTTGTACTCTACTACTTGACCTATACCTCCAGCCCTTTTATTATTATTATTATTATTTATTTTGTATCCTTTTATTTTCAGACAAGGTTTCATGTTTTTTGCTTGGCCTGGTCTCAGAGTGATCCTCTTACCTGTCTCCAGTAGAACTGAGATGACAGATGTGTACCATACAACTAGCTTCTTTGTTGAGCTAGAAGACTCCCTAATTTTTTACCAGGAAGAATTTACATGTGGAACAAAGGCAGATTTTATGTTTAAAGTGTCTAATGTATCTAAATGAAGCTGTGGATCACCTCCGTATAGCTCAGCTTTTACATCTCTCTCTCACTCTCTCTTTCTATTATACAGTCCTTCTGAGAACAAGCAGAACTTCTCTTTTTTTTGTCAGTGGTGGGGCTTGAACTCTGGGCTTGGGCACTGTCCCTGCTCTCTTTAGTCTAAGGCGAGTGCTCTACTGCTTGAGCCATAGCACCACTTCCGGTTTTCTAGTGGTTTTTATTGGAGATAAGAGTCTCATGGACTTTCCTGCCCAGGCTGGCTTTGAACTGAAATCCTCAGATCTCAGCCTCCTGAGTAGCTAGGATTACAGGCGTGAGTCACCAGGCACCCGGCCAGAACTTCTTTTTTAAGTCAGCAGTTGTCAGAATCTGTGCAGAGCTGACCCTAGAAGCATCCCTTCCTTCCTGGTCCCTCTGAAGAAGTTTGTAGACTAGAATAGACCTCTGTACCATTGGCTGTTCTTGCTCATCCTTTACAACTGAGATGACAGTGCTGCTGGGGCACCAACCAGCACCCCATGCTATAGTCCAGCACCGGCCTATCATGTTCTGGCAATACTTTCAAAGTTTTAACTCCCAGGAATGCAGGGTTTTGAGCAGGCATGGCCCTAAGAGCAAGACACTCATCAAGACCAAAGGAAAATTCTTCCAAAATTGACATTAAAAATGAACTTAGACTTTGTTTGTGTAAAAAATAAAAAAAAAAAACATGTTCTCGATCTTTTCCCAAACTTCTATAACAAAAAAGTAGCTTTGTCATGATGTAAGGGAGGGAAGGCTACTTAGCTCACACAGTGAGCTCACACAGTGGCTATTATGGTCTGCACTTATGTACATCTTCCCTTAAAGCAGAGTCCTTAAAGACAAATCCCTTTGCAATCCCCTATCATCATCTTTTTCCTCTTTTTGAATTTACCAGGCTTTGTAGATTTTTTTGGCAAGGGCAGGGGGGGGAGGGGAGGGAAGGGGAAGGAGAGGGGGAAGGGAGAGGGAATCAGTCATAGGGCTTGAACTCTAGGCTTGGACACTATCCCTGCGCTCTTCAGCTCAAGGCAAGTGCTCTACCACTTGAATCACAGTGCCACTTTCAGTTTTCGATTGGTTTATTGGAGATAAGAGTGTCACAGACATTTCTGCCCAGGCTGGCTTTGAACCGTGATCCTCAGATCTCAGTCTCCTGAGTAGCTAGGATTACAGGCGTGAGCCACCGGTGCCCGGCTTAGATTTTTATCTATAAATATTCACCACCTCTGATGATACTACATAAACGTGTATGTGTGTGTGTGTGTGTGTGTGTGTGTGTGTGTGTATTTCTTGTGTATCTAAACATCAAAGCAATACCCTCTGAGGAAAGTAGATTTTCACAAGAAATTAATTTTAACTGATTCAATTCATCATCTAAGAGCGGTTACCAAGGATACCAAATAGCCTAAATCACTTGGCTCCAACTTGCTTGTTAAATCAGAAGATATTAACAGAAAACTGTGAAGAATTATTGTTGTGTAAGTAATCTGGCCAGAAACAGTACCCCTCCCTGTGTTCTAGAGTCTTGAACTCAGTTAAAAACATTCCAGCCTATAATAATTACTAAAAATATGCAAAGAATTTTCTAGGATTTGAATTGGGTGATTAGTATTTAGAAAAATGACCGTTAATGGTTTTGCTTTAATTCCTTTCCTGATGAAACACTGAACTGAGAATGGCTACTGATTTGATCTTCTTATCAATCTGAAAGCAGCGGTTCTCACCATCACAGTTAATTGAGCATTCAGGTAATCTCACTGAGTTTGTCCAAAGTCAAACAGCCCATCACTATGCATTTATTAATCCAGGCTACCATTTAACAGATGAGGCTAAAATGTGTCCTGGAGTGAGGAGAACTAAAATGTTCTGAACAACAACAAAAAGTATACCTAAGACTATAATAATTATTGCACAGTTTTACATTTAAAGAGGAAGCAAAAGGCACAATCAGATTTCTTACTAATAAATGTATTTCTATCCCCCTCCACACACAACACACACACAACACACACACACACACACACACACACATACACACACACACATTTGACAAAATCTGACAACCTTCTCTTTTACAGTTGTTAGCTTTGGAGTCATAAGGAAAACTTTACCTACCTGAAACATGACAGAAACTGGTAGTTGCCACTCTGAATCTGTTTCTTTCCTCCCAGTTTTCCAAAGCATAAGCAATTATTATATTTGAAAGGACAGCTTATCCAGCTGAAAGACTATGTATTTCAACCTCTTCATGGTTAAGAATGGCCACGTGACTGCATCCAGAGCAACAGGATGTAAACACAAGGTTGCGTGGGATATCCAGATAGGTAACCCAAAAGGTGGCTCCCACCTGTCATCCTAGTTACTCCAGAGATTGAGATCTGAGGATCACCATTCAAGTCCAGTCTGGGCAGAAAAGTCCTTGAGATTCTTATCTCCAATTAATCATCAAAAAAAGTGGAGGTATGGTTCAAGTGGTAGAGTGCCAGCTTACCACTCAGCTAAAGGAGAGTGCCCACACCCTGAGTTCAAGCCCCAGTACTGATAAAAGAAAAAAAAGAACAAAAAAAGCAGACTCCAGTTAGAGGGAAGCTCTTTTATCTTTCCCAGGAAGGAAAATGTGAGCACTAACCTATGAAGTGATTAAGTGAAAGTCTTTCATTAAAGAAGGCAAGAACAGAAAGACAGAGGATCCTGAATCTTAGAACAACCTACAATCTCCCAGACCTGGGCAGTCTATCATTAGGTCTCTTTATGGGACAAAACTTGACACTTTTACCTTTGGTGATTTTATTTTTTTGAGAGGAAGAACCAGGTTTCTTTATGTAGCCCAGGTTGAATTCTACATCTTCTTGCCTCAGCCTCCCAAGTTCTGAGATCACAGGCATGTACCACGAGACCTGTGCTAACTTCTGTGTTTATTTCACTATTATTATATTATTTTCTTATCAAATAGAAATTTTTGATTATTACAACAATTACTATTTAGATTCCTTTGGAAATTTAATGGCTTCATTTTTCATAAAATTTAAACTTTGTGAAAACTGAAGTAGAAATGTATTTCCACAAACAGTAAATTATATCAATATTATTTACTGAATTATACCCAATGATATGAAATGCTACCTCTATCAAATTCTATACCGCCCTGTTACTTTCGGTTATATTATTGCTACCATACCATCTCTGTGTTTCCCTGGGAAGAGGAAGTCCAGTGATCTAAAGAAAATTGAGATTAGAGAACGTTTCAGGTGAGTGCTTCTAGCAAGAAAGAGATCAGGTGACAAGCAAGAGCTAAGAGACAATAATGAAGGCCAAGCTGAGATAAGATTATACTGTAAGTGGTGAGTTTGTACTCAGAGCACCTTCATTCAAATTATTCTTGTGACTTACTAGTCAGTAGAAGTGAGACAAAGCATTTAATCAATCTATGCTTTTCCTTCCTCCTCTGAAAAGTGGGGAGAATGTAAGAACATGGTAACCTCAAGATTACTGTGCTCAATAAGCTAAGATGTAAAGCTTAAGTTTATACAATTATCACTAATGGTTATAAGTGATACTGTTATCCATCATCATCACTGTCACTAACATTGTGGCTTTTTGGTATATGATGGAGAACAATGTTGAATTTTATCACTTGTCTTTTTGGCATGATTTCTGATGACCAGATGACTGCTCTACAATCTAGTTTACTACTGAAAATAAGGCACATTTTCTACCCATAACAGTGACTACATTGGAAAAGACAGATGATGTATTGGTACTATGTATGGAAGTGGAAACCCTATTCACTCCTGGCGGGAAGGTAAAATGCCATTTCTGTAAACAGTTTAGGAGTTCATTCAAATGTTGAACATAGAATAACTATACGGGACTGGGAAGGTGGCTCAGTGGTAGAGCGCTTGCTTTGCATGTCTGAGGCCCTGGGGTCGATTCCTGAGCACCACATAAGCAAAAAGAAAAAAAGCCGGAAGTGGCACTGTGGCTCAAGTGGTAGAGCACTAGCCTTGAGCTGAAGAGCTGAGAGACAGTGTCCAGGCAGAGCTCAGGCCCCACAACCAGATCCCCCCCCAAAAAAAGAATAACTATAGGAACCAGAAATCCCACTGCTAGGTACATAGCTGCAAGAAATGAAAACACACTCTCACATAAAAATTTGCACAAGAAACTAGTAATATCCCCAAATTGAAAGAAAGCCAAACATCCAAACACCGGTAATTAGATAAGTAAACACTGGCAAATAGATAGCCCTGGTAAATAAGATGCAGTACTGTAGTGAAATACTAATTAGTAATTAAAGGGAAAAAACTCTAATGATCCATACAGTCACATTGCTGGAATTTGAAAACATCCTAAGTGAAAGAAACCAGCCACAAAAGAGCTTACATAGTATGATGTCACTTATGTGAAATGTGCAGAAGTAGTACATTTATAGACATAAACTGTATTAGTGGTCTCTCAGGATGAGAATGAACAGTGAATGAACATGAAGAATCTTCCTGGGTGATGAAAATGTTATAGAACTGATTCACAATGTTGGTCCTACAACTTTGTAAATTTACTTTAAAGAAAGGAATTGTACATTATGTATAGTTTATATATCACAGAGAATCACATTATATAAAATATAGCTCAATAAAATTATTTTTAAATGAAGGGATGAAGAGACAACTGGAGATAGAGGAAAATATGTTCTTTATTTTGTATAAGCAGTAAAGAATTAAAATAATTAATTATATAAACACCAGAAAAAAGCAAAAACCAACTAGTCTGCTAATAAGTCTCCCAGTGTTTGCTTATACCATAGTAATCTTCAACTAAACCCTGTCAGGCTGCATTATAACATTCTTTTTAATACAAAATCATATTTATTTGTCTATTACTTAACATAGAATCTGTGTGTCTTTGCTTAACAGAGATTTATATCCAGATTTTTTCCCATTGAATTTTTCCCAATGTGGAATGGTTTTAAAGGCATATGAATTCTTCAGCCTTTTGAAAACACAATTTGATCATTTTGTATCAAAAATAAGAAATGTGTATAAGCTAAGTCTGGATCTAGATACTGAACATCTTGGAAAATTACTAATACTGTTTCTGGATGATTGAGGCACCGATTTCCTTTACTCTTCTGCTCATTTAAAGTACTTTTTCTTCAGAAATTAGAATGTGAAACTTTTTCAATGACTATTATGGATCCAACAAATAAGAGGGAAGAGAGAATGTACCACTTAAATTTTTAATTATTTGGGCATTATATAAATAATTTACCTGGGTCTATAGCTTTTTAAGAAGAAAGTTCTCTCATACCCTTTTGATCTCTTCTACATATTTCTATACATATTCTGAGATGTTTGTATTTCTGCTCAATTTTCTTTTCCACATCTTTGGCATAAATGACATTTTCTTGTGTTTCCCAATCTCTCCTATTATTAATCTGTTATTCCCCTTTCTTTCTAATTCCTTTGCAGTATAGTCATCATTTTTTTCTTGATATATTTTTTCTTGGTCTGAAGTAAACTATTACTTGTTTGTAGTTTAAAGAAATATCCCCTGGTTTCATTAGTACCATCTTTTTAGTTTTGATTTTTAAGTCAATTTTTGTTTTAATTTATTGATTTTTTTTCCTTTGGTTTTATCAATATTTTGCTACTGTTTCTTTGGGTTTGCTTTATCCATGTTAAGGTTCTTAGAGTCAATGTTTGGCTTGCTTTTGTTATTACTCTATTTCCAATGACAAGTTATAGTTAGAAATGCTCACCCAAGTATAGCCTTGGCTGGACTCTCATTCCCATTCTATTCTCAATGTCTATAATTTCAGCTCCCAGTTTTTACTTTTATTTTTACTCAAGAGCACTCTAAAACAGTTTAATTGTAGGTGTTTAGCATTTAGTTACTATTACTTATTTGTTGATAGTTTTATTGTATTGTAGTTGGTAAATGTGGCCCATACAAATATTACTTTTCAAATTTAATGTTTCCTTTATCCAATCTGTCCAGGCAGGAATCTGTTGGGTTTTTAAAAAATGTTTTCTGAACATAGTATTTTTCTTGGTGAATACAAAATGCCAGAAATTTCTAAATTAAACATTTAACTATATATTACTTGTCTCTTTTATATGGTTGTCTATTTGATATATCATATTATATGATATATCATATTATGGAAGTATGGAATTCTTCCACTTCTGAGGTTTTCAACTGTCACATTTGATTTTATA
The DNA here is from genome assembly GCF_000151885.1 of Dipodomys ordii. Taxonomy (NCBI): domain Eukaryota; kingdom Metazoa; phylum Chordata; class Mammalia; order Rodentia; family Heteromyidae; genus Dipodomys; species Dipodomys ordii. The sequence goes on from NW_012267329.1 coordinate 5,653,847, forward strand.
CATTTAAAATTTCTTTATTAATTAAAAATTTACGGCTGCTGTCTTTGTTATTTGTACTGTTTATGAATATAAAACAAATCTCATATAATGACTTATTTTTGCACTCATTATGTTTATTTCAGGAATATTAATTCAATTAGCCTCATTAACTCAATGAGGCTTTGGAAAAAGAGATGATAAGGACAGTATAAAAGCTACGGACAAATATTTTGTATTAACTAATTTATTTCATTAAACTATTTTCCGGACATTGAGAGAATCAGGTAATATGGGGCAAATTCCGATGATAATCTTCTAACAATTCAATTGCCTTACTACCTACTTCTTTTCTGAATCAAATCTGATGGCTATCTCTAGTACCATGGGACATGATCACAAACCCTATACTACTACCATTTACTATAAAGGAATATGCTATGATAGAGTGCTTGCTTTGTGAGTCTTCTCAATTTAAATTTCCAATTCACACCAACTGGGATGACTGGAAGATGCTTGTGATTTAGTTGCTGAAGTGTAAGATAGTAAACAAAACAAAACAATGAAATAAGAAAGAGCTGCGATTTTAATCTTCATCAGTATGCCCAGAGGATTTTCTCAAACTGGACCTGTAAGGACTGAATTTCTCCCCAGAGAAGGCTCCAGTAATCCATACGCTATACTCCTCTAGTGTAGAGTTAGATTGAATGCATGGCACATGGAAGGAGAATTCAAGGAACACTGGGGATTTTCTAGTTCTCTTTGTAGATGTAAGGTCTGTACAGGGCAGTGCTAGCCTTGAGCAGAAGTGCTCAGGGACAATGCCCAGGCCCTGAGTTCAAACCTCCTTGAATACCAACTGGGACAAGCCATCCCAGCAACAAGCACCTAAACTCAGCCAGTCTGAGGAATAAGGGAGTATGGAGAGGAGTAAGAGGAGATGATGTCACATCAGCTACTTTGGGCCTGCCCTTTCAAAATTAACCAGAGCCAGGAGGTCAGTAGAAGTAAGAAGCCTGCCCATCCAATGTCTATACCTGTCTACCTATTAACTGGACAGGAATTTATATTCTTTGTTACCTGACTTCTCCTCTACCTAGTCGCCAGATATCAAAAGTAGCTAGGGACATTTCTACCAACATTTTCAGCCCCAAGCTCTTCCTCTTACCATTTATTTGCTCTCTAGTATTTTTTTTTCAGTCCCTCAATGCCTCAAGAGACTTCTCCAGACTTCATCCAAGAGACTTGCCTCCTCCAGACTTCATCTAAGGACTCAGCACCCAAGTGACAGCTGCTGCCTGCTGCGTTCTCCCAGAGGGGACCATATCTCAGCCTTCTACCCCTACTGTCCATGCCCCTTGCCAGCAGGAAGCAGCCAGAGAGGATCTTCATCCTTTTTCATAATTATCAAAAGGCTGGAATGTAAGGTCTGCACAGGGACACCTCCCTTCCTCTTGGCTAAGTCTCTACCCAGTACCTGCGTTACCTAGGCACATCTGCATCTGCAGAGGTCACATCTGAATTTGATGTGGCCACACCTTTCTCTGCCCAGACCCTAGATAAGGCCTAAACCAGGCCCAGACGCTCTCTTTCCCAGGTCTCTTTTCCCAGGTCTTTCCCAGCCACATGGAGGGCCAACATGGCCTGGTAACAGCCAGAACAATGAATAAACCTACCCCTTACCTGAATACCATGTACATGGTGTGGTTCTTACTCGGCAACCTCTTTTTAAAAACCTAACAGATACTCTGAAATAAGATTCCACAAAATAATGAATTTTAGCTCCCTCAAAAATTAAAGCAATACACACAAAGGATTTTAAAGCCCAAGAAGAAAGCTGACTTATAAATTCAGGGTATTGTAGTAACGTTAAATCTAAAGTAGCCATCACAGTGTAAGAGTTTAAGGAAGAGCAGGCAGCCATGTTTTCCTCATTCCTTCTGAAATAATCTAGGAAACCTGCAGATCTGGTTCAGCTTTATCAGCAATTGACATCATATCATTTGAAAAGAATCAAAACTGAAAATACATTTAATAAAACAAATACAGTTAATAAAATAAATGCATTCTTTGAATAAATGTTGAAAATATTTCTAATGTGGCCTTCTCATTTATGCCTAGCTTCTTCCTCTATTTTAGGGATTTTTTTTTTCTCCAAGATTTTTTTTTTTTGGGGTCCGGTCATGGGGCCTGAACCTGGGCGCTGTCCTTCAGCTCTTTAGCTCAAGGCTAGTGCTCTACCACTTGAGCCACAGCGCCACTTCCAGCTTTTTTCTTTTTTGCTTATGTGGTGCTGAGGAATCAAACCCAGGGCCTCAGGCATGCAAGGCAAGCGCTCTACCACTAAGCCACCTTCCCAGCCCCGGATTTTTTTTTTTTTTTGAGAAGAGGTAAGTACATTGCAAGATAGTTTATACTCTCTAAGAATCAAGTGACTGCATTTTTCTGTAACTTTATGGCCTAGAGTTCTTATAGAGTTTATTTACCACATCGTTGGTCATAAATAAAGGACAACTGAGAATCATATTACATGCATAGTAATAAGTTGACCATGGTTTCAGTGTGCAAACATATTACAGTTGCACCCTACAGCTATCTTTTCAACAGAATTTATTACTAGTTGTGCCAGTAGCGGCTGTACCCACTAAGAATTTAAGGCTTCTCCCACTGTGGTTTACAAAAGTGTCAAAGATACAAAGCAAATGCATTTTTTAGATCTGTATTTCCTCACCTAATATATTTCATAAAACTTTTATGCAGCTAATGTGGGCATAAATTTTGGACTACATTAGCTGGAGGCTGAGGGCTTATATCTGTAATCCTTACTACTCAAGAGGCTGAGTTCTGATGATCACAGTTCAAAGACATCCCAGGCTGAAATGCAAGAAGCGGAGTTGTGCCTCAAATGGAATTAAGGTTCTAGCCTTAAGCACGCGTGCGCGCGCGCGCACACACACACACACACACACACACACACACACACACACACACACAGCAAAAAAAACCAAAACAAACAAATAGACAAAAAAGGGACAGCATTTGGGTCCTAAGTTCAATTCTTAGTACCAGCACTAAAAGGCCATTAATGCCTATCTTTTGGAACCCTGGCAACACATCAGACTCCTATGCAGAGATATTTTCGATGTCATCCTGAACACTCAGATTCAGCAATCAGGGCTGTGAAGTCGTGCTCTCAAAGTTTCCCAGATGCTTTAAATGTACCGCCAGAATTGAGAATCTCTTTCCTAAGACCTCTGAGTTCTAAGGAGGCTTAAGACTCAATGGAGTTTTCCCCTGTTCACTCCCAGTAACTCTTTCCCAGTTGCCACCCCCCCCCCCAGCCCAATCATCTTCCCTGGATATCTGCACCAGCTGTCAAATACATCTTTGAACTTAATGTGTTGAAAAATCAATATCATTTCCCCATAAGGCATGCCTTATTTCCCGTAGTAAACTAATAAATCATAGAAGTGTTGTCCCTGATACATGTACCAGACATTTGGGAATCAGGATCTCCTATTTCATATTACTATATTATTTTACCTTCTAAATAGCTTTGGAACGTATCTACTGCCTCACAATGCTGCTTTTGCATGTCTGCCTAGTGTACCATATGTTTTTGCTGAGCTCCCCCAGCTTTGAACCTCCCATTGCTTTGACCACCACTGTGCCAACACCAGTCATCCTGCAGACAGTTATCGTTCTTCAAATCACTCCCCCATTCCTGGAAAAGTCCATTTGCTGGCTTACTTACTATCACTCTCTCTAAAACCACTCTCCTCGTAATTCTTGGTTAATTCAATATCCATGTACTGATAACACTTTAAAAAACACCAGCCCTTCAGTTCTTTGTGCTCCCTTTGGGTAATTTGCCTTTCACTCTACCCCAGAACCTCACAATTGATCATGTCCTGGAGCTGGGTCATATCAACAGCTGCAGCTTCTCCACCATCATTATTTTAAAAAAACAAAAACAAAAAACCTCACTCATCTTCACTGCATTCCCAACCATCACCCTACCCCACAAGACCTAGGACTCATTAACCCTACCATACTCTCAGGTTTCCACTTTTTCTCTCTTTCTCTCAATTATCTTCCAGTCATTCTACTCACCTCATGTAATACACCCTCACCTGTTTGCCATTTTTCCATTGTAACAAAGATGCATAACCCCTGTTTCATAACAAACTTCCTCTCTCTCTCTTCTTAGCCTCGTACAAACACTAATGAACATGATAGGAGTAAAACACACATGCTAGTGAATTTCACTAGAAATTCATGATCAAATTTTCAGGGAGCCTTTAATGTCACCTGGCAATCATGCTCCACTTCCCTGACCAATCTACTCTTCAACTGTCTTAGATAACCATTATCATCCTCATCCTCATCCTTGTTTCTTGCTACTTCCTATTTCACAGGTAATAGAAGAGCAATCAGAAGACAAACTTCATGAGATCCTCTACCATATATACCTAAACGTGGCTATATATTCTGCCTTGACTCCTTGACAAGGGGCGAACTATTTAAAAACATTTCTACATGTCCCTCCAGCAAATCAATCCTCTGCATCATTTCTTCCTTTTCTCCAGCAAAGTTATTGTTCTTTCCTCTAAAAGCCATGCTTTGAATCATCTCTTCTTTCTGTTCACAGAAGTTTATTATTTTCTTCTCCCACATTTCTCTCTCTCTCTCTCTCTCCCTGTCTCTCTCTGTCTCTCTGTCTCTCTCTGTAGGAGGTGGGGGTTTGAACTCTGGGCTTGGGCGCTATCCCTCAGCTCTTCAGCTCAAGGTGAGCACTCTACCGCTTGAGCCACAGCGCCACTTCCGGTTTTCTAGTGGTTTATTGGAGATAAGAGTCTCATGGACTTTCCTGCCCAGGCTGGCTTTGAACCATGATTCTCAGATCTCAGCCTCCTGAGTAGCTAGGATTACAGGCATGAGCCACTGGTACCCGGCTCTCCTCTCATTCTCTTTTGAACAGATTCTAATCAGACTTCTGTCGATATGGCTTTCTTCAAAATCACTTAGTTTAAGGTTACCCACGGATCTCCATGTGGCAGTCCTGGTCAGTTCTTAGTCCTTATCTATCTCATTTGATCTATCAGAAATATTGCATTCTCTCCTTTCAAGAATCCCTTGAGTCTTTTATCTATGATTCAGAAACTACCATAAACATAGTCATTGAGGTTGGAAATGGCAAACAATGGCCATGTGGAGTATGTTAATTTGTGGTATAAAAGAAAATTTTTAAAAAATTTTAATGGAGCAATGTTTTCTCAACCAAAAATAATAATAATACTTTCTCTACATTCAGGAGACCACATTCCTGAGTTTTCTCTCAGTCAACCTGCTGGTCCTCCACAGCCTGTCATTGGTACCCTTCATACCTCTGTTCTCTAAGCACTTAACATGACAGTAGCAGCTGATATCTCTGCTGGGTCCCTCCTCTTTGATGCACCTTTTTCAGCTTGGCTTCCAGGCCAATTAATATTCTTACTTGAATTCTTGCCCTCATTTCTGCTCTCTCGTTATTAGTCTTCCCTTCTCCAACCCATTGGGGAGTTTCAGAACTCCGGCCCTCTCCTCTATTCACACTGCCCTCCCCCATGCTTTCAGCTAGACTCATCTTAATATCATTTATAGGCCAACAACTCCCACATTTATACCTCCAGTCTAGTCATCTCCACAACTCCAGGCTTAGATAGCCAACTTTCTACATCCTGTTTCCCTAAGTTGACTCATTAATAAGCATTTCCAACTTGACACAGCCAACTGTGAGTTCCATATCACTGACTTCATCATGTCTTAGAACTCTACTTTCTCCTAGGGGCCCAAAACAAAATCCTGGAGTCATTCTTGATTCCTATTTTTCACACTCTACATTCATCCAGCTCTACCTTTAAGCTGCTCAGTCAGACTGGGCCAGCTCTGAATACTCCACTGGATATGACTGGTCTACGCCATCACCACCTCCCACCTACCTCCTCACAATAGGCTCCAAAGTTCTCGCATTCATTCCATCCTTATGATTCTGCTTACTTTCTCTGCCCCTCCCTTCCTCCTTCTTCAAGACAAGGCTAGCTTTGACCTAGCCATCCTTCTGCCTCAGTCTCAGTACTGGAATTACTGTTGTATCACACATGCTGTGCTAGAATGTTCTTTATATGTAGGTCAGAGTGATTCTTTCTAAGTCATGTGTTCAGCCACTTTCTGCTTAAAACTTTTTATTCCTTTCCCATCTTCCACTGAGTTAGATGAGGCCACAGTGGCTCATTTGGGCTTGGCATTCATCCTGCCATTTCCTCTCTTACCTTACCTCTACTGTTCTACTGTTCCCCTCCTTGCCAGGTTTGCTACAATCCCACTGTCTCCTGGATAATACCTGGATATTCCAGGCATGCTTCTGCATCAGGATCTTGCTTTCCCCTGACGTACGCATGCATACTTTACTCCTACATCTACTTTTGACATTTATTCATAAGCAACTTCTCAGTGATACCAGTTTAGCCTCCAGACCTTATTGACTTTCTATGCTTTATTTTTCTCCTTATCACATGATATTACCTAATATACTATGTGGTAATTAATTAATTTATGTACCATCATCTTCCTCCCTTCAACATGAAAGTTCCACGAGGGCTAGCTTTTTATTTTCTGTTTGTATGACATTGCTGTATATACTACTGTACACATGTATGTAAAGTGCTGTATCTAGCTATACAGGCATTGTGTGCCTAGCTGTATCTCACATGGTGACATTTTGGTTTACAACAAATTATATATATATATATATATATATATATATATATATGTATGTATAGGTCATATATATGTATATGTTATGATATGTATCATCTATATGATGATATATAGATATATACGTCAGAACATATTTCTTTATGTTCAGACAGCTAAAATATCCCTAAGCAACAGGAATATTTCAGCTCCCTTATGATCTTATGAGACCACTATCATTCATATATATGTATATATCATAAAATATAACATATATATCATCGATGTCTATATATATGATATGTGTACATCACATAGAAACATGAGATATATAGTGTATATATTATACATATATATCATCTTAATATCATTTATATGCCAACAACTCCCACATTTATACCTCCAGTCATCTCCAAATCTCCAGGCTTATATAGCCAACTTTCTACATCCTGTTTCCCTAAGTTGACTCATTAATAAGCATTTCCAACTTGACACAACAACTCTGAGATCACTTCCCTCAAACTTCCATGTCTTAGAACTCTATTTTCTCCCAGAGCCTCAAAAAAATCCTGGAGTCATTCTTGATTCCTAGATATGATATATATGTTATCATATATATCATACAGATGATATATATCATCTAATCATCTATATATCATCTATTTATCTCTATATATCTGCATCTCTATAAATAGATTATATATCGTCTCTATATGATATACATATATCATATATAGGCATGGATAATTTATGTTATATATTATGATATATACATATATATGATGTTAGTGATCCCATAAGGTTATAAACAAGCTAAAATATTTCTGTTGCTTAGGTATTTTAACTGTCTGAACATAAAGAAATATATTCTCACACAAGCATACTTCACTGCCACTTACACAAAAGTACAGCACACAAAGTTCTCCTCAGTACATAGCATTTGATAATAGTGATAAATTGCTATGTTTATGTATTTACTATACACTTTGCAGTTGTCCTTTATACGTTTGATACTATTACTTACATTTTAAAATGCTTACTGTAAAAAGTGTGTCATTTATACTAACAGCAGCCTAATACATCTACTCTCATAGCCTTGTGCTTGCCTGCCTAGCAGGCAGGATGTTGGGAAAAGCCTCATCAATAAAGGCTATCACATCACATCTGGGTTTATATGTAGGCACAACAATGAAACTGCCTAACAGTGTGTTTCTCACAATGCATTTCTGTCATTATGTGACTTGTGTGTGGACCTAGAACAGTCTGGCACAGAGTAGATGTTCAATAAACATATGAACACTAAATGAACATCAGGCCCAGTTATAATCTCACCAACCCACCTTCATCCAGGGTCCAGAATAATCTAGTGAAGAGATAAATCTGCTTATCTAGATGTTTAGCTTAAAATACTTCAATGATTCTGTAATACTACAGCTAATTCAAATTGAAATGTCTTTAGTAGCAAGGTATGCCCCATAAAGGTGACAAGCAAACTAGATATGTATGGGGGTAATGCATAGGAAAAGTAAACAGTATGTGATGCGTCCAAGGGCATTCAATTCAATTATGTTAAAGAATCACTTCTTGTACTAAGACCAAGGAACTATCCAATGGCTTGGCGGGCATTGGGCAGGTCTCCTGTATTTACTCCCTCCTGGGCTCCATAACATTAAAGGACATAGACTGTGTATGTTCACAGACAAGGCAATCGCAATGCAACTGAACACACTGTATTTTTTTTTCATTATTGAATAACCAGGCAAGGAAGCAAGATGTCACTGTTGGCATTGTCAGAAATTATAGCTAGAACCCAGATGTTCGAACCAGATGTCTGAACTTGCTAAAGGCGGTTTTTACAACTACATGAAGTAATTATACTTGAGTTACAGGGTGACATGATTGGGAATCTAAAATCAGTAATCTTCCATTCAGTGATTCCAATCTGTCAGTACCTCTGCTTGAACAGGAAGAAAGAACATCATCACCACCAACTGGAGCATGTTTCCCATGAGGCCCCAGGGCGACTGGCAAAGCTGGCCTCACAAAAATTTCTTCCATCCCAAAATTAGAAGTACTTGGCTGAGAATGGATTCTTTGGGCTTATCACGGAAAACCATACTTTCAAGATTTCTGTATCAGAGCGCCCCCAGCCCAGGCCTCAATGGACTCTAACAGTGGCGTACAAGGATTTCCATGATTTTCCTCATCAGTGTTGATCTCTACCAGAGCAGTCTCATCTCAAAATTCTCAGCACACACTGAACCTGGCCTATTCACAAGTTCCAGGCAAACTGCTCCACCTAACTACAGACTTCTCTAGGAAGCCTACAGACCTACTGAAGACAGCTAATTACTTCCCCCTCTCTTCCCGCACTGTATCCAGTTCATCTCTCCCTTCCTGCGTGTATCTTAATTGTAATTATTATTTTATCTCAATTCCATAGGGGCAGGAAGCTTGTCTAATGTTTCTTTGAATTACTGATGCCTAACCTAGCACATGGCACTTAAGGGGCACTCAATGAATGGTTTTTGAATTCAACTTAATTTTAATTAGAAGAGATTAATCAGGTCAGTGCAGCCAACATAAAAACTGCCATAGGAAGAGAGTAAAACGGGATAGAGTGGAAAAGAAAACATAAAGAAAAAAGGCAAATGAATTCCATAATTTTTCTTATCTCCTATAATGACAGTACTTTGAATTGGATAATGAAGTTTCAACAAATCTTTATTTATTGACACATCTTTGAATTTTTAAAAGACAGTAAGTTATAATGGATTGATTATAACCAGAAACTTGAGTTTGCTATACAGTGCTCTTTGATAGAATATTTACATTCTAAAGTCCATGAGCCAATTTGATAGAATATTTATGTTCCAATTAATGCAAATTGGTAAGAAAAACATCAAGAGTCTCAAAAGAAAATAAAAATAAACTGGCACATGGGAGGGAATGTGCAAAAAAGTCACAGAAGTATAAATATAAGTATCTGAAACATTCAATCCTACAACAATAAAGCACAACTAGGTAGCTACTTAAACTCAATTGAATTAACAATCTTCTTCCCATTAAAAACCTACTGATAGTGAATTTACTCTTGATACATTGCAAATGTAACTGACATGGATCTACTAGAAATCAATTTGAGCCCACTATTGATAGCTTGACATTTAAAAATTCTCCCCAAAATAAGCAAGATATTATAGACATAAGGTATTATTTACACCAGGAAGAAAAAAAACTAGAAGCTAAAAATGCCTCCAAAAATGGTTAAGAAAGGTACACCAGTTCCTTGAACAGATATAGCAATCACCACATCAGAAATAATGCAATTGGACAATAATTATTGATCACAGGACACCACCCACTATAAAAATGTTTATTGAGTATTAACTATGTGTTAAGCATTATAGTACGTGTTTAACATTCATTATGAGTGAAGTTATAGTATGAAGTTGCCAGTTTTAGCAAATAAATACATCAGAAGCCACGCTCAATTCTAATTTCAGATGTTTATCTGAAATAACTACTTTATATATTGTGCAACATTATGCATTGTTTAGTTGAAGTTTAGATTGAACTGTCATCCTATATTTTATCTGGATAACTAGTAACCTATGATACTTGTAATCAATTTTACTGATGAGAAATGAAGAATACATGGAAGTTAAATGTCCTGACCAGGGACATCCGCTAATACTGATAAAATTCAATGTTTGTAAAAACAGGTAGAAGAGAAATGTTATCTAGAGCTGACTGGAGGTAGGTAAAATATATGTAATTCCCCATGGACCACAACTGAAAGGAAACAGGGATCAGTGATACAACTGCCAGCATTCCCTAGTTATGAAGCCATTGCTTGAGTGTTGATTCTGGCCACTGTGCTGTCTCACCATCTATTTCCCATTTCATAGATGAAGAGTGAAATCTTTGGTTCAAGTTCACTGAAATAGCAAGTGCAGGATCCAATTCTGACTCCCCATTCTGACTTCAATCCTGACTCTTGCTTATTTTACTTTGTCATCTTGGTTTCCTATGTGGTTCCTTTTTAAATGTTCAGGTGCAAGTCTACCAATGTTGATATAAAGTGTTTTCTCTGAAAAAATACATGTACCAGTATGCATGACTATTTCAAGCACATCTGCAAAGCCCAGTCTTCCATTTAAAGCCATTCCTAGAACCAACCAAATGAACATTTCTCAAAAGTTGTGATGCAGAATTGGCGCTTCCAGGAAGATCAATTATTTCCACAAATTCTAGTCATAACTTACCCTTTTAATAGGAGACTGATCTCCCATCATGCTTCTCACTTAGCTCCTCCTTTTTTAAATATATTCCTTGGCTGGGCACTTGTTAGTTCCTTCAAGTCACTTGGTGAAGAAGGGATTTCTAAGCTTTTTCTGTAGAAAAGCCCACATGCACATACAAACACAGACGTATTCGGATGCTTTTCCAGTGGAAGCAACACCTGTGCTCTGTACATAAGAGAGAATTTGAGGGTGATTTCCCCTAGCTGTCAGCTTAATTCTTACTTCAGAGCACAGCCCACATCAAAAAGCGTGTGCTTTTGATTGTTTATTCTCAAAGAGGCAGCTGGCCACAGGGCTGCCTGTGATGCCTTTACCACAGTTTGCTTTTGTTTTTTTTTCCCCCCTCTTGATAATTGCTACCTCATGACTAAACCACTAACTGGTCCATGTAGAGGAATCCCACAGAGATGAAAACACACTTGTTTAAATACAATATTTATGAAGAAGTCCTAAAATGTCACTGAAGTAAATGCAAATGAGATCTCCATATACTGTGGATCCAATATGCCACTCATTCCTTTAGAAGACTCTATTTCCTGATTGCAATTAACATTAACTTTTAAAAATTAGTCCCATTATGCATATTCATACCAACAATCTATTCATAAATATCCAGTGTTTTAAGACTGGTTCTCTCCTGACCATCTTGGAAAATGTGAATTAAGGCTAGTATTTAATCATGATGATCATTTTAAAGACTTTTTCCCTTTTTTTTTTTTTGTTAGTCATGGGGCTTGAACTCTGGGCCTGGGCACTGTCCGTCAGCTCTTCAGCTCAAGACTAGCATTCTACCACTTGAGCCACAGACTTCTGTATTTTTTCTCTGATGGTTTATTAGAGATAAAAGTCTCACATACTTTCCTGCTTGGGCTGGCTTTGAACCATGATCCTCAGATCTCAGCCTCCTGAGTAGTAAGGATTACAGGCGTGAGCCACCAGTGCCCAGCGACTTTTTCCTTTAAAAACCATGTTCAATGATTATTTTACATGTATATCTCCTAATAGGTGATTTCGTTATCATTCAATACAAGGTGGCATTAGTAAAGGCCCTAGCAGGTTTTACTAGTCTAAATGAAATACAATTTGGACAAGATCTCTTCCTCTCTCCTCTTCCTCCCCCCCCTCAATACTAGGGTTTAAACAATTCTGGGTCAACACTTTTTTTTTTGCTCTGGTTACTTTTGAAACAGAGTTTTGCTTCCTGTTAGTGAAGGCATTTTGACCATGATTCTCGCATTTTTTTTACTTCCCACAAAATGCTAAGGATATTCTCAGCTTCTTTATTTATTTATTTTTTAAAGTTTTTTTTGTGAACATACTGTACAGAGGGGTTACAATTACATGGGCAAGATAATGAGACATTTCTTATCAAGCATTGTAGCCTCCTCCTTTGTTTCCCCTTCCCATCCTTCCCATCTCCCCCCCCCCCCGCCCCCTCTCAACTTCTTTTGAGATGGAGTCTTGAGGATTTTTTCTGCTCAGGCTGGCCTGGAAGCTTGTTCCTCCTATTTTTTGCTTCCCACAATAGCTAAGATGACAGACAGGTACATGTCATCTCATACAGTTACACATTAAGAAGCCTGATGGATAAGCCCAGTCTGGCCTCAAACCACAATCCTCTAGATCTCAACCTTGTAAATAACTAGGATTATAGGCATGATCCACCGGTGCCTAACTGGATCAAATTTTCTTAACTGGGTTTATTTTCCTCTTCACATTGGGTAAGTATAATAGAATATCATGATACTTTTAAGAAATTTTAAAAATTTGTTAAGTACTGTCCAAAGAAAGTTAAGAATCTATTAATATGGGTGCTAAATATACAGGGGTGAGAGTCAAGTTCCCTAGGATTTTTGTACCATCTTTCCTAATTTTTCAGGACAGAAATATAAGCTAGGCTGAGAAGAGCTGAGTGGATTAAACCTAAGACCTTTTTTTTCCCTCAGAAGTTGTCCTCCATTTGGTTGCACATCCAAATCAACTGAGGAACTTAATGTACTGATCCTAGACCCCACCCTCGGAGACTGATTTATTTGGTCCAGGGTATAACTCTATCCATTGCTAGATTTTTGTTGTTTTATTTTTATTTGTTCGTTAGACCTTCTTAAGTATTTCTAATGTATAGCCAAAGTTGAAAACCATTGACCAAAAAAAACCCACTTTTCCTAGAGAGGTAAGTGATATTTACCTGGAGAGAGAATTCACTAATGATATGACTAACGGCTCTGCTCTGCAGCCCAAGCTAACAAACATTAGTACAGACACTTGAGTACAGACACGAGGAGCATGTACAAACAAGCATCTCCCAAATACAAAGGTGAAACATAAACAGAAAACTAATGTCTAAATAACAACTCATAACTCAAACACTAAGATGAATTTCTATAAACTACATACAATTTAACTTACACGTGGTGATTGAATCCATTACACAATTACAGAAGAAACAAAGAGTTCTAAGAATGGCTGTTACTAAAATACCTAGGAAATTTTCATTGGGCACGATTCCTAAGTTCATAGTAAACTCAGGCCTAGGTATCCAATGACTCCACATCCATAAATTTAACCAACTGAAGACCAAAAATATTTGGCAAAAACAATGCACCTGTGCTAAACATGTATAGACTTTTTCTTTTCATCATTCCCTAAATACAGCATAACCATTATTTCAGTAGTATTTACATTGTGTGGGTATTATAAGCAACCTAGTGATGACTTAAAAGAGGTAGTACATGAGTTATACACAAACACTATATTAATGACTGAACATTCTCAGATTTTGCTATCATAGTATGCGGTAGGGGGAGGGGGTGGGAAGCCATGTTCTCGAACCAGTGTCCTTCAGATTCAGGGAGGTGTGTGATATGACCACCTAAGAAACTAGTCCCACTTATATTCACGTCTTATTTTAGTTTACTTCTCCTATCTAGTAATCATTTTGGCTATGCTTCTTGAACTTTAATGTGCCCACAGCTCTTAAGGATCTAGTAAATGTATAGAAATTTTCAGTAGGTCTGAGATGGACTGACATCCTGTCTAACAAGCCTCTACATACTGTCAGCCCAAAACAAGAGCACTGAGCATCCACGTCTTAGAGAGCTGTTAGGAGCACAATGAAGTAAGTACATAAAGTACTTGGTACAGCCAGGCTATGGCTCATGACAGTAAATCTAGCTAGTCAGGAGGCTGAGATCTGAGGAGCATGGTTCAAAATTAACTGGGCAGAAAAGTCTGTGAGACTCTTACCTTCAACAGAGAAAAACTACTTTGTAAGTGGAGGTACGATTCAAGTTGTAGAGTACCAGCTTTGGGCAAAAAAACCAGGCAAGAGTTTGAGGTCCTGTGTTCAAGACCCAGTTCGAGCCAATAATGAATGAATAAATATATAAAACAAAGTGTTTACTATAGGCATGAGTAGTACCATAGAAAAGAAGGACCCTAGGAGAGAGATGATAAAATATAATTTAAAACTATTCTTTAAACAATTTATTTAAAACAATTCTTTCTTTTCCAGATGTGGAAACAGAGAAGAAATCCAGAGAAGTTGATTGGTACCCCCTCCCAGCCAAAGGTACATAATGGAGAAAAGGGATGAGACTAATTGTTTCCTAATGCAGAAAGTACACTGAAGATCAATGAGTAGGTGTTTAAGAGAGCTTTCAGTTCCCTACAAAGGAAAACCTTTTAGCATCAAATGTTGCTCTGCAACCAGTTAATCTCATGACAGTAAAGCCTCCAGTTACAAAGTAAGGGCACAGGCAAGTTGGTGAGGTTAAAGAAGATAACCAGCTCTCAGAATATTCTCCAACTACAGGACAGCTTGGTTGCCTAAAGAGGAATCACACACTTAGTATGGACCAAAGGTTCACAGAACACAAACCTCATCTCCCTCTCTAGTCTTTCTCTTTCCAAACCTCTGCTCAGTCAGTGGAGTTGCTTAGATCAAAAAGCCTCAGAATACTCTTTAACCCATCTTTTCCACCTTCCATACCCTGCCCCTAAGTTCCTGTGCTTTCAATATGGTCCATAATCCAGGACTTCTTACTACATCCATTACTACTTTCCTAATCAACCCTTAATCCTCACCTCTTCCTGGGTTTTTCTCATCATTGCTCTTCTACAGCATTCTCTCAACAAAGCATTCGGTGCTGCCACTTCAGGTATATATTTCATTCAGAGTAAAACTCAACGTCTTTAACTGATTATAATTCTCATCACTTTCCATCTGCAGCTACTGCTGAAGTTACTCTTTCCTGAATCATAGCAATGATACTCCTACCTCAGGACCTTTACAGTTGCTCTTTCTTCTGCCTCAAGTGTACCAGTGTACAAAGCTACCATCCTAGATACAGCATCATTCTTCTGGGAATTAGATCAGCTTTTCTCCTTTCAAAATGAACTATAACTAAAATCTTTAATAGAGCCCGAGAAAACATAGCTACCACTGGGTAGCCCTGAAAAAGACAACAAGCAGAGAAAGCTGGAATGTGGCACGCAAGCAGACAGAAAAGGAAGTCACCTATTTACAGGATTCTTTGGGGGACTAGTGTTAGGGCAACTATCCATGGGTTGTTCTAGTTTACACAGAGGAGAGCTAGTGAACACTATTCACATGATATTGTGCAGTGCAGCTTCTTCAGCCACTCAGCTTTTCAGGCTGGGAGATTAAGGGCACTCTTGGCTTGCGCAAACAGCTTCAGAGGGATGGAGATAAATGCATCTGATGTAAGAATTAATGTGAGTACCGTGAGGAAGGAGGGAAGTGGAGGGAAATCGGCCTGAGCCCAAGTGCCCTGAAGGAGAAGGTGCACTTTCCATGCTCATCTTTGGCCTCATTTCCTCTCACCTAGCTCTTGCAACCTCCCTCCCCTGTCTCAAGAGCAAGCTACTCCCTAAACACAAACCAAAGAGCTGGAGGGGCAGGAGCCACCTCCGAACCATGTGCCCTAGTTTAAGAAAACAAAGCCCTGGCTTTCTGGAACTCAAAGAGCAGCAAGGAAGACAAGTCCTTCTGTTTCTCAGCCAAGCAACCTTTCCTCTTAGAAGAAGGATTCTGGGCGATTCTGTTTCCATGACGGTTCAGTTGCAGGGGACTGATAGAACCCGAAGACGTGGAAACTGGCCCCTGGATTGAAAGAGCTGAGGCAGAACCCTGGCCAAAGGATTTGAAACGTTAAACACACAGTTCAGACACAGGCATCATTTGTCCAGCTTGTCTAGAAAAGTCAGAGGATGGTTTATCTGAGATAACAAGGAAAACTTGAGGGAGGGCCTGTTTCAGACGAGGAAGTGAGAGCTTTCAGCCCCAACATACAACTGCTTTGGGTAAAGTAGGTTGGCAATAGTCTTGGTTCTGCAGTAGAAGGACACAACTTCCCAGTTTAGGGTCATGGTCATGCTCCTGGGTCTCCTGTACAATCACATCTAGCCGTGCGCTGCACACAGGCTGGATGCTACACCTCTGGAATATCACGAGGATGGATATTTCTGGACTTAATTCTTCCCTTTCAAGTAAAACATAGTGGTCATTTGATAAGCTTCACTAATGAAACCACAAGCAATGAAAAAAATAGCCACTGGCTACAAAAAAAAATCTGAGGAGTAAACTTTTAAAGTTATCTTCAGCTCCTCCCCTCCCTCCACAAACACACACTCGGAATATCTACTAAGAATATACTACTTAAGTCAGGATCCCTGTGAATCTCTTCAGCAGTTAAATAATTCTCTCCTTTGATCCTTTGGGCAAATGCAATTTTATATAATGGACTGGCTGAAAACGAGGTGAAGTCAAACAGAATAATTTGCCCAAATGATAGCTGCTTGCCAATATTTATACACAGGAAAAATATCAAAGGCCATTTTCTCGTCCCATTTTTAACAGTCTAACCACAATATGCCCTTCTTTGGATGCTCTAAAGCACTTAGGTGGGGAGGCCATTTGAGAAAATGATTTCTCCAGGTGAGAAGCATCTCTGGGAAATAACATTTGCAAGAAATGTATCTTCCAGAGATCCAGAATAAGAAGACAAGGGAGACCCAGCGTCTTGGGGGGGGGGGGAGCAAATCACTTCACTGATAACTCCCTCCTCCAACCTAATTGGTCAAATGCCAAAATAAATGAACTTTTCAAAGTTAGGAGCTTCGCAACTTTCACTAGGGATAACTGCAGGTGCCGAGCCACGCATGGGCGAGCCCACCCACCACTGTTAGCTAGTTGAACTGCTGTGGATCCACCTTGGGAGGCCCAGGCCCAGGTCGCCTCTGTGTTTTGCGACCCACAGGGAACAGATTTAGGCTCCGCAGCCCAGGGCCCGTGACTCCACCCCACCCCCACCCCCCACCCCAGATCCTGTCCCACCCCAGATGGAGGAGAGAAAGTAGGCGCTAGGAGCGAGGAGGAGCAGCTCCCCGGTGGGATTCAGTAGCAGCCCGACTCCCAACTTCCCCAGAGTTTCCTCGGGGCTCCTCTTTCTTCTCGCTGCTCAGGAGGCCTCCGCGGCCTCCCCAGGCTCGGGGCGCAGAGCCCGGGAAGGGCTTAGGTGAGAGCTTGGGAGCCGCCCCCCACCTCCAGGAGCCCGAAGAGACCCAGTCGCGGGTGGCGGGCGTGATTTCCTCCACCTCTATCCCAGCCCACCCGGACTCGGCCTCCGCGCAGCAGACTCCGCGCGCGGGTCCCCGCCCGGTTCCAACACCGGGCTACCGTGCGCCGCTTTTTGATCCCCCCCGCCCCGCCCTCCATCTCCTAGCTCTGTGATCACTCCGCGCCCTCCGCAGGTCCGCAAAGATCTCAACCCAGGCCCCGATGTGGTGTGCGGTCCCCCGGCCCCGCCAAGTCCCATCCAGGGGCCCTTGCTCGCGCCCGGCGGCGGCGGCGCCCGGCGGCGGCACTCACCTGGGTCGCGGAGCCGAGGTCTCGCACGGTCCCGCAGGTGGTAGATGAAATCTTGGCAGCTGTCGTGCTCCAGGGCCCCGCGGGCACAGAGCTCGGCCAGCAGCTGCAGCGCTTGGTGACAGAGCGCGTCCCTGGCCCCGGGCATCGCCCCCCCGCATCCTCGGACCGCGCCGGGCAGGCGGGCGCGGGAGACAGCCCTCCGCCTGCCAGCTCACAGCCG
>NW_012267329.1:5672395-5704469 GCF_000151885.1 Dipodomys ordii
GGGGAGGGGGCGGGCTCACAAAGACTGGGGCGCCAGTGGGGGGGGATTCAGCTCCGGACCCCCACACTCAGAGCGGCCGCGCCCAAGCTGGAGGTAAAGTGAGAGCTGGTACCTGCTCTGCTAGCTCTCGCCTCCCAGTTCCTCGGCCTGGATGCAAACCTAGCACCGCCACCCACCACCCTGGGAAGCCTGGTTGCCCCCCAGGGCAAGTTCTTGGGGTGCCTGGTACGAAGGTTGCCATCAGGACCACAGCCTGGGAGCCTGGAATGCCTGTTTCTCGAACTTGAAACCGGGCCTAAAGGGTGCCACGTGCCTAAAGGTGGGGCTCGGGAGCCAGGATTTGCCAACAAAGGGAGGCTGTCGACCGACCACTGGTAATTTGGAGAGAGTGGAGATTTTCAGCGCACCTGGATTCAAATAACTAACTCCCCAGGAAAGGCACTGACTGAGGCTTACCTGGAGCTGCACAGTTCTTGATTGGTTTTCTAGACAAATGATTGGAAATCCAGGGATTGCCAACGTTTTCCCCACACCCATGTGTTTCAGCATGTTGGATATTTGCAAGGACTTCAAGACATCTCTTGTCTATCCATCACTTCAGAGTTCCAGGCAATAAGCTCAGAAATGACCTCTCAGTACTGCGTCCTTTCATGGATCAGGCACTGCCTTACAGGTGTTTTGAATAATTTCATTCGTTCGCCCCAAACATTTTAATACTGCCATCTCCTTTCTTTTCTTTCTTTCTTTTTCTTTTATTTATTTATTTATTTTTTACTATCATGAAACCAAGGACTCAGGACTCAGAAAGAAAGGGTCAAATCCCTCAAGTCCATATACGGAGCAAAAAGGAGTAACTTACATTTCTTTCTCGATCTCGTCTTATGCCTCTCCATATATATACAATACTAATGTCAAGTTCTATTCTAGAACAATATAGGTAGAATTTCTTTAAGTGGCAACTGCATTCTCAGCCATAAGTTATGTTTTCTCTAGGGTACCTCAAAGCAAATCATATTGCCCTGAAAGATAATTAAGAATTCTGTGGAATGTTCACCTCAGAGGCAGGATTTAAAATGCCATGGTGAATGTGGTGCTAGAGCTTCAAGGAGCTTATATAGAAATTACAGGAAGTCAAGCGGGTGGCTCATGCCTATAATCTTAATTACTCAGAGGCTGAGACCTGAGGATCTCATGCCATAGATAAATCTACAAAAAGGTAAAATCCCTCTCCCTACAGGACAGGTCATGTGTTTAGAGTGTAGAGATGGGAAATGCATATTACAACCTGCACAAATATGACACCAATGCTACTATACCAAAAAAGGAACTTGAAGCAGTATGTTCAGTTAAGAAATGACTACAAGAAACTAGGTAAGGTATGATGGTAGCCTAGACCAGGCTAGAGGCAAGAACTGACTATCAGAAACATCTAAACTTGAAACGCATTACAACCCAGTAGAGTGAAGAAGAAATGGACAACAGAAAACAGACTTTGATCCTGTGTGATGATGTTTTGATGGCACTTAGAAATGTTATCCTAGAGCTGAGAGAGGGGAGACTGGCAATCATTAATGAAAAGGTAGAAATTATGTTTTCATGTTAAATGAACTACTTCAGGAAAAAGAAAACTGGAGCAATAGGAGAGAAATTTGGTATTTGAATGTGGCTCAACAAAGAGACGACTGAAAAGTAGAGAGAAGAAGGAAAATTGGACAAAGGGAGTCATGGAGGTCAAGAGGGAAGTGTTTGAGGAGTGACTGGTATCAACTGTCAACTTCCAAGCAGAGCCTAAAGAGGGGAAAAAACCCTAAGAAGTGTCTTTTGGATGTTAGTAAGTTAGGAAGACCACCCAACAGAGCACATATTCTTTTCCATTTTACATGCATGGAGGTTTATTCATTTCTCTATGATCTGACAGTTGATTATTGACAACTAGGATCCAAGTCAAGTTTGTCTGGTTACAGAGCCTACATTTCCCATGCCACTCTTCTGCTCTGAGTCAGCTCAAGGATAGAAATACCCAATTGCTTTACTTCTCTTGTGACACCATTTGGGTGCTCTTATCAACTTGTTCACTGTCTTCCATGTTTATATCAAGTGGTCAAAATCTGTGTTGAAATGTAATACTCGAGCTGAGCCAAGCAGTCCTGAAATACTCTTCCCCTTAGTCCTCCTTTAGTACTTTCTTCCTTTCTGTGCCCCAGACTTCTCCATTTCTATTTAGATGGCAGCACCTCAATATGCAGCAGATCCAATTGTGTGTATCTTAGATGCTGTTCTTAGAGCACATCCTGCTCCCAAGACCCAGATCCCATATATGGAACTCGATTGGGATTCCTAGTTGCAGGGATTCCTAATAAGCATCCTTTTCAGTTGATTCAGGTCCTTGCCATATAGTTGCTTTTAACAAAAGAAAATAAGATTCAAGTAGCAAGACAGGTGCTCAGTGAACACAGGCTATTCCCAATAATTAGCATACTCATGAATTGTTCACAAAACTCCTGTTTAATTATGTAAAACAGATATTTATTCATCCTCATATTTGCTTCAGAGACAAGTCTAGTTCACCTGGACTAAGAAATTAGACATGACTTACGGCTCATGTTCTGTGACAACCACATTCACCCTGGGCATCAGTCATCCTTTAAATCTGTAAACTTCATCCTTTCCTATTTGGAATGAATTTTTCTTGAAATGAAATGAAAGTAATTGGGAATTGAATAGTACCACTTTGTATCAGAGTCTGTTATCATTGAACTATTACCCCACGGAGGAAATTGTTCTGGTATGTTCAAAATCCTTATTTCTCCTTATTGGACTGTCTGGGTGACTTCCTGGCTTTCTGATTGAAAACTACAAAGTTACAACTCTCATTTCTTTTACTCTAATGACAGTAGAGATTTTTTAACTTTAGCATTTAAAAGCTACACACTTACAAGGAATATACTGAAAGGACAGAAGATGATGTTCTGGATCAAAGGACCTGGCACTCCTTTGCTATATCTTCTTACCAGATACTCCTTGTTTCATATTTGTATATCCAGAGAAGAGGCCAGAAGAGAGAACAGAGGTCAGATTTCTGTTGAATGAGACTGAGAAAAATGGAGACCTCAGCCCCCTTCATCACAAGATGAATTACAAAAACAACAACCCTATGTATATCCTTGTAGCTGATGCCCCTCACCCTGGCTGGATCTGAGCAAAGCAGCAAAGCAACTACTGTTGTCATCATAGATGCTCTGAAGAAAGAAGAGAATGATAATGTCACAGGTTGGATGGACAGTGCCGAATATCCAATTAGCTAAAGAGATGCCAGGGAAAAAAATCCAAATAACATATTTCCTAATCTTCCACAGTAGGCTTCCATCCTTTGTGCTGAAAATCAACCTAGAGCAGGTTGACTTAACCTCAGGTGCATGATTATTAAGAGAAAAGACATCATGTTCAGTTATGGTTTAAACTATAGGTATTAAGCACTTAAGAATTTCAACAATCTCTTTCTCTGTTTAGTAATAAATGCTTTTGACAAAAATCCTGCACATAAAGAGGAGAAAAAAGTTAGATAAAAGTTAGCCAGTAAGGAAAAAAGAAGGAAGAGAAAGAAGGAGGAATGGAGGGAGGCAGAGAGAGGGATATAGGAAGAGGAGAATCTGGAGAACAAGGGAGAAGAAGGAAAGGAAAAAGAGATCAGTCAATTGTGCTGCCTCTTTGGCCTTATTCACAAGACCTATGTTTATCTCAGGTCTTCATTCTGTCAAAGGAACATGATCAGGTTAGCTGCTGAGTTTAATGCTTAATCATATTTAATCAACTAATACATTAATCAAATGTCTATTGAATGCCCACTAAATGCAAAGGTTTTTTGGTACAACTTCTCTGTTGGCTCTTAAGTTTTATATTTAAGCTTTCTCTTCGTATATCTTACATGAATTAATCAAGTAATTACAATGCAAGAGAATTGCTATCTTTTAGCACAAATGTCATTTTCTTCAAATATTTTTCACATATTAGTCAAAACTTTATCCTCTGTGACTCATTTCTTTTTTTTGGGGGGGGGGGTCTGGTCATGGGGCCTGAACTCTGGGCCTGGGCGCTATCCCTCAGCTCTTCAGCTCAAGGCTAGCGCTCTACCACTTGAGCCACAGCGCCACTTCCGGCTTTTTTCTTTTTGCTTATGTGGTGCTGAGGAATCGAACCGAGGGCCTCGAGCATGCAAGGCAAGCGCTCTACCACTGAGCCACCTTCCCAGCCCCTATCCTCTGTGACTCATTTCTATTGCAAGTTTTCTTGCTTTCTTTTAATTTTCTTCTTTCTCAATTCTTTTCTATAAGTCCATTCTGCAGAGCATTTTTTCATCAAGAAGCAAAATAGAATCTGGAATCCTAGAGGTTTATTTCAAGTTATTATAATTATTATACTTATTTTTACCATAGTTTATTTTTAGCTCATGCTATGTGCCAGACACTCTTAAAATGTTCTAAACATCTTAGCTCATGTCGTCTTCATAACAATCCTACGAGGAAGATGTTATTACACTCACTTTTAACTGTGGAAACATAAGCACAGATATTAAGTAGCCTGCCCAAGTTCACACAGCTAGTCAGAAGATGGTCTATGTGACTCTTGATCTCTATTGCTCATCATCCCCTGCTCTGCAGATAGGCCCAGATGAGAGACCAGAGCTCACTTTGTAAGTAAAGTGGCAGTGTTGGCAGTAAGGGCAGTGTTGGCATTGGGCTTCTCTATCCCTGATGGATACAATCAGATCTATGCCTGATTTTGTTGCATTCATGTGAGGGTATACATTTGTGTCTTGTGTTGTCTTTCTATACTGGCCTGGGCAGCCATTTTAAGCCAACACTTATTAATTGCTCTGCACCACATGCTTTATGCCACACTTAATGTGTTTTTAATTTGTTACCCGAACCATTTGAAATAGTTATTGTTGTTATCATCCTGCCTTTAGAGATGGGGACACTGAAACCCTGAGGCCTCTGTCACCTGCCCAAGTCACACAGCCAGTAAGCAATGGAACAGAGATTCAAATTCACCTTAGTGAGACTCCAGAGACAAACATTGAACAATATGCTTCCCTGTGAATCTCATATCAGAATTGTCTGGTATGATTTTTCAAATTTTATATACACTCCTGGAGATTTTTATGATCCCCTGGACAACAGCAAGAAAACCAAATCTACACTCCAAAATGAATTATACACAGCTTGCTACAGAATTGATTAATGCCCAGGTGATTGTACTACAAACTTCAAGCAAAGCACTGTGCTCCTATTATTTTACTAATCCAGTTCTACCTGACTAAGAAGAAATGGCTGATCTCACTGTAGACTACATCCTCTTACCGCCTGAATTTCTCATGGGGTTCATCTTTCCTATTTTGTTTCGGCACTTCTGCTGCTCATGTTCATGGGCAAGAATTACCTTCCTCCAGGAAAAGACTGAATTTCTCTATCAGCAACTCATCAAAGTTCAGAATTTACAGGGAAATTTTCCACTGATTGGATATGCATTTTCTTTCCATTAAAAACAAAAAAAACTGTAAAATTAATGCTACTATCTAGCACAAAAATGTTTTGTCTCTGCTCTCCTTTTCATTTAGCTCTCCAAAACATGAGTGAGCTCTCTTCTCTCTCTCTCTCTCTCTCTTTCTCTCTTTCTCCCTCCCTCCCTTCCCTCCCCCTCCCTCTCTGTACATTTAGTTGGGGATAACTCTTTTCTATTCTTGGCCAATTAAAGAAGTGATATGACTCTCTCTCTTTTGTAAGAATATTCTTCGATGCAAATGAATGCAGCAGATAAAATTGCTTGTTTTCTGCATTTTTCATTTGAAACATTTTGTTCCCTGTGGAACAAGGTTAATTTCCCAAACAGGGGAGACACCTTCAGATTCATCAGCCTGTAGTGAGCCAGAGTAAGGATTCAGTTTGCATTTTTGAAAGGTCTTCTGAGTTTAAACCTTTTTAAAGGGAAATATGGTTTGTTGGAAGAAAAGGAAACTCATAAGATTCAGAAAAAGGAGCTTTTATAAAAAAAATTAACTTCAATGACTTGTAGTTGCATATCTGACTTTGAAGATTTCATTTTGAAGAATATGCCTTTTACATTGTACTTTAACCCCCATTGATTAAAATTAAAACACATGCTTTTATTTTAGACCTAAAAATCAAGATCTTTGCAGATCAGTTGCCTACTTGAAATAGTTCTAAGAAAAATAATACTATTTGTGATCTGCTTTAAATACATTACAGATTGTCTTGTTCATTTTTTGTTTTAAAATGTTTGGAGAATTAAATGGTTTACTCAGAGCTTATTTTGTGGGATTTCTATAACCCTTTGCCATGACATTTATGAGAAAAATGTCTCACAAACATTATTCATGAAGAAAAAGAAGATGGGTTTTCTAAAGTGTTTCATTGTTTTTTTTCTCAGTTATGTTCCTAGTTTCTTCAATCTCCAGTGGTTATTAGGCTCAATTGGAAGCAAAATTCACGTGAAGTAAATTCATTATAGGAAACATGGACTACAGATGCAAGTTAGCATGCAGAATGTGGTAGCTTATTTTCATCTACAGCCTTGTAGGGTAGCATGGTCTTAGACAGGGTGAAGAATTGGGATAGGTAGAGATGGGAGAGAAAAAAAAATTGGCCATCTATGCCTGCTGAGACCTGCCTTGTTTTTTCCCCTCTTTCAAAGGAATCTCTTTCCATGGTCCAGGGGATTGCTCTCATATACCGAGAAAGCCCTCTACCCCTGGAGCTATGCCCCAGCCTCTCCTCCCTTTTGAGACTAGGTCTCACTACTTTTCTATCTGGTCTAGTCTCAAAGTCTCCATCTTCCTGCCTCTGTCTCCAAAGTAGCTGGAGTTACAGGTGTGCACCATCACTATATTCTTTCTCATTCTCTTTTAATGGCTTCCCCTGGCCCCTCCCCAGCATCCCAACATCTAACCGCAGAGATGCGCTAGAGCTTGGTCCTCAGGCCTCTATTCCTTTCTCACGACTGTGTCCAGGAAGGGATTTCATTATTATAATTATAAATCCCTTTTCTATGCTGATGATGCTCAGGTATGTATCATCAACTAGAATCCACTCTTAGCTCCATATACACATGCTGAACTGCCTATAGGGTAGTTGGAACTAATGCATCATTCCTTTTCCCCTTTCCTTTCTTCCTCTGAATCCAACTTACCATCAGATCTTCGTTTTTTGTGCATAATACATCCCTAATGTATTTCCCTCTATTTGTCCCCACTCTGTTACCTTCAGAGAAATAATCACCGTCTGCCTATAATGACATCCTGAAGCAGATGACATTGGTTCCTTACTGAGCATCTATTTCATCTCCATCAATTAAAATACTGATATTATTTCTTCCACCTGGCTAGGTACTTTATGGAATTCTGGCTTCTTCCACAGATCCTGGAGGTAAAAGTTAATTATTCTAAGACAATTAAGGTTTTACCATAATCCTTCTTACTGGTGTCTGGTTATGGAAGGATCATCTGAGCAAACTGTATCAATGAGACATGAAAGAAATCTGTGGAGGAACCCTCAGAAAGGTCTCTGACTCCTGTAAGCCTATCCTCTCAGGAGGCTGAGATTGGAAGATCATAGTCCAAGACAAGCAAACCTTGGCAGAAAAATCTGTGAGATTCTTTAGTACCCATCAATTAGCAAGACTGGAGGCATGGCTCAAGTGGTAGAGCACTAGCTGAACAAGCAAGTTGAGCAAGTGCAAGGCCTTGAGTTCAAACCCCAGTACTACCATGAAAAGGGGGGATACAATGAATACAGAGCAGGCTACTTCTGAACATTGTCATATCTAATCCAATTCTCGGAACTGCCATAGTCAAACTGTGACCAACTAGAAGAGGAAACAAATGTGCAGCAAAGAGCATGATCTTGAGGGCTCTCATGAAGTGGAGCCAGGCTTGAGGACACACCTTTGTGGCCTCCTCTTTCTCTACTTTTTGTTACAAGTGTGAGTGCATTTCCACATTAATTGAGCCACTTTGAGGCAGTGTCTTCCTTCTGGTACTTACCTTCTTTCAAAGGTTTCTATGCCAATCTGAATTCCTAGGTGTGAACATCAGAGCCCTCTAGATAGGTGAGGCAAAAAAAGAATGCCCTGGAGTAAATATGTTTGGTTGGTCAAGCAGCTAGAAACGATATCCATCTACCAGCAGACAGCTGAAAATATGACTTCCCCGTGGCCAGTACAGGGGCAGACACAGCTGTACTGCATGACCCCTAGAGACTGGTACAACATTCACCAGTAGCAATTTATCTCTGCCTCTTTTCAAAGCTGAATATCCTCCAATGCTGGTCACCAAAATCCATTCTGTACAGCAGGCCCTTCTTCACATTATTCTTTCTTCAACTGAACTTTCCATCACTTGATTCAGATGGACAAAACTCATCTGCCTTTGCCTGAACTGCAAGGGAGGCTAATGGTTTCTGCCTTGGGATGGTTAAGACTCAAAAGGAATATGCATTCATTATCTATTGCCATGAAACAAATTATACCAGTATTGAGCAACTATGAACAATAGATACAGTTTCAGTTTCTAAGCATTAGGAATCCAGAAACAGCTTGGCTGAATGGTTCTTGTTAAGGATGTCTCATGATATTGCATCCTCTCAAGGCTGGACTGGGGCTTCCTTCAAGAATGCTTACTGGCTGGCTGGTCTCAGTTCCTCAGCAGGCAATTCTCTCCATAAGGACACCTGAGTATTCTTGAGAACTGTCAGCTGGCTACCTAGAGTGAGTGATCTAAGACCCAAGCCACCATCTTTTACAACACAATCTTAGAAGTGGTATACCATCACTTCTGTTATATTCTATTGGCTAGTCAAATGAAACCCTGGAGGGACATACACAGGGCGAGAATCCTAGGATATAGGGCTCATTAGAGGCTCTATTTTGGTAGCTGGTCACCACAGCAGGAAATTCTTCGAACATAGGAGAAGTGCGATGGTAAGCATAAAATATTCACTAGACCAGTGCTTTTCAATCATTTTACACCATGGAAGACCTTGCAAAGATATTATTTATTGCCATGGCAGGTTAAAGAATGAGTCTCTGACTAGATCAGCCCTGCAGCTTTGACCAACCTAGTCCTCTCCTGGTTGGTTACACTAGGTGTTGTGGAGACAATATCACTTACACTATAACCTGTTCTGTGTTAAAATATCCTAATGGGTTGCATGTTCTTTGATTCTTGCCATCTACTATCCTTTCTCCTCAAACTAGCCACAGTGATCTTTTGATGCCTGAGTTAAATCACATCCATTTATTGTTTACTGCTCAAATGGATTCCAATTTGAACTAGAATTAAACCCAAATTCTAAATTGATCAGTACTGCCCAGCATGGCCAATCTCTTCTCCGCCTTCCTTATACCAGTTTATACTGCTTTCCTTCTTGCTCAGTTTGTTTGTTCTCTTTCTACTAGCACAATCAACTGGTCATTTGTTCACTGATTTGGTTTGTTCCTTCCTCAACTTGGGCATGCTTCTTCAGTCAACTCCTCTTTCTTTCAAGATCAGTCTAAACAATACCTTCTCAAGAAGACTCCTATCCTGGCTTGGTCTCGATGTTCCATTTCACATCAATCTATTTTTTTCATATCATTCATCAAACTCAGAAACTGTCTTACACATCCTATCAAGTCACAAATAGTTACTGAACACCTACCACATGCCAGAAACTGTTCTAGATGTTAAGTATTTGTTTTCTTGGTCTTGGTTTATTCCCATCACCCATTCTCTCTGCCAACTAAGAGGTTCACTCTATGAGGGCAGAGACTCTGTCGTGTTTATTGCTAATAATCCAACATCCAAGATAGTGCAATATGTGTCATAAAGGGTACCACTCAGATCCATATGGGTGTGGGTGCTCAGGAGAGCATGAGATCGGGGACTGGCAATCACGTAAGAGACAGAGTCATATGTTAAGGAATCACCTGAAATGAAAGGTAGAATGCAAATGAATGTTCTGGATCTGAATAAATTCAGGAAAGGAAATAGAACTGTGAAGAAGAAACAGCAGCAAGATGGGAAAAACTTGTCCACAGAGATAAGGTGAAACTTTCCTTCATTGTTATATATTTACTTCCGATCTTATCAACCTAGAATCATACTAGCAATGATAGCTATCATGGTTTGAACAGTGATTCTTCCTCCCTTAAACTCATGCTCTCCCCCTTGAAACTTCTCAAAATAACCTTATATGGAAGCATAGTCTTTGCAGATGTAGAAGGCTGTGTATGTAGAGATGAAGCCATCTGGATTTAGAGTGAGTTATATATTTGATGACTTGAACTCCTATAGGAAGAAGAGCAGTAAAGAAGAAAAGATACAAAATGAAGGCAGAATCAGTGTTGTTAACTACAAGCTGAAGAATGCTAAGGAATTGCCAGTAGCCACCAGAAGCTGAGAGACAAGGAAGGATTCAGCAAGAACATGGCCGTGCTGACACCTTTATGTTAGACTTTCACCTTCCAACGATATGGGAGATGGAATTTTGTTGTTTAAGTAACCAGGTCTGTGGTAACTCATTATAACAGCCCTGGTGGGGGAGGGGAAGAGGAGGGAGGGAAGGATGCAACAGCTATTGTTACTTCTCTCTGGATTTTTTTATTTTCATTTTTGGCCTTCAAGTAATTATTCAATGGTTCAACTAGGCAGATTTAAAGTTGGCAATCTGCCCAATATTTGGAAAAG
The DNA here is from genome assembly GCF_000151885.1 of Dipodomys ordii. Lineage (NCBI taxonomy): Eukaryota > Metazoa > Chordata > Mammalia > Rodentia > Heteromyidae > Dipodomys > Dipodomys ordii. Next base: position 5,683,137 of record NW_012267329.1, read on the forward strand.
AGCAGAAGACTTGAAAACATTTTTCTTGAAATAAATATTTGATGATTGAGTATAATTTTTAAAACCCTTAGGAGAAATATATCCAAACCTTTCAATGATTCTGTCTGAGAATATGAAGACTAAAAAACACCTGAAGAACTTGACCTTTCATGGCTGAAATGAAAATGTATGCCCTTGAGATGTAAAATTATACAAGAAGTGAGGTTAAAGTGAAAAAGAAAATGCAAGAAATCAGGAACAGGTCGGTAATTTTTTTAAAAAAAATTTATTACAAGGGTGATGTCAGTTACATAAGTAAGGTAATGAGTACATTCCTTGTCAAATATTGTTACTCCTCCCTTGTTTTCTCCCCCTTTCCCTCCCTTCAACTCCCCTTCCCGCCCCCAAGTTGTAAAGTTTATTTCCAACATAGTGTCTTGTGAGTATCACTGCTGTGTTGGTTCACACTTTGTCTCACCATTTTCTTATTCCTTTTCCTTTCCCCAAATCAGATAAAGTTACCTGGAGTATTGTCTCTGCTCCTTTCATATTACTGAAGAGTGGTAAATAGGACACTTCCTGAATAATCACAACTTCATCAGCCACTGTGGACTCTAAAAAGGTGAATAACCTTGTCACTTGTGGGACCTCACAATTCTGGACACAATTCAAATACAATTAAGACTTTGTTAAAAAAAAGTTTTTATGAAGTCACAAAGCACTAGTAAAAGATGGAGAAAGTGATTCTATCCAGAAAAACTGGCCTTTCTTTTTGGCCTATTTTTTGCTTGTGATACCATAAGAAAGTTACTTAACATTTCTGATATGTGCTACTTACTAGTAAAATGAATGTGTTTGTCCAGACAAAGTTCTACAAGGAATTAACAGTCTTGGTTGATCCAGGATTAATCTATTTCATGTGTGTTGTCTCATTTCCTCTATTGGACTGTCAGAAGTAGGAGTAATGTCTCTGTCATCTCTATCCCAGTGCCCAAGACATTGCCTACCACATAGGAGACATCAGTTGAAGTCATGTTGGTCACTGGTTGAAATTAATCTCTTATTCTAATATCTCAGAATCAGCTAGAATTTAACATTCCATATTACCAGATTTCAAAGAAATTAATTTATAAATAAATATTGGATGCCAGCAGGAAGCTGTTCTTAATTTTGCTCCCTGCCTTCATGAAATTTGCTGACAAGCTTTGAGTTTCAGTTTTAGCATCATCACAATCTATCAGAAAGTTCCCTTTTCTGAATGAAAACAAGCTCTTCGCCTTACCACACTCTTATTCTTAACACCTTGGACCTGTGAACAGCACATGTCCTGATCATGAGGATGTAACCTGGAGATGTTGAGTCTATAAGTGGAAGTGTGTATATGTGAGTGCACACAAGATGTCTCAGATGCTCAATGTGTGTGTGTGTGTGTGTGTGTGTATGTGTGTACATGCTGATTAGCCCAACAAGAAAGATCTTTATGCCATGCAGAATTTCCAGCACAATTTCTAAATTTGTATCTATTTCTTCAAGTTAATCAGAGGGCAAGCATGGGTGGACCTCATACTTCTAGCTAGCCAGTCCCTGGCCCTCCATTACCTATAAAAAAAAAAAACATTATCTTCTCTGAAACTTTAGATAAAAGCCAGGGACCCATGGCTCATTCCTGTAATCCTAGCTACTCAGAATGCTGAGTTATGAAGATCAATGTTTGAAGCCAGTCTGAGCAGGAAGTCTTATTTCCAACTAACCACCAAAAAGGCCAGAAGTGGAGCTCTGGCTTAAGAAGTAGAGTGTTAGCACTGAACAAAAAAGCTCAGGGTCAGTGTCCAAGCCCTGAGTTCAAGCCCCATGACTGACACAGAAAAAAAAAAAACAGATAAAGATCACCATGGGAAAGCTACCAGTCTCAGCATTTTTATTTGGAAAAGAAAAGTGTTTAGAAGACAGCAAACAAGCAAACCTAGCTTTCTGTCTCGAATAATTGATGTTCTATATCTGTCAGAAGACTGTTGTCTGAAAAGATTTTGGGTTTTGTCTTGTTTTACAGTTATTTTAAGTTTATTACTTGCTTTGCTCTCAGAGGGGCAAAAGAATAGATCATTTGTTTTGCCAAAAAAAAAATCCAACCGAACAACAAAAAAAAACCCAGAGGCATAAAATGAAAAATAATAGCCCGGTAAACTGATTTTTGCCCAAGTGTTAAGTCCTGTCTCAGTAAATGTGTTTGAGTTAAGTCTCAAGCAGGTCGAAGTGCAGATTTTCAGACACTTTCCCCTGAGCTTAAAACATCAACCTGGGATTTTCAGGGAACACACAGTAGCCTAATGTCACACCATTGACACTGTTTCTGGGTCAGGATGACTCCTGAGGCAAAAGGAACTTCTCTGCACTGAGGAAGCTTAAGGTTTCTTTTCTCGTCTATCCTCACTGTCACCCACCACCCCACCCCAGCACTGGCTATTTTATTGCAGAACTAAAAGCTAACACACAAGGAACCCATTTGTGGAGCTGTTGCTGTTCTAAGCACTTTGCAAGCATTAACTCATTGAGTCCTCAAAATAATGCTATAAGGTAGAGGCAATTACTATTTCTATCTCACAAGTAAGGGATACTGATGTCTGGAAAACATTAAATTGATTGCCCAAGGTGACATAGACAGTAAGCAGAGAAACTGAGGTGCAAGCCCAGGCAGACTGCCCAGAGACTGCTTTATTAACCAGGATTCCACATTATCTGATTGACTATCTCTGCCGCAAGCAGGCTCTCAACATGAACTTTTAATGTCAATATTAAGTCAAAATCACAGCTTTTAAAATAGAACTGAATTGTGGCAATTATATATTTGGAGGCTGATTCGTTTTAAGGATTATATCAAGGCAAATCCGAGAATGGAAAATACTGTGAATTTGTTGGAACTGTCATGGCTACAATACAAAAAAAATGTATAGATAAGAGCAAGAAGACTCAGTGCTTTGTCTCTCCACCTTCAGACTAGCAACTTGATAAGTCTGGATACAAGCCTTCACCATCTGCATGCATATGCCTAAACCATGTTTGAGGAATTTAATTCCCAAAGCACACAGAAGACCTACTAGTAAGTAGACTGTTGTGAGTGATTGGAGCAAAAGGGTTATGGAGAGTAGTATCTCTCCTTTTTTTTTTGGCCAGTCCTGGGGCTTAAACTCAGAACTTGGGCACTGTCCCTGAGCCTCTTTGTGCATAAGGCTAGTGTTCTACTACAGCTCCACTTCCGGCTTTTTCTGAGTAGTTTACTGGAGCCTCACAGTGACTTTTCTGCCCAGCTGGCTTTGAACCATGATCCTCAGGTCTCAGCCTCCTGAGTACCTAGGATTACAGGTGTGAACCACTAGAACCTGGATTCTCTGCAGATGTGGTAGGTAAAGCTTTCCCCAATCCTTTCAGCATCCTTCTCATTCAAAATACCTCTACCTTAGTAGTTTTACTTGAGAGCTGCAATATTTCCTTTTCAATATTACTATGCAGCTGTAATTTTGTGTTTTTATATTAGTTCACTGGGAAGTTAGAAAACAAGTCAGGGATGTCTAGTTAAGTTTAAACTCAGGCACTGTGTTTTCTCTGCTAAGAGTAATTAGTGTCTGTGTGGAACCATGAAAATGGATGGTTTGATTGAATATCAACCTGTAATATCAACCTCTGGCAGGTTGATTACTGTATAGCAGGAGGCCATGATGCATCCTTGAACATATTATATTTCCTACACATTGATTCTATTGTTTAACTCTATTCAGAATCAGAAACTATAACTGGGTATGGTGGGTCTTGTCTTTAATTCTGTCTACTCAAAAGGCAGGGATAGAGAGGATCATAATGCAAAGCCAGGTGGAGCAACGAAAGTCTCAGGAGACTCCATGTCAATGAGTAAAAGCTAGATGTGGTGATGGGCACCTGTCATTCTAATTATTCAGGATGCATTATTCAGAGTCCAAGTGGCACTGGCAAAAATGTAAGACCTTATTTTTAAAAGAGCTAAAACTGAGCAGTGTTGGCTAATGCCTATAATCCTAGCTACTCTGGAGACTGAGACCTGAGGATTGAGATTCAAAGCCAGCTTGGGCACAAAAGTCCTTGAGACTCTTATTTCTATTTGACTACTAAAAATACTAGAAGCAGAGGCGTGGATCAAGTGGCAAAGCACCAGCCTTGAGCAGAAAAGGTAAGTGACAGCACTCAGACGCTGAGTGCAAGCCCTAGTTCCAGTGCACACACACTCACATGTGTTTGTACACACATACACACACACAAGCTAAAAGCAAGTAAGAATGAACGTGTGACTCAAGTGGTATGGTGCTTGCCTAGCAAGTTCAAGGCACCAAGTTTAAACTCTAATATCAGACAAAAAATATTTCAAACCAGAATCCTTACCCAAAGTTAATTCTCTGTAATATGTACTCTATTACTTATCCACTGAATTAATTTCTTATTGCTGTATAACAATGCCAAAGCTTAACAACTTAAAACGATAACTATTTGTCACAGCTTCCATGGGAAATATGGCTGTGGCTGAGCCAGGCTCACCTGATTTGAAGTTTTTCATGAGACTGTAGCCAACCTGTGTAAGTCAGGTCTGTAGTCACATTTGAGGGCTTGATTGGGGGCAAAATTTCCTTCTAGCTTTACTCATGTGATAGTTTGCATGTTTCCATATCTCACAGGCTATTGGACTGGGACCTCAGTTTCTTACTGGCTATTTTCTTGAAGATTTTCCTCTATTTCTTGCCAATGGGTAAGCTCACGGTTCCCTGTTGGCTTTTCTCAGAGGAAATCAGAGAAATAAAAATAGGGAGATGGGATTCAAAGTATTTTTGTAACTTAACCTTGGAATTATCTCTTCAGAATTCTATTTTTTACCCTATCTTATCTTCCTTTTTCCTTTCCTTTTCATTCTTTTCTCCAGCTCTCCCTCCTTCCTATTTCCTTCCTTCTCTCCCTCTCTTCTTTCTTTCTCCCCTTCCTTCGTTCCTTCCTTCATTCGTTCCTTCCTTTCCTCCTTTCTTTTTTTCTAGTGAATCAGTAAATCTAGCCCATTGGAATAGGTGTGCACAAATGAATAAATATTAGAGAATGGGAATTTATGGGCACCAATTATACCCATTTAGAACAGTGCCATTCTAATTTTGGACATCATTAACATTCAAGCATTTGAACCGAGTATTCAAGTATCCTATCCTTAAATACATATCTTTGCATAATATCCAACTGAAGCAGTTTAAGCAGCCATGCCGAACACTAGACGAAGCATACCTACTTGTGCCACTCAGGTTTCCAGGGAGGACTTTTGTCCTCACAGGACATTCTGAATCCTACCTCAAGATTGTAACTTGCTCCTGGCAGATTTTACTTGTTTCTGGGTATTCATTAAGCGCTTTTCCTCTTCATTCATACCTATAAAGTATCACTAACATTCTGTTAATTCAGCTAACATTTCTACAGAACATGAAGTGACAACAGGTTTCCTCGAGTAAAGAAGAAAACGTTAAAAGATGTCATGTCAAATAATTCAAGCTGATTCAAAACTTTGGCAAAATAGCAGGATATAAAATTAACCCTCAAAAATAAATGGCTTTTCTGTATGCCAACAATGAGAAAAGTGTGGCTGAAATTAGGAAAGCAACTCCATTCATAATAGCCCCACAAAAAATAAAATACCTAGGATTTAGCTTAACCAAAGAAGTGAAGGACCTCTATGATGAAAACTTTAAAAACCTGAAAAAGGAAATCAAAACAGAACTTAGAAAGTGGCAAAACCTCCCATGCTCCAAAATCATGAAAATGGCAATACTTCCCAGGGCTATCTACAAATTCAATGTGATACCTATCAATATTCCAACCTCATTCTTCAAGGAAATAGAAGAGGCAATCCAAAAATTCATATGGAACAATAAAAGACCTCGAATAGCAAAAACGATCCTTAAGAATGGAGACCCAGAAACACAACAAATCAAAGAAAGGTTGGACAAATGGGATTGCATGAAGTTGCAGAGCTTCTGCATGGCAAAGAACACAGCTAGCAAGATCAATAGAAAGCCCACGGATTGGGAGAAGATCTTCACTAGCCATACAATGGACAAGGGTCTCATATCTAAAATATACCTTGAACTCAAAAAATTAACCCCCCCACAAACAAATCCTCAAAGAAACAACTGCCCAATAAATAAGTGGGCTAACGACTTACAGAGAAACTTCTCTGAAGAGGAAAGAAAGATGGCCAATAGACACATGAAGAAATGCTCAACCTCCATAGCCATAAAAGAAATGCAAATCAAAACAACATTGAGATACCACCTCACCCCAGTTAGAATGGCTGTAATCAAGAACTCCAATAACAACAGATGCTGGAGGGGATGTGGACAGAAGGGACCTTATTGCATTGTTGGTGGGAGTGTAAACTTGTTCAGCCACTTTGGAAAGCAGTATGGAGGTTCCTCAAAAGACTACACACAGAGCTCCCCTATGACTCAGCAATCCCACTTTTGGGCATTTACCCAAATGATCACAAACAAGACCATACTAAAGCTACCAGCACAACTATGTTTATTGCAGCATTTTTTTTTACCATAGCTAAGATATGGAACCAACCCAGATGCCCCTCAGTAGATGAATGGATCAAGAAAACGTGGTATATACACACAATGGAATTATATGCTTCTGCAGAAAGAATGACATTGCCTCATTTGTTAGGAAATGGAAAGACTTGGAAAAAATTATATTAAGTGAAGTAAGCCAGGCCCAAAGAAACATAGGCCTCACGGTTTCCCTTATTTGCAATAACTAGTATATGTCTGAGACAAGCACAAATGGTCAGATAAGTTGGTGTTAGGGAAATGAACCCTAAGATATGTATTCAAATGTTTTTTTCTTTCATGTGATTGGTTCTAACATATTTATAAGATGATTTCTTTGCTGCTTTGTATGTACCTCCCCACGACATAACTCCTGTTTTCACTGTATTTGATGTTGGTATAATTTGTGGTTTAAATAGGGATACAGGTGGACCCATTGCAACAAGGAGAAAAATGAACTTTACAACTTTGGCAGAGGGGTGGTGGAGATGGGAAGGGATAGGAAGGAGAAACAAAAGAGGAGGCAACAACGCTTGTTAAGATATCTTGCCCATGTAAGTGTAACTCTTCTGTACAGTATTTTCACAATAAAAAATCATAAAAAGATGTCATGTCATCATGCGTAGAATGTATGTCAAGTAAACTACAATTTTAGAATATGTCAATAGCAAATAAAACAAACACTTGTAATCTTATGGCGATTGCATTTGTTATGCTGGATGGTTGCATTACGAACAACAACAACAAAAAAACTAAGAAGGATGCTTAGTAAGGAATACCTCAAGTATTGAGAAAGGGGTGGTAAGATTTTAATTTCTACAATGATGTTTTTTTTTCTTTTTCTTGTTTTTTTTCCAGGGCTGAGGACCGAACCCAGGGCCTTGGCGCGCCAGGTGGGCGCCCTTCCGCTGGGCTAAACCCCCAGCCCCTACAATGATGTTTTAAAGATAAATGTCAATATCTTAGACAGACTGACAACAGACTAATAGTATATGAGAAGATACTATTCCCTGAGTACTGTGTGGATTTCATTCTTAGATTGTAGCAGTTACTTACTAATAGTACATTTCTTAGTATTGCCCATTGATACTAGATCAAAGGAGAAAAGTAATGTATTCACCAACACAGACGCTATACAATTTTCTCATAAAAGTTGATGCTGGTTCCTGAGCTAAGTCTCAGAGAACAAGAAAAGAAGGAAATTCCTTGACATGAGCAATATTCTGAAGGCTGAATAGTTCCTTTAAATTGCAGGGACAAAAAGTACTTAATGTCTTAAGGATTATTTAATATTATTTTGCAGGTTTTCATGATACAACAAAAGAGCTGAAGCTATGAAAATAAGAAGAAAAATATTTTACAAACTGTTGATTTGTTGGTCTAGAAGATCTGGCCACCTCATCCCTATCCTCCAGATAATCCTTATCAGGCATCTTTTTTTAGCTTTTATTCTTAATACAACCACCTATCATAACATGTAGTTATCATGAAGGATCCATAAGAACACAAGAGATTTTAATAACAATCATCAAGGGATGTGAAGGGTAAACCAAAGGAGGAGGCTGCAATGCTTGGTAAGAAATGTACGCATTATCCTGCCCATGTAATTGTAACCCCTCTGTACAGTATGTTCACAAATAAAATTAAATTAAATTTAAAAAAAAACAAAAAAAACAAAATGCATACCTCAAAAAAAAACTCAAGTGAGAATTCTGAAAATGTCTACATGTAAACATATATAGAGACATATATAACTTCAATAAGTTACATTTTCATAATAATAATCTACTTGAAATTATGGTGAGATATTTTATTCTATATACTCAAAAATAATTAAACAAAAATAATTAAATAAAAATAACAAAGTTATAAGTCACTGTGAAAAATAACTTAGAGAATTTTGTGACATCCATAAGATGTGCTATACATATGTACCACACATTATGAAAGAAAAAATAGGAAAATAAATAGAGCCATAGAGCCTGTTTTTGAATTCCAAATACTAAAAAATACCTTTAATTGTGTTTCCAATAAAATTTTTCAGAAGTTCAAATTTTTAGTTAACAAAGCCGCTCATTTTTAAATATATATTTTATTGTAAAGATACTGAACTGAAGGTTTATACTTACATTAGTAAGGTAATGAGTACATTTCCTATCGAGCATTGTTAACCCCTCTTTTGTTTTTCCCCTAACATCTCTTCCCTCTCCACTTCCCAAACTCCATCGCCCCCCACAAGTTGTGAAGTTCATTTTCAACACAGTGTCTTGTACATCTCATTGTTACAATGGGTCAACCTAATTCTTTGTTTCAGCATTTTGTTTCCCTTCCCCTCCTCAAATCAGAAAAATGTATATACAAGATGCAGGGCAAGGGAATCACATGCAATGAAAACAGGGGATATACCATGGGGGAAGAACATACAAAAGAAATAAAAAAAATCACATAGTACATTAAAAACAACAATGACAAAGACAAAACCACTTGTGAATGTATCTTGGGGTCATTTGACGTAGTATCATCTTATATGGTCATATGTACATAGCTTTTGACCTTTTCTGCTTGTCTGATATCCTAGACATATACTAGTTATTGCAAATAAGGGAAACCATGTGACCTGTTTCTTTGGATCTGGTTTGGGAATGCAAACTTCTTCAACCACTCTGGAAAGCAGTATGGAGATTCCTCAAAAGACTCCACATAGAGCTCCCCTATGACCCAGCAATCCTACTTTTGGGCTTTTACACTAAGGTTCCCAGCAAGGCCATATTGAAGACACCACACAACTATGTTTATTGCAGCATTATTCACCATGGCTAAGATATGGAACCAACCCAGATGCCCCTCAGTAGATGAATGGATCAAGAAAATGTGGTATATATACACAATGGAATTCTATGCCTCCATCAGAAATAATGACATTGCCCCATTTGTTAGGAAATGGAAAGACTTGGAAAAAATTGTATTAAGTGAAGTAAGCAAAGTAGCTCATTTTAAAAGTATGTATTTGAATAATTGAGTAATTATAGTTTTGAATAATTAAAAAGCTCCAAAAAGAATATAAAATAAGTTAGAAAGGGTCATAGAGATAATTGTATGTTATAAGATAATAAAAGCTAAAACAAATTTTTAGCTATTACAATAGTGAGTATTCGGAGGAAAATATTGATAGTTGGATAAACAGATAAGCACATACACATTTTAGAAACTAATGCATAGGTAAAAGGACTGATTTAATACATAGTTAAATTTTCATAATAAAGCAACATATAAGGAGAACACAAAGCCCTTAGTTCAAACCTAAGAACAAGCACAAAAACAGAAAAGCAGTTTAGTTGTCTAATAATAAACAGCATAGTCAAATGTTAATAAGTTAATAATGCTGTATTTCAAAAGTAATTATAAACCATATTCTCAACTTATTCTATAACAATAAATGTACTCACAATGTAAATAAAAAGTAAAATAAAAGATTGTGGATATAACATGATAATAAATGTATGTATATCTATGCACATACACATCAAATACCAACATGTGAGAAATAAGAGGACTAGAGGAAATGCTAAAAAGCTATTTTTTTCATTTGTGTTGTCATTTTAGAATACGGAAATTATATTTTAATAGTAAGGAACTGTTAAAGAAGAACAGGTAATACGTAAACTCTAGGAGACATTCGTTTATATACTTATTTGCTAAAAACTTACTGGTGCCATGAGGTGGGTTAAGCACTCAGTATAAGAGGAGGGAACAGAACAGTAGAGGTGGGGAAGTTCTTCTTGCAGTGACTCCATGATCCTTGATCCTCCCAAGATTTATATGCCTGGTTTTCACCTCTCTTTTTCTAATGTTATTGCAGTCAGAATAAATAGCTTACATTTTCTTATACTCAGCAAAAAAAAAAAGTTCAAAAATTAGCTTGCTTTCCCTCAACGAACACCTAGCAACCAATTCTTTTAACTCCCTATCCTTTTGCTCTCATTCACAGCCTTCCCTTGGAGCTAACTTTGTTCATGAGAAATGATGGTGTCATCAGCAGCAGCCAAATTGCCAAATGACACCTTCCTTTCTCTCTGATGTGTGAGCATCCCAGGATCTCGGTTTAGCAAAAATGTGAGCAGAGGCCCAGAAAAGCATGAATTGTTTCTTTTAAATAATGTCAAAAGTGAGCTCTGGAAAGAGCTATAGTAAGCTACTTTTCTACCTCTACAGTTTTGCTGTTATTTTTATAAGAGAAAGTGAAAGAGAAATAAGAAATGCATTAGTACAAAGATTGCACACACATACTATATATATATACATACATACATAATACTAGACCTCCAAAAATATAGTACAATTTATGAAAAATATACTTTACAAGTAATTCCAAAATTTACTTTCCTTTTTACTTACTGATTAACTGGACCAGAATTTGGAAGCTTATTTTTCAAAACAGTTTCTATCAGTCACTTAAAATTTAGGATGTCCCTTCTGAGTGACAGTATGATGATAGCTTTTGAGAATATGGGGATGAATGATAAAAATCTTCATGGAGTTGAGCAGAGATGTAGAAGTGATCATCACAAAACTATGAGCTAATAATTATGTGCAAGAAACTTTGGGAACCAAAAAAAGATCATCTAATAAAATCTTTTAAAGTATGATATTTGTGCTAAATTTGCAGGAGATGAGTTCAGCCTTGAATGACTAAGGAGAGGCAAAGAAAGTGTTTGTGAAAAGTTAAGGAACCTCAAAAGGATATTCTAAAATGTATACCAAGAGTAACAAATGTACCTATCAATGATTATCTTATTTTGCTGTTTTAAAAGATTTAGAAGAACCAAACGCTGGTAGCTCACCCCTATAATCCTAGCTACTCAGAATCCTGAGGATTGCAATTCCAAGCCAGCCCAGGAAGGAAAATCTGGGAGACTCTTATCTCCAATACATCACTCTGGAAAAAAGTGGTGCTGTGGCTAAAGTGGTAGTATTCTAGCCTTGAGCAAAAGAAGATCAGGAATTCGCTGGACCTCAGTTTAATTCAAGCCCCAGAAATGGCACACACACACACACACACACACACACACACATATATATATATATATACATATACATATACACACACATATTAGTTCAGAATATCCTCCTGATAACACTATGAAAAATTATTATTATCTCTAGTTTACAGATAAGACAATGGAGCACAGAGAAGGTAATTTGCCCATTACTAATAAACAAGAACATTCCACCATAGGAAGATGTCACCAAAATCTGTCACAACTACCACCTAAAACAAATGATTCATATGCAGCATATATGAAGAACTCCCACACAAGATAAGAGAAAACAGGAAAACAGTCACAAGCTATAAAGATCATAGGAAGAAAGAGATCTGAATGAACAATAAATTACTAAAAGATTCAACCCCATATGGAGTTCGTGATGTGCCAAATAAAGCAATAAGGCAATTCTCCTCTGTCATCAACTAGGCAAATATTTCAAAAATGTGACATTATTGATTGTGAATATAGAATTCAGGAAAATAAACATTTCATAGAATAGAGAAATTGGTAGCAGTGTGCAAAATTATAACTCTGAAAATTTTATAAATAACAGCCATCAAATTCTAGAAACAAATTTCTAGAAAAATAATTGTAAAAGCTAGAAAAAATTTCTTACATGTATACACCTTTTCTGAGCTTAGTAATTCCAGAGAACAGATATTATTTATTCCCTTAATCTCCTTATGTTAATTCCAAGGAGAGATTCTGATTTCCTTGTTTATATCCTGTGTCTACCCTTTGGATGAATTACAGAGGTGAGAGGAAGCAGGCGTTTTGATGACACTCTACCAGACAAGATGACATGGGAATGAGTTGCTTCCCACATGGAAAAAAGATGGAAACTAATGCCATCATCAGACCACAAGGAAGAAATGGAACAAAGTAAAACTAATTACTACTACACAACACACACATACTTCTAGTTGACCTTAAATTTTAGGTACATATAACTATGTCTTTTTAGTGATCCTTTTGGAGGGTACTTGGAGAGAAAATGACATTTTCTGAATCATTTTCCATGGTACTCTACTGGTTGTATGAGGATCAATGTGACAGGAAATGACAGTCAGAGCTTCAAGAAATGGAGCCAAGATAACCAAGGCATAGGTGAAAGTAGGTGTAGGAACTATACAATAATAGAGAAGTCATTCAGCATGAACTGACCCAGAAGTGGATCTGTGAAAAACTCTTCCTTCTTTCAAATTTGGAGAGAAGAAAAGCTTTGGAAAGATGTCAGAGATATCCCTGATTTTGCATGATTGAGATCTTCAGGTGACATATTTCAAAATCTTTCTGCTGATTTTCTCTCCTCTCGCTGTCTTCTCCTTTCTGGTTCTTTTATATTGGCTGTGTGTCTCTACTTCTTTTTTTAATTCCCTTCTACTCTCCTCACTTCTCCTCCTTTCTGACACACTTCCTTCCATCTTCTCCATATTCCCATAAAAACCAAAGTGGTTTCGGTAAAAGAACCAACTCCTGATTGGAGAAAGCTGGTCTTCATTTTTGCCTATGATGGAAAATGAGCAGATCAACACTTCACAGCTATAATGTAATGAAAATTATCCAATTTCAAATGATATCTTAAAAGACACTGAAAGACAACACATATGTGTATCTAAAAGTCAAGATCATATTTGTGCAAATTTAAAGATGTCTCAGTTAAGAAGAAAATACTGGGTAATATCTATGTATGTGGTACTTCTCAGAATATCTTCACTTCTTAAAGGTGATGTACAGATGGGTCACAGTTATCTAGTCAGGTAACAGGTACATTTCTTTTTGAACAGCATCAACTCTTCCTTCATTTTCTCCCATTTTCCCCTCCCAAACCCCCATAAGTTACAGTTCATTTTCAACATAGTGTCTAGTGAGTATTACTGCTGCATTTGTTCATCCTTTATCCCTCCGTTTCTGTGCCCCCTTCCCCTCCCCCAAACAGATAAACTTAGATACAAAGGTATAGAAAACAAAAACAGTGACAAACAAGGAAAAACACAAAGCAAAAGCAAAAAGCAAAATAACCTCCTACATTTCTTGGAGTTCATTTCGATAAACATCATTTTATATGATCATATACACATAGTTATTGAGGCTTTGTGATCCTCTCCTAAGAATATCCTCCTTTGGTCTCACTGTGTGAATGTTTAGGCCTGTATAATTTGGTCTCACTGTGTGAATGTGTAGAGTCATGTATAATTTTTCATGTCCAAGTGTATTTTTTTGTCTTTTACCATCCAGTGTGTTGATAGTGTAGGTTCCCGACACCAAAATGTTTTCTAAAGATCTCAATGCACGTGTCTTTAGTAGTTAGCCCAACGATCTCAAAAAACAAGTGGAACCCAAAGGCTTGAGTGTTGGTATTTAATCATGTCCCTATTTGGCTAATAACCTATTTGTCTCACAAATCTAATTTTTAATCCAGCCATACCCATCCATAGTCATTCCTCATGTCCTGAGTGCCTCTTTATCCCAGTGTCTATTATGGAGAAGAAGGAGGCACAGATTTCCTACTTTGTACCAACTTCGTAAGCTCCCCAGGCAAATCAAAGTGTGAGTGTACTTTTATCCCGAAGGTGGGGTGGGGTGGGGTGGGAGGAGACCATCTGCTCTTCCTGAGTGTGGCCATGCTGTGAAAAGAAAGATTGTAGAGGAAGTCTCTAAGGCCTGCTTCTTCCATGCTGATCACCAGGCAAAATGTCAGAACAGCTGGTGCTCATCAATTCATCCTCTGTGATTTCAAACACCAATTAGGACTGTGAACTCCTAATTGCCTCATTTCTAGCCACATTTTAAAGTAATTAATAAGTAATTGAGTAATGCGTTAATAATAGCCTTAATCATTTTTCTAATGATCAGTTCCTACATATAGTCATCTTTATGACCCGCGGGGAGCCACTGCATCTCAAGTCATAGCTTGTTAATAGCCCCCAAGCAATCATTTCTTACCAGAGCAATTTTCTTTCCTCCCTCAAAGCAGTACCAAGGGCGGGGGGTGGGGAAGAAACAACATGCAGACTGTGGCTTGTGAAACCTCTAGTTATTTTCAAGTCATGTCCTATACCTTCTTCTCATCCAATTGTTCTCCTGAAACTCAGATGGAGGTGTTAACATCCAGGAGAGATTTATAATGACTTAACACATGATCACTCTGGAGTACAGACACTTTCACTGATAAGAATATTTATATGAACTCTCAGGTTTGTTTCACTGTAATTATAACTTATCGTTCGTTACCTGTTCATGTTAAGGCATGTATTTAACTTTGGGTTTTGACTAAAAGGGAAGGATGACAACTGCAAAACTACCCAGACCATTAAGATAGAACTATAGGTAAAAGGCAGATGGATACAGTGGCACACACCTTTTAATCCTAGTACCTGAGAGGTAGGGATAAAAGGATAGAGAATATGAGCTCATCCTGAGCTATATAGTGAGGACTTGTCTAAAAACTTTTAAAAATAAAGAATAAATTGAATATGCAAGTGGTATAGTCATAAATATCAATCATAAGCTGAAACATATTTCATTAGAATCTCCTAGAATTGAGAGCCAGGGTGACCAAGCTATTTAAAAATGACTCAGAGCTGTGGCATGGCTCATATCGTAGTGCATCTGCTTAACAACTTCAGAGTCCTGAGTTTAAACCCTCGTAGTGCAAAGAAAAATAAAAACATTAGTCAAGTGCTCATACATTAGTCAGCTCACATCTCTAATCCTAGCTACTCAGGAGGCTGAGATCTGAAAGATCAGGTTGAAGGTCATCCTGGGCAGAAAAGCCCACAAACTTTATTTCTAAAATAACCATCAAAAAGGCAGGCTGGATCCATGGCTCAAGTGGTAGAGCCTAGCAAAGCCAAAAAGTTAAAAGGAAACAAAAAAGAAAGAACAAAAGGAAGGAAGGAAAGAGAAAAGGAAGAAAGGAAGGGAGGGAGGGAGGGAGAGAGATAATAAGGGAGGGAGAGAAGGAGGGAAGGAGGAAGGAGTTAGAAAAGTAATGGAATTCATTTTGCCTAACATCAACTTATCTGACCATTTCTGCTTGTCTCAGACATATATTAGCTATTGCAAGTAAGGGAAACCATGGGACCTATGTTTCTTTGGGCCTGACTTACTTCACTTAATATATTTTTTTTCAAGTTTTTCCATTTCCTAACAAATGGGGCGATGTCATTCTTTCTGATGAAGGCATAGAATTCTATTGTGTATATGTACCACATTTTCTTGATCCATTTATCTACTGAGGGGCATCTGTGATGGTTCCATATCTTAGCTATGGTAATTAATGCTGCTATAAACATAGTTGTGTTGGCAGCTTTAGTATGATCTTGTTTGTGATCATTCGGGTAAATGCCCAAAAGTGGGATTGCTGGGTCATAGGGGAGCTCTATGTGAAGTCTTTTGGGGAACTTCCATACTGCTTTCCAAAGTGGTTGAACAAGTTTACACTCCCACCAACAATGCAGTAGGGTTCCCTTCTGTCCACATCCCCTCCAGCATCTGTTGTTATTAGAGTTCTTGATTATAAACCTTCTAACTGGGGAACCCCAAGATAAGGACTCAAATGGTCTTTCTTTCTTGCTATTGTTTCTAACATATTTATAAGATGATTTCTTTGTTGTTTTGTATGTCCTCCCCCATGGTATAACCCCTGTTTTCACTGTATTTGATGCTGGTATAATTTGTGTGGGAGGGTGAAGGGTAAAAACAACTTTTTAAAATAGGTTTACAGGTGGACCTATTGCAACAATGAGATGTACAAGACGTTATATCGAAAATTGAACTTTACAACTTTGGCGTGTGGGGGTGGGGGTGGGGGAGGATGGGAAGGGATGGGAAGGGGAAACAAAGGAGGCAACAATACTTGATAAGAAATGTACTCATTACCTTGCTCATGTAATTGTAACCCCTCTGTACGGTATTTTCACAATTGTTTTTAAAAAAGAAAGAAGAAAAATAGTGGAAGTCTATTAAATCTCACTAGCCACATAGGAGTTTGAGTACTTCACTCTTGGAAGTGAATTCAGTGCATTCACCTTGCTTCCCCAGTGCTACTCTGCTCAAGCCTGTTCAAGTATCCCAGCCTTTCCTGTCCTTTATGCAGAGGTCTGGCAAGTTTGGCCTCCATCCAGTTGTGGAGGAAGGATTTGCTCATCCTTTCCTCCATCTTTCTAGGAATCTGGTTCTACTTCCAACAATAAGCAATCACACATTTTCTTCCCAGATTCTTTTTTTTTTCTCCTCTCAAGTACTTCCTCTAAAACATGTTCAAAAGGCGACTATCCAAAGTTGAATGTGATGCTAAGGCAAGAGATTGGAATTCTATATTCTTTGGCGATTCTTCCTTTAGTTAAAATCTTAGTAACCTCTTAGTTGTCAAATTAAAGGATACCTGCAGTACTCAATTGGTTTGACATTTCTAGAATAAGACTTTATTGAATGCTTTGAATGTCCCTGCTCTTTCTTCTCCATGTTTCCTAACCTCAAATTCTCGTCATATTTTATCTCTCTGCTTCTTCTGAGATTCTAGGCTCCTCTCTTCTGTCTGTCCTTATCAATATAATATTTAGATCTTCTTAGTAACCCCAAACTGTATTTATTATTCTTGCTCTATTTTGTAGTATTATTCTTGTTCTACATGTCAACCATAGGCTGCTGTTGATGTCTGTATCTGTAGATCTAGTCCAATATGTCCTCATATATGTACACATATGTATACACACATATATACATATATTATATACATATATACATACTTACCTATTTATATAATGTACATATATATGTATATATATCAATATATATCTCAGGCACCACTGGTTCACACCTATAATCCTAGCTACTCAGGAGGCTGAGATTTGAGGATTGTTGTTCGAAGCCAGCCTGGCCAGGAAAAGTCCATGAGATGCTTATCTCCAATAAACACAGGTGAGCTGTGGTTCAAGTGGTAGAGCACTAGCTGTGAGCTCAAATGTTTTGTCTCTCAAATGTCTTAGATAAGTATGACACACAGTTTTCTCCTTTTCCCTCAACCTAACTACTCTCTTACCACCTATATTTCCTGAATCAGGTAATAGAATCATCACATACACAAATTAGCAAGCCTCTGTATTCTAGCTCTTGTTCTTTATCCTGCATGTAATCAATTTTGTTTATTTTACTTGCTAAAAAGTTTTCAAGGCTCTTAACCATTTTCCATGTTGCTATAGACTCTAAAGAAGTCTCATAAGTTCTGACCTAAATCTCTTTAATTGCTTCCTAATGGATTTTCTCACTCCATTCTCCCTTTCTGTGATTAATTTCCCACACTATTGCTCAAAATATGTATCTAATCTTATAACTCCTTCCTTAAAAGCCTTCAACTTCTGATTGCCTTCTGGAGGATGTTCAAACTCTTTGTCATGGCATTAAAACACCTCATTATCTG
Organism: Dipodomys ordii; assembly: GCF_000151885.1. Classification (NCBI taxonomy): domain Eukaryota; kingdom Metazoa; phylum Chordata; class Mammalia; order Rodentia; family Heteromyidae; genus Dipodomys; species Dipodomys ordii. The sequence continues at coordinate 5,701,190 of NW_012267329.1, forward strand.
GCCTGTGTCCAATTCTGGAGTTTATCTCTTGCCAGACTCTATTATATATGCAGCCATTTCATAATTTCTAGAATCTCTCATGTTTCTCAGACCACAATGTCTCATTCTTGCTATCTGAATCTATTTGGATCATCCTTGTCCACATATGGACATTTTCAGAGGTGAGCGTTATCTTCATAGCATTTCTCATGTCATATCAATGTCCAAGGAAAGGAACTGTAGTGTCATTCCCATTGGTAAACTTTACAAGAGCACTTTGAAGTACATTTGATAGGAGAGATGGGGATGATACGAGACTATGGTAAACTCTTAGAAGGAAAGTAATGTGCTTCTATTAGGAAAAATGAAGCATAAAAAGGCATTTAGAATTCTAAGACAGTTACCAAGGTCAATTTGTTCCCGTGGCAATCCAACAATTCTTGTAGCAAAATCACAGCTAACTTCTTATCATCAGGAAACAGAGAAAGGCTAAATCCAAAGTTCCTGCAACTTTAGGTTCATATAAATATGGTGATGTCAGGTGCCAGTTGCTCACACCTGTAATCCTAGCTCCCAGAAGGCTAAGATCTGAGGACTGTATTCAAAGACAGCCCAGACAGGAAAGTTTGTAACCCTCTGATCTCCAACTGACCAAAAGAAAGCTGGAAATAGAACTGTGACTTAAGTGGTAGTATGTTTGCTAGACATGACTGAAAAATCAAAGAGCTACTGATACAAAAAAATTGAAAACAAAATAATTTTAATAGAGAGATAGATGCAGTGAACCGACTGTCTGCTATTAGTTGTTGAATGAATCTTTTAGCTTCTAATTCAGATGTGAACTATTTGTATATAGTTAGTATGCTTCCCTAGAACAAGACAAAACTGTGAAACAAAATTAACATAGTAAAGAAAGAAGGCTTAGAAATGTGAATGCTAAGCCAGCCCTTCTATAGAGACAGTCAGTGATACAGATTATTTTGTTTCACAGTTTTGTCTGGTTCCAGGGATATTTGCCAAATAAAAATTCAATAGACGCAATGAATAGAAAAACATATGTTACCAAAAACTGAATTCAGAAAGTTAATTATCGAAATACTTTTTCCCAGGAAGATAAAAGAGATAGAAATTGTGAGAAAACTAATGAAAACATATCTAGGTCTTCAACATCAGGATTATGCGAAGATTGACAGGAGAGAAAAAAAGACAATGGAGCAGAAAGGGTGATTAGAATTGAACTGAAAGAAAATGTCTCTGAGTTGAAAAAAACAAATATTATGTAAGATTTCTGAAAACAATCTTTCTATTCATGTATATTCTGGTGACATTTTGGAAATGAACTCTAAATGCCTCCACACAGAAAAGAGAAAAAGGAAATTATTTAAAAGAAAAATCTGATTGGCACCAATGTCTTCACTTATGATGTTAGAAATATAGTTTCAATGGAGCAAATATCAGGGTGGGGATTAAAGAAAAATAAATGGCAATTCAACATTAGCATATCCAATCCAATTTTGTACATTTATTACAGCAATTAATGTATATTTTCAGATGTGTAAACAGTATAATATTCATGTTTCCCTTCTGAAAAATAAAATAAAAGCATGAAACTCATCAAAGGACTCTAGTCAAATGAAAACTGCATTAGCATAAAGATCTCAAGATAGCAAAAATTTAATACACAAGAAAGGGTAGCAATCAATAAAGCTAGTTAGTGATAATTCAATTTAAGTAACAGTTGTTTCTATTGGTCTGGAATATGTGGGAATTGGTAAGAAGGAATTAATGAAGCAGGAAGGACATAATGTAAGAAAACGAAGAGCAATCAGAGTAAATTTCAGAGTGCAGGTTTCCAAGTTTAAATGCTACTTATATTCCTTCCTAGATCTTATAATAAAGGGCAAATTATTTAACCTCTGTACCTTGGTTTCCTCCTCAGATTAATAGATTTATAATAGTATCAGCTTCATAGGTTGTTTTGGAGAATAAATTGATAGACATAAAATGTTTACAATAGTGTTTATCATAAAGTGCTGAACAAACATCATTTATTACCTTCATTATAATTACCACTATTATATCTGTGTGAAGGCAAAAATATAATTACTATTTAATTCTTAACAAAAACCAGCCAATGTTCAAAATAACCATTTAAATTAAGTAATCAGTAAAAAAAATTCTAAATAGGTTATAGAATTTTGAAATCTGTTGAAGAAAAGGAGAACAAAGACAACTTGATTAAATCAGCTCATTATCTCAGATGGCAAATAAAGCACAAGGAATTTTGGAAATTATTAGAAACTCAACTTTGGATATACTGCACTCAAGATACTCCTTTAACAATTTGATAAATGAGATACAATTTAAGAGAGGTCCCAGCCGAGGATATATTTTTTAGAAAATGAAATGCACAAACATACTGAAAGCATGAGATTATTTCTAGAAGGAGCACTAGGGTAATGTGTGAGTTAAAGACCTGATAAAATAGTGTGCTTTGGCCACGAGGATCTTTATGGAAGCAAGTTTGATCACTAGAGATTCAGGAGGTCATCAGTGCACCATAAGCATGACGAATCAGATGACTAAATTGAATTACCTGCCTGGGAACTGCTATATTCAGGGAATATGTCCATCTTTGTGCAAAGGTATAAATACTCATACATGAAATACCACTCTAAGAATAGGACACAAGCCTTGGGGCAAAAGGGGGTTATCATTTTGTTCATTTATCAAATATCTACTGAAAAACATGTGTGCCACATGCTATACTAGAATCTGGGATACATTATTGAATAGAATTTACCTTCACTGTCCTCATGAAGTATTAAGGTCTACAACTATGAGGAAATGAAGTCTTTCCTCAGCCCACATGAGGGGAAAGCTCACAAGTATTAAACTAGCAAGCTAAGCACTGGGATATAGGAAGGCTCTGTCTTTTGTCTTCATTTTATCAGAGAATAACGTTTTTAAAACCAGTGGTATATATTCCCTGCAATACAGAACTCTTAACGTTATTATAGTTTGCAACCCAGAATCCTGTGCATACCAGTAAAGGGGATCCCTCTTATAGCAAAGTAGACTGCCTACTTACTACTTCTTCTACTTGGACAAGCATACAGCAAGGAAAGCCTCCTCACCCACCCTGTGGACTATGGGTCACCTCTTCAGGAGAAACTCTTCAGTGTTTGCTAAGAAAATTCCATCCTTGGGGCTGGGAAGGTGGCTCAGTGGTAGAGCGCATGCCTTGCATGCCAGAGGCCCTGGGTTCGATTCCTCAGCACCACATAAACAAAAAGAAAAA
>NW_012267329.1:5704534-5727172 GCF_000151885.1 Dipodomys ordii
AGGCCCAGAGTTCAGGCCCCATGACCGGACCCAAAAAAAAAAAAAAAAACAACAACAAAAAAAGAAAATTCCATCCTTTTTCTTCACCTCATCTACTTCAAGGCTACTTCAGAAAAGAGCCTGTGTTAAGGAATGTCTTCACTCACACTCTTGGTTGTCAGTCCTCCATGTTTGTTAACCCTCTGACCATACAACTTGCACATTCTCATATGGTCTTGGTGGAATAGCACTGTGATTGTTTCTCACCCATTACATTCTGTGAGTGCTGGAAGTCTTCCAATTGAGAATTCCATGCACAAATCCTAAAGATATATTGCACAGCAAAATTAGGAGCTGGAGTGTGAACATGTTTATTCAAAAGTACAAGGGCAGGGAACACCAAAATCAAAGACATGCACAACCCTCAAGTAGAAGTATAAATTCTGAGCTGGGCACCTGTGGTGCCTGTAATCCTAGCTACTCAGGAGGCTGAGATCTGAGGATCACAGTTCAATGCCAGCCTGGGCAGGAAAGTCCGTGAGATTCTTATCTCCAATAAACCCCAAGAAAACTGGAAGTGGCACTGTAGCTCAAGTGGTAAAGCACTTGCTTTGAGCTGAAGAGCTGAGGGACAGCGTCCAGGCCCAGAGTTCAAGCCCCATGACCAACAACAACAAAAAAAAAGAAAGAAAGAAAAGAAAGAAATATAAATTCTGAAGACCAGAAAGAACTGATATAAATGTGTTAAAATCCATTGAGGTAAGAATTTGTTATTGAATTTGTGATATTACTATAAGAGACAGAAATCAGGGAAGATGAAAAGTAAGAGCAACAGGTAAAAGAAAGTTGATTGCTTTTATGACACTGCTGATCACTTAACTGAGATAATGTTTGCAGAGTTTCTGAAATCTGTTGAAGTTGTATGTGACATCTCATCTATGAGCAAAACACATTTTGTTAGCCTATTAAATCAATGGAGGTAAATATAGCTTGTAGGAAAAAATAGAACTTAAATTTTTATTAGCTCTAATATACATCCCTTAAATAAATCTGTTCTGGTTCCCTGAAAAGTTACAATTACTAGGAAGCAGAATATTCCACTAAATGAATACATTAGAGTGAATGTGACCATTCCTTTATTGAAAATTGATGTCATTTCCATTTTTAAGATTAATGTCTTTGAAACTCAGTCCTGTTTCTATTAAACATTACCATATAATCTCAGGAAAGGTACAGTTGTTTCATTTTAAGAAGATATGTAACCTAATCAAATTTAATGTAGTTCCAATGAAAAGAAGAAGGAATTAAAATGGAAGACCAAATACGAACCTATCATCAATAACAGGTAAAAATTGTAACTAGAGAACTAAGGAATTGCTAGGTTCAATGACTATGAAAGAAAGAACTGAGAGAACAGGTGCCTGAGTGAATGTGACGCAAATTATAGAACAATTGCTTGGCTTCTACAAAGTTAACCATTAATTTAAGAGACTTCATCCTAAGAAGAATATTGAGTGACTGTTTGAGATATGTAGCTCTAGAGCACGAGATGCAGGAAGTGAACTTATAACGTTGTTGTTTATATATGGGTGAAACTTGAAACTGTAATTTTATAAATTAGATTACTGTAGAATACTGTGGAGACTTCAAGAAAGGCCAGATTCCTGAGAAATGTACAATTATATGGGAAAGAAAAGAAAAAAGAGCCTCTCAGTTTGGTAAGAACCAAAATAGACTGTGATGAAAGAAACCATGTAGTAGAGCTTCGTAAATGGCATACAATATTTTCTAAAGCTAAATACAAGTTCACTGAGTTGTAGATTAGAAAACCCATAGTGTCCAAATTTATTCTATATCCCAGATTTTTTCCAGTAGTTTTCTTTTCTTTTATTCAATAGTTTTTATCCAAATCGTATAGGATTATATCTTTAGTGAATTACTGGTAGGCATAATTTCTACTCATACATGGTATTTGTTCCATGACTAAAATTCACAAAATCATACCTATATGTGACAGGTTTAATTTTCCTACAATCATCTGACCATTGATTTATTTTACATATTTATATCACAAAACACATTATTTGATTTTTAAATAACTTAGACCTGCATATGATGGCACAAATCTGTAAATCCAGCATTCATTCAGGAAGCTGAAGCAGAATGAGCTTGAGCTAAACACCAACTAGTGTAGGGTACACAACAAGACCTTGTCTCAAAACGAATTTTTTAAAGAAATCATCCAATCACTCAAAAAGTTTAAGTGCTGTATAAATTAAATCTTATTATTGTGATTAATCTCTCACTCTTTCAACACTCACAAACATACTTTGCTTACGATCATTTGTTTACTCCATTAAGTGTAAGATATAATCTGGAACATGTAATAGATACCTAATAAATGTTACTGAATTACTTTACTAGGAATATCAGTAAATCAGTGAGTCTAAAGTCTTACAACAAACATGAAAATTAATCTTCCTTCTTCAAAAAAAGGTATTAATCCTATGCCACAAAGTCTGGGAGCAGAGATGTAGCTAGAGACAATGTAATATGATTGAATGAAATAGTAACGATGATCATTAATCCACATTATTATTCTAGCCACTGGGACAAGTATGTTACACAGAACTCTCCATCCCTCAGAATCTGCACCTTTATCCTCTTTTCTCTCCTGTATATGAATACTTCCTGTGCCTGACCTAAGATCATCCCCTTCATTAGTGAACTCAGTAGTATGTTTATAAATGTTCTACTACTTAACTCTCTGGTATAAATAAAACACAGGTAACAGCATTAGCTGATTTATATGGTACAAACAGGGCCACCATGGCCTAATTCAAGCTATTCACTTGATGTCACTGAATGTGGGGTTGGGAAGAGATGCTTACTTTCAGCAGCTTAAATATGTAGGATGTGAGGTGCCTCTGATAGGCTAAGTCCCCAGCCTGTGGTCACCCAAGTACATTGCTCTAGTGACATTTTCCTCTTGCTCTTTACAGAACAATTTTGGTATGGGAGCATCTTTATTAAACTGAGAAAATATTATTTCTCCCATTTAAAAAAGCCTAATTAGCCCTACTTCTTTCATGAATAATTATGCCATTTTTTCTGCTCTCTGTACAGTGAAAGATTTTGGAAGAGTTGTACATACTTGCTGGAAATAGTCCTTTCTTCCTAACTTCTCCCAAGCTCCCTCTCAGACTTTGTTCCACCACTCCACAAAACCTATTCAAGATTTAAAAATGCCTTCATAGTTGGTAAATGTAATAATTAGCCCAATATTTAATTCCATATTTAAATCAATTTGAGCTAATATGTAATTCTGCATCTTCATACTACTTGTTTTTGGTATTTTGCTTCCAGTACTCCTTTCTTTCTCTCTTTTTTAAATGTTTTTTATTGTGGAAAATACTATACAGAGGGGTTACAGTTATATGAGCAAGGTAATGAGTACATTTCTTGTCAAGCATTGTTGCCTCCTCCTTTGTTTTTCCCCCACCATTCTACTTCCTTCTCTTAGATTTATTTTTCCATCACCACTAACCACTCCACAGCATCTCATCCTGGGCTCTTCTTCCTTTCTAGATTCTTAGTGCAGGAGTACCTTAGAGATTAGTCCATCAGCTTCTTTCCTCGGGTTATACTCTCTCCCATGTAGCCTTCCTTTGTGGCTTTAAATATCACCTGTAAATGGACAGCTCTGAAATTTGCGTTTCTAGCTCCAACCTTTCCCCTGGATGACTCATATATCCAATTGCCTTTTCAGCATCTACTGAATCAAATGTCAAATAAGAACCCAAAATTTATTATGATCAAATCAGAGCTTCTGCTCCTTGCCAGTCCCACCTGCTCTACTTGTGCTGACGGTGATCCCAGTGGCTGGCAACCTTCCCACACATTGCTCAGGCCCAAAGCACTGCTGTCATCACTGATTCCATCTCCCACATATCACATCATCTGTTAACAAACCATTTAGCTGTGTTCAAGATATATCTAGAATCTGATCACTTCCTTCTATATTCACTTTCATGGTCATCTTCTTCTGGGACTCACTTTCTACCTGGTCTCTACTTGCCCCTTTCGTTCCATAATTCCTTCTCAACAAACTAGGTAAGGTAAATTTTACAAAATTTAAAGTGAGCGTTTTATCTCACTGTAAAGTCATGATTATTTTAATGCTCCCACATAACATGGCCTCCATTACAGTCTGGTTTTAATCTTCTGTCTTTCCTCCTGTTCTGCTCCAGCCACACTGGAGTCTCCTTTGCATTCCTCAAAAAATTAGAAGGTCCTTTAAACATGAAGACCTTCGTACTGATGGTTCTCCATACAGAGAGCACTCTTTCTCTTGGGTTTTGTTTGATTCAGTCCAGTGCATTTTCAAAACTTCTCTCAGGTCACTTTTGATAGCTCCCCAGCATTTACCACAGAACTCACAGTCTCTCCTAACCTGTTTTGTGTCTCTGTAATACATATACTGTAATGATTACTATTTTACTAGACTTCCAAGTTTCTTTTCAAGATTGAGAATTTTGAAAATATATTTTGTTCATAAACACAGCACTTCAAGCAGTCACTGGCATGTAATAAGTCCTCAAGAAGGAATGATCTCATTTGACTCTTACAGTCCTATGATGTGGATGTGATCAATGTCTATGTGACAAATATAGAAATTGAGGCTCAGCTACGTTAAGCCTACAGCAAACATTCAGAGAATTAAGTGCTAATATTCAAATTTAAATGTATTAGTAGGCTGAGCAGAATACTAAAGATTGTTAATCTGAGCCTGATTTCATTGAAATATGATCTTTCATCATAATAGAATTGTCATTATGTGAAGAAATATCAGTTATACACAATACATTGTGAATGATAATTTCTTCCAAAGTTTGAGGTTAGAAAAAGCTGGCCCTAATTATTTGGAGTGGGTGTGATGACTCAATATCCTCCTATTAAAATTTTATGAAAATTACCTTAGCATGCCTTGCAGAATATTGTAGATATATTTTGTAAAGAAATATTCCCTGGAAGTTGAGATATGAGCTCTTTCCTTTTATTGAAATACCATTTCTCTGTCAGATATATAGATAGTACAGGCAATGGAAGAGGAGAAAGAGTGGAAGTCATGAGGAATGTCTAACTCTTATAAAAAACAGAGACTTACGCTGTATAATGAGGGAACAGGAAAAACCAATGTCCAAGGATGAGGAAGTTCAGAGTTTCATTCACAGACTGGATAAAATTATAATACACAAACAAGTTGGGAAGAAAAGTTGAGAGTAAGGTGAAGACACCAGTGACACTGAACTGCTTCTTTGGTAATGAAACCTGGAGGGTTTTAAAGATACAATAACTATGTAAGTGTGTGTGTCTATGTGTGTATGTGCATGAGTATGCATGCATGCATGCATGCAATCATTTTAGTTGTAGACAACTAAATGAGAAAAAAGTTAAATTGCAAAACATCAACTGACCTTTATGTATTTATATTTTATAAATAAATAAATTTTGTTACCAAGTATGCATAGCTTGATACATTATAAGCTGTTACAGCATGTTTTGATTGTTCCAGCACTTGAAGACATTCACATACTGGGTGATAACTGTCTTCATTTGTCATTGTACATGCAGAATTAATTTGTCCTGCTATAGTATTCAGTAGCTATAAAGGAGTATGCAGGCTGACAAACAAGGTTATACACGGACTATAAGAATGTAAGCAAGCTGACTGACATCTGCTGAAATTTGCTGTTGCATTTTGATTTGCTAATATGTGTTATATCTACCAGGCTATTGGATGTACAATGCTGCAAAACACTCCTTCCAGTAGTAAAATATCTACTACTGCCCATGGAAGACTGTCTTAGTACATTGTGATCAGTAAAGGCACATGCAGATGATTGTCTTAGTGCCTATAGGCTTATAGATTCTGAGCCAGCACAATTTATATTGGTTGTAATGGTATGTATATTCTTACACACTCCGGGATGTTACAGCAAATATGGCTTATACCCTCTGTCATGGTAAGTAAACCATCCTAGTCCTCCAGTGTTCAATGGTCATCATAGAGCATACAAGTTGACAGAATGTCATGTGATAATGTCATAGTACATGTGAACTGATCTCACTAACATGTATTTATTATTTTCATTCTTTGGGCTATTATGGTATATATTGGACAACTGTGGTATAGGTAGACAAAAATTCTGTGATGCTTTACTATCAACTGGTTTGTCATAGTGAGAACAGGTAGATATACCTGAAAGTCACAGCACTTATGGGCTCAAGGATGCAGACAACTAACAAGCTAGCTAAATTATTTTCTGTCCTGGTAATATAAGGCCCTCGCTCCTATATTAAATGACCACTGAGTACTAATAACAGAGTCACAAGGTAAAGGAAGCATCTACACAATTAAACAATTCTATTCCTTTTGCCAAATGGATGAGAAAGATCCTTGTGTTTCATTTCTCCTTTACTTATTTCATTTATACAGGTTTTACTTATCTACACAGATGGCAATAAACATATTGTGTTTTCCCTTACAGATAATTTGGTTTCATATATACAGAGTATACTGTATTTACACCAATACATGGCAATATTTATCTTCCACTTCTGATGGGTAAATGTCTTTGCAATATTTAAAGAAATAATTGATAAATTTTTAAGTTTAAATTGTCAAAATAAGATAAAATCGGTGTGTGTACATAAACTTGAAGATATAGATTGAATATGTGAAAATATACAGTATTATTTGGTTAATATTATAGAAATGTCTAGTAGAATCAAATATAGTAGAATGGGATATACTATCATATCTACTAAAGGTTCTGACAACCTGACCTCACATTCTTGTCAGTATGATCACTGGATGTGCCCTGATATGCCTGGAGCATTTACACCTCTATTTTGGTGGTTAAAATCTAGGTTCTAAAAATAAGCGCACCTGGGAAAACTGAATGCCCATATGCAGAAGAAAGAAATTAGACCCCTTCTTCTTACCACTTCTAGGAAATCAATTAAAAATTGGGTGAAAGACTTAAACATAAGTCCAGACCATGAAACTATTAGAAATAAAAACATTTCTAGACATTGGTATAAACAAAGATTTTTCCAAATAAGATCCCCAAAATATAAGCAATAAAAGCAAAATAGACAAAAGGGGTAACTCAGTAGCTTCTGAACAGCAAAGAAAATAGTCAACAGAGAGCAAAGAAGCAATCTAGGAAAAAATATTGTAAGCTATCCATCCCAAACGAGATTAACATCCAGAATGTATAAGAAACTGAGCTCAACACTGTACAAGAGCAAAGAGCCCAGAATTAAAATGGTCAAGTGATATGACTAGATATATTCCAAAAGAAATACAATTGGCCAAATGTATATTCAGAAGTGCTTAATGTCACTGAACATTAGGGAAATGCAAATCAAAACCACCAAGAAGACATCCTCTTACTTCAGTTAGAATGGCTATTATCAAAAAGGAAGATAAATTCTAGCAAGGATAAAAGGGAACACTTATACCCTCCTGCTGGGAATGTAAATTAATGCAGACATTATGAAAGCAATATAGAGATTTTTCCAAAAAACAAGTTGACCTACTATACAATCTAGCCATCCCACTAGTGGGTATACATCCAATGGAAAGAAAATCAAAAGTGCTATGGATAATCCTGTTTATTGCAGCACTACCCACAACAGTTACAATATGAACCAACTTAGGTATCCACAATGATAAATAAATGTAGAAAATGCAGGTATATCCCCAATGGAATACTATTTAGCCATAAATGATGCAAAATGCTATTATTGCTGGCAAAATGGATGGAACCGGAGGCTATGTCAATTGAGGTAACTCAGACACAAAAACCAATGTTACACACACCTATTCATATGTAGAAACTAAAAAGTAGATTTCATAGTACAGAGTATGGTCACTAGGGGCCTACTAGAGTAGAATGGAGGGAAGGCTAGGGAAGGGTTGGCAACAGACACAAAAAATATAGTTACAGGGGAGGATTAACTTCTAGTGTTTCATAGCTACAGCAATTGACTCTATGTTTCAAAATAGCTTAAAAATGAATTCTGTTTTTGAAAGAGGGTTACTATTTGGCCCATGCTAGCCTTGAACTCTTGATCTTTTTGTCTTTCTTCCAGAGTGGTAGGATTACAGTCATCTGCCACCAGGTTTTAGAAGAAACAATTTTGATGTATTGAGGTTTGAACTTAAGACCTCATACTTGCAAGGAAGTTATCTAATTAGCATACAAATTATCTGTCACAGGATTTCAAGGGTTTTAGTAGCTGTGTGCCTATAACACGGGTCAGAGGCCAAATACATACTTCATTATTCCAGAGCAGAGAAACCCTTAGTCTGGCTCCTATCCAGTCATTTCTGGATGATATATAAAATCTGAACTCACATTCCCCTGCAGAAAACTTACCACATGGCCACATGTGGTAAGTAAAGAATTAGAAAAATTGGAAGATGAATTCTTTCAAACAAAACATCAATGAAAAGATGAGCAGATCAAACTAAAATAAAATGAACCAGTAAGTAATTAAGGAGTCATAATAAAGGAGGTTATATTAGTTGATTCCACATTTTACTTGAAGGTATAAATTGCAATAGTAATTGAAGCATGTTATAACGAGTATTAACAAAAAGAGATTTACCGAGATGTAAAAACCACCACAAAACCTTTAAATAATGTGGTGTCAATATAAAAAAAAGAGGATATAGATCAATTGGAACAGGAAAGTGAACTTAGAAATAGGAATAGATCCAAGTACAAATCTGATTTTTGTATTAAAACGGTGACATTTAAAGTGTTTGAGTTGTGAAATCATTATTAGAAAAAGATGGCTTTTGAGAGTTTGGCTCTCCACTTGGGAGAAGATGAAGTAAACCACTACAGCATATGAAAAATGAACTTTATATGGCTTGATAATATCTATGAACTTAAAGTTGTATAAATACCAGAAGAAACCAAAGAGCAATAGTTACTATCAGAGGATGACACAAGACTAAGAGGTGATGAGAAAGAAGATTACATCAAAACTAAAGTCTTCACATCTGCTTAGGAAATCAAAGTTGTGAAACAAATATCAGTGTTCATATGCAATGATTTTGTGTACTGAACACTTAATTCTTACAATTCCTCATCATGGGGAAAATGATATCTATACTTCATAGAAAGTAAAACAGGTTTTGAAGGAGCTAAATAACTTCACCAAACTTACCCAGTGTTGGACAGATTGTACAATATAGTGATACCTCTGGAAATCTTGTAAAAACAAGATTTACAACTGAACTTCAAAAATCTATTTGCTTAACCAGTATGCTACATTGCTTTATTAATATACAAAAAACTAGAAGAGTATTTACAACATAAAGTCATTCAAGGTAGATTCTGTAATACACACGGCACCCCTACATGTGATTTAGAAAGACAGTATCTCAGGAAAAGTAGTTAAAGACAGAAACCAAAAAAATTTTTTTACCAGGCAAGGAATCAAAGATATAAAATGTAAACCATACAAGTTTTTTTTAATTGTGATAATACTGTACAGAGGGGTTACAATTATATGGGCAAGGTAATGAGTACATTTTTTTTCAGAATGCTTTTGTTTATTGTGTATCTATGTACAGGTAATTAGTACATTTCTTATCAAGCATTGTTGCCTCCTCCTTTGCCATACAAGCTTTAAGAGTCTAACTTCTCTGTTGAGGGTGAAGATAGAGCTAGGCACTATTACTATCACTGGTAAGAATACATGCCAGTCATATTTGGAAGACACTTGCAATTATTCACCACTATTTTTTCATATGTGGGTTTGTAGCCTAAATCTTCATTTCCAGGAAAGTAGCCCAGGGTACATCCCATTTTTAAAGATTTCTCTGCCATGAGGAAACAGTTAAATAAAAGATGCTGTGACCATATGGAAGATAGATAATTCTTAAAGTCAAATGAAGACCAAATGTCTTTATGTGTTTCACATATGCTGTGAAAGCAAGTGGCACTATACCCACCAGACTGCTAAAATGAAAGTCAAGAAATATGGAGGCTGGAGCCAGGTGTACTGCCTCATGCCTGTAATCAGAGCTACTCAGGAGGTGGAGAGTAGGAGGATTGTGGTTGCAGGCCAGCACAGGAAAAAAGACCCATCTCAACAAACACGCCAGAAGTCGTAGCATGTGCCTTCATCCTAGCTATTCAGGAGACATAAACAGGAAGATTGTGGTCCAGGTTAGCTCAGGAAAAAAAAATGACACTATATTTGAGAAATAACAGAAGCAAAAATGGGCTGCAGAAATGGATTAAATGATAGATTGGCTGCCTAGCAAGTGTGAGGCCCTAAGTTCAAATCCCAGTGCACACGCAGGGGGCGGAGGGTGGGAGTGAGGAGGGGTGGGGAGAGAGAAAATACCAAGTTTTGAGAGAATTTAGAAGAGGAAAAGTAATTCACAAACTCACTGTCACAGATATGTATTTGAAATAAATACCAAAGCTGATCATTATTGTTCTAGGATATAGTAATTCCACTCTTCGTTTAGTAAACAAAGATGTAGGACTCCCAAAAGACAGGTCCAAGAAAATCCACAGCAGCACTACAGTAGCACTACAGATTACTACAACCTGGCCAGTAGTCCAAAGCCTCTAGAGGGGCGATGGAGATATACTGAGGTGCAATCACACACTAGGAGGCAAACATCAGCCATGTGGGTGCATTTCAGGTGTACAGCACTGTGCAAAAGAAGCCAGGCACAAAAGCACATGTACTTCATTATTATTAGGGGAGCTATTACCTTTATTTAAAAGACAAAGCTAGCCAAACTCATCACTCCTCCTAAAAGGATACATAGAGTAGTGACTAGAAAGGACCACCCGTAGTGTCTAGAGAGCTCAGACTATCCTGTTTTTGATATTGTGTTTATCTTAGAAGTAGTTACCCAAAGATGTTCAGATTGCAAAACTCTATTGAGATAAACAAGTGTGGAATGCACATTTTTATTTGTCATCTATTTTATTTTCTTTGGGGGAGCAATGTTAGGGTTTGAACTCAGAGCCTCAAACTTGCTAAGGAAGTGCTTCAACACTCAAGCCACATCCTCAGTCCTACTTTTATTTTTGTGAGACAGGGGTCCTGCGATGTAGCCTAGGCTGTCCCAATCCTTGGCCTCTGCCTCCAGAGTGCTGAGATTATAGGCATGAACTACCAAGTCTAACTTGATATGTGCACACTTAAACATATAAGCAATAATACCACAGAATATTAATATCAATATGTACATATTAATATGTAACATTAATAAATGATATATAATATGCTACATAGAATATATGCTATTATCATATAGAATATATACAATGTTAATGACATATAATCATGTATACTATACTATATACAATGTAACTACATACACTATACATAATTATACATGATATGTAAATTACATATGTAGCATTACATATTATATAGAAATATATATATAATTCTGTATTATATAAAGCAGTTGGCAATGTGAGGCTTTAATTCACACAGGTTGCTCTGAGCATAAAGTTGATGTAAAATCAAAAAAAAATATATATATAAGTGTGATATATAAATACTATATTATACAATACACTGGTGCTTATTACATATAACATGTTATATATAACGTATTATATGTAATATAATTAAAAACAATAATATATAATATATCACAATGTCTACCCATGCTAGTGTGTTAGTTGACTTGAACTTGTGGTCTCACTTGGCTTTCTTGATTATGGCTAATGCATTACTGCTTTAAACCTGTTTTTTTGCTGGCTAATTGCAGACAGATTTATTCATACTTTTCTGCCTAGCCTGGCTTCGAACCACCAGCCTCCTGAGCTCAAACACCTATGTAGATAGGATTATAGGCATGAGCCACTGGCTCCCACATGCATTTAATTTTTCTTAAAGATGAAAATGTATAGATTTTGTTACCTTCTTTAGAGGTAAGAGAGTGGAAATGCTTTTGAGTATTCAGAAAGAAGGCTAAAGCCTATTATAACTACACAGTCTGTATTTTAACAAGACCTTTCTAGTTAATAAATGTATTCCATTTAAGAACTGTATGAAATTTCTACATTATGATTTACTGTACCACTCTCTTATTGATGAACAATAAGGTTATTTCACATTTTCAATATTGTAAATAGAGCAATAATGTGCACATATCTCCTTAGGGTAAAGTCCCAGAAGGTTGTTCCAAAGTGAAGTATTTTATATTTTAATATAAACTGCTATACTGCTCTCCTAAGGTGAGTTATTTCTTTTACACTCTCGATAATATTGTGTAAAGGGACTTGCTGCTGCTCAAATTGCAAGTTGGAGTCTGTCAATAATTTCAATCTTTGTCAGCTTGATAAGGGAAAAGACTATTCATATTTTATAGCATTTCCTTATTCATGAGACTATTTTTCGTATGTGTTATAGTTTTGCTGCAAATAGTTTTCCAATTTGTCTTTGACTTCCCAGCTTTTCATGATATTTTTTTTCAAGCTTCTCTCCCTTCTCTCCTTTCTCTTTTCCTTCTACGTCTCCTCCCCTTAATCTCTCCTTTCCCTTCCACTCCCCTCTCTCTTCTTACCCTCCTCCCCTCCCTCTTCCCTTCCCTAGGTCCCTCCATGTTTACCTCTTTCTCCCTCCTACACTCTCTGGAACTCAGGGCCTGAGGATTTTCCCTGAGCTTTTGTGCTCAAAGCTAGTGCTGGACCACTTGAGCCACAGTTCCACTTTATGCTTTTCTGGTGATTAATTGGAGATAAGAGGCTTCTAGACTTTCCTGCCCGGGCTACCCTTGAGCCATGAGATTCTCAGACTTCAGCCTTCTGAGTATCTAAGATTACAGACATGAGCCACTGGGCGACTGGTTAAGCTTCATTTTTTTAAGCATTAAACTTTTTCTGTTTTCTGAGGCTTAAGACAAACTTAAAAAGTTTATTCTCCAACCAAGATTATAAAAATATTTACTAATTTATTAGTACTTTGTGGTATCAGCAATAGTTTGATATGAGGTAGCAATCCATATTTTCTTGGAATGGCTATTTATTTGAATATTCATCATCCTACTAATTATTTGTCAAATGTCTTAATTAAAAAGTCTAATTTTACTGGAAATATGTTTCCCTTATACACTTGATTCAAGTATGGACTTGTACACTTCTGATTCTCCTTTGTTGTTATGCACCAGTAATACATATTTTTGATAGCTCTAATTTTATAATGTATTTCAATCTCAGCTAAGGCAAGCCATTGCTCTTTCTCATATTATTTTTCAGTATTTTAACTTAGGTATTTTTATAATTGTTTTGTAAAGTTGAAGATAAATTTTGTTGGGATTTCATGGAACTGCAGACACAGGATGTTTATTGCTTATACAAAGTCTATGGTAGAACAATATGGGCCTGTTTATTTATGGTGCTTGGTAAAAAATTTTAAATTTTATAAATTTAATTATTCCTGTTATAAAGAGCTGGCAATTTTAATTGATTTGTTATGTTTTTGTTATACTTTCCTATTAGTGCTTATTGCTACATGTACATATAAGATCTATCAATCTGAGTAGATTGTGTACCCAGTTATTCAACTTATTCCTTTATTTATTACTTTCCTTGGTCTTTATTACTTTCTTGGTACATATTTACAAAAATATTGTTTTCATAATTTTTGCAGCAAGACTAAAATTTCTATTTTTTTTTATTGTTGTCTTTGAGATGGAGTTTCACTATGTTGTCCAAGTTGCCTTTGAACTCCTGGGCATTTATGATCCTCCCTCAGAGATCCTCCACAGAGCTGGCACCAAAGGCACAGTCACCACTGTGTCCCGCACACTTATACTGTTTTAATATACAATATGAAATGGTAAGAGTTACAAAAGTTATTTGTGTTTTATTTCCAATATTGATGAATTCTCTAGTGTTTCCACTGACACATTTAGATAAATGCAGATATCCACATGTTCAAATAAAGATGTACTTTTCTGATAATCTAATCTGATTCATCTCAACATCAAGGCAGGAAAGAATATGACAAGTGATACACTTGAGTTTAGCTATACACATCTTTACAGCCATCATCACTGTTAATTATCTACTAATGATGGAAGCCAATGTTAAGCTGAGTCATGGCTCCTTCTTTGGAAGGTCCTTGCTACCTAGTAGCAAGATGAGTTAATTAGACTGAATTTATTCCATCATAGTGTGGGAAGAGGTTAATTAGACTTAAAGTTGTCTTCTCTGAACCAAGTATTTTATCACTATCACATATGGGCTTCAGACTGTTTTACTGATTGCCAAGTTATACTACACAATATTATTTCTAATCAAGGAATGTATTTTGTGACAAAAGAAACATAACAATTTTGTTGTTGTTGTTATTGGTTGTGGGGCTTGAACTCTGGGCGTGGGTGCTGTCCCTGTGCTCTTCAGCTCAAGGGGCGCACTCTACCACTTGAGCCACAGTGTCACTTCTGGTTTTTCTAGTGGTTTACTGGAGATAAGAGTCTCACAGACTTTCCTGCCCGGGCTGGCTTTGAAACACGATCCTCAGATCTCAGCCTCCTGAGTAGCTAGAATTAAAGGCGTGAGCCACCAGTGCCTAGCCTGAAACATAACAATTCTTAACCAGAGCTCCCTAGTCTTACTGTGCTTTCCATTATTTCAAAGCTACTGGCTTGATAGGAAATCCAAATAATACCAAGGTGAGAAAAATCTTCTGAGGTGTGGTATAATTCTGTATGTTATAAAACATCAGTTCATGCAAACACACTTCCAGAAACTGATTATTGAGAATCAAGAACTGAAGGTAGAAGTCTCTCTTACTATTTTTTCCTTTTGTTTCCATTATCTGGAGACTGGGATCGCCAGAACTTCTGGCTGTTTCAACAGCCAGGTACTTCACATTTCATGGAGCATTCTGGAATAAATATCATTGGAGTTTTCCATATGTCCACTTGTGGGATGCAGCTGCTACACCCACCAACAGTGGAGCTGCCTATGGTGCTCTGCTTTGAAGAGTAATTTTTAGAGGTTGCAAATTCACTACTATACTTTGTTCCTTCCCACTAATGGTTATATGTGTGTGATTGTGTGTGTATACGTGTGTGTACACACTGGTCCTAGTATTTGAACCAGGACCTAGGCATTGTCTCTGAGCTTTTTTGGCTCAAAGCTAGCACTCTACACTTGGACCACAGCTCCACTTCTGACTTTTTGGTGGTTATTTGGAGATAAAAGTTTCATGGATTTTCCTGCCATAGTTGACTTTGAACTAAGATCCTCAGCTTAATTAGCTACGATTATAGGCATGAGCTTCTGGTACCCAGCTAATCCCACCAAAGTTATGAAAATACATTTTCAACCAGTAACAATAAGGAGTTTCTTTCATCTCTGGCTTGTTTTAATTTTCATTGTTGTCAGACTGTCACAACAAATTTTCCTAAATTAAGTGGAAAATAGGGGTTCTACTAGATATGAGACTAACCCATGAGTGAGCAGGTAACCCTCACTTTATAGTCAGGGTGAAGATGGAAGAGATTTGGCGCCTCCAAAACATAGCTTCCCACCTGCATTGTTGTTGTTGGTGGTGGTGTATGTGCGTGTTTAATTTCCGGTTTGCTTTTAACCTCTGGAGAAAGATTGATTTAGCTTTACAATCAGTTGAATAGTCTAAACTACTTCTTCTCTGGGTAGGAATCATATCATACATCAAATGAGGCTATTTGACATGTATATAAATGATGTAATATTGGAAACACTAATTTTCTCTGTGTGTGTGTGTGTGTGCTATCACTGGGCCTTGAAGTCAAGGCCTGGGTACTGTCCTTTTGCTTTTTCACTCACTTGAACAATAGCTCCACTTTTAGATTTTTGGTGGTTAATTGGAGATAAGCATCCCATAAACTTCCTGCCTGGGATGTCTGCAAAGAACAGTCCTCAGATCTCAGCCTTCTGAATAGCTAGGATTACAGGCATGAGCCACAGTGGCCAGCTCTGCATTTTCTGTTTTTTAGTACTGGCATATCATAAAAAGTCCTGTCGTTACTGCCCTATCATAGTACAAACAACAGACTTTATATTCATCTCATTTCGGCTCTAATTAGCCCTTGATTTGTCTTGTGTATTATTCTTGTCACTCACCTACTATGTGGCAATATTTTCTCCCAGATTTTTCTAATTTTTCTGCAAAAGAGTAGTGGATCCAAGATTTCTGGTATGCCAGTTAATATCTGTACCCCTCTCTTAAAAGAAAATGATATAATATTAAAATCCCAAACTTCTTACAAGAACTACTTAGAATGAAAAAAATGAAAAAAAATACTTGGAATGAAAAAAGTTACTTCTTACAAGTACTTAGAATGAAAGAATCAAAATTACAATTTTTAAAGCTTATACAATAACCACAACTTGCCAGAAATTTTTTTTTCAAATACACATCTTTAATTCTTTCCCCCTACTTTTTCCGTATGGTCCTTGATTATTTATTGAAATCACAATGAGTTTTCCTATCATTTTTGCAAGGGAAGATTGCTCAATCTTAAGCATGGTGATCCAATTTTTTTAATTATATTCTGTAATCTTTACAGAATGAAGCTTCTGCCAGCTTTCTTTGTTACATCTTTGGCTCCTCTTAGAATATGTCCTTTTATTTATAATTGAATTTTTGAATAAATAAGTTACTCCTTTGAAAATCATGCCAACTCATTCTGCAATTAAGACAAAAACAAGGTTAATTCAAATGACTTTTCAATTAGTATAGTGTTGAGCTACCAGTTGTGTAATCAAACAACTTTTTTTGCACTGATCACTGACTTACTGATGTGTAGGAGTTTAGTCATGGGGACACGTGTTTCATGAGTACAGTTCACATGTTGGTGTCAACTGTGTACCATTTCATTGAGATCTACATGTTGACAAGATCCACCACACATCCACTGAGTTTTCCATATTTGGATTCATTATCTGTGACACTGTTCCAGGTTGTGCTTTAAAGAGATATAGTTAAGTCAGTAAATTTTATTTCAAGCAGTTCTGATCAAAAATGAAAAAAAAAATGTGTTAGAGAACTGGGTGCTAAAGAAGAACTTACCTGTCAGATGTGGTATTCTCTGAAGAGGCCTACTGTCAGCTCAGACACCTGTATATTTAGAAGCATTCCCAGCAACCCTTAACTTCTCAGCTGAGTTCAGACATTGGGCCTGTATTTGTCCCCATTTCCCCTTTCTCCTCACTCCTCCATGGAGGAGGAGAAGCCAAAAGAAGCCAGAAGAAGCAAGAGAGAGGCATCATGCATGTTTCCAGGCTGGAAACAAAGCTCAGTGTGGGAATGAGGTAAACTCCACAATTAATATGAATTATGGAGAGTTATACATTACAGAAAACTTATTTTAACTGCCAACAATTTAAAAAGTGTATTTTGCCTCCTCATAGTGGCCCCAAACTAGACACATTTGCTGAAATCTGGTACAGGGATTTAGGAGATCAAGTCAAAACGCAGGTATGAATGTGTGCTGGTTTAAAAGGACTGCTTTCTGTTGTCACTGTATTATGTCTAGTTTGTTTGACAAAACATGAATTTGGTGCTGTATGTTGTGGAGCATTTTAAGTATCAATACAATGAAATGTATCAATACTATTCTTTGTCATTTTAACTTTTATGTTAAGAAATCTTTTCCTATCTCAATGTCATAATCTATATATTTCCTCACATTGTTCATTTATGCTTTACAAATTTAAATTTTAATGCACAAAACATTAATTACCTTATGTATGGTGTGATAATAAGCTAATTTTGTAGGGATGCCAATTTCCCAGATTCAGGTATTTCATAGATCATCATTTCCCATACTGATTAGTAACGTCAATAAAATAGGTTTCCATATATCTGCTTGAGTCTATTTATGGGCCTATTCTGACCTTTTAGCTAATATCAGAATGTCTCAATGCTTTAGATTTCTTCTTATAAATCTAAGAGAAAATATTAAACCAAATGCTTATGATGCATTTGATAAAACAGAACAATAGGCAGATATGTGGCTATACAAATCTTAAAAAATGTAATTCTGGCAAAAAGAGCAGTGTCATAATCAATATGATAGGCTGGGATGAAGAAAACCTTATTATATAGCAAATAAAACTTTAGTACAAAAAGAAACTCAGCATCACACATCCCAGACAATTTAAGCTATTTAAGTAATCTCATGTACTGCTACATAGCACCTCTTTAATCTGAGGTCTGAAAAAGTAACAAACACTTAGGAAAGTAAAATATTAAGCTTCATTTTGAAAGTAATTTTCATAAGAACAGTATAAAATAATCCTGAAGTATACAATAAATATACAAAATGTATGCCAAGATAGAATGAGATAGCACTTCAAAAAGGCTGAGTTATTATCAAGAAGACAAGAAATAAAACATATTGGAAGGATGTGGAGAAAAGAGATGCCTTGCATATCATTTGTTTGGAAAGTACATTGGTATAGTCATGATGCAAACAGTATAGATTTACAAAAATTTTACATTTATAAAAATTTTAAATGCAGGAATTGCTCTTCTAGGTATATTTCTAGAGGGGGTGAAATCTGTACCTGGTAGAGATATCTGTACTCCTTTCTTCATTGTAGCATGATTTTTATTTATCTACTTATTTTTGTCAGTCGTGGGGCTTAAACTCTGGGCCTGGGTACTATCCCTAAGCTCTTCAACTCAAGGCAAGTGCTCTACCACTTGAGCCACAGCACCACTTCCAGTAGCATTGTTTAAAATAACTAAGACATGGCAGCAACCTAAATATCCACCAACAAATCAATGAATAAAGAAAATAGTATGGGAAGGGCTGGGAAGGGGAAACAAAGGAGGAGGCAACAATGCTTGCTAAGAAATGTACTTGTTATCTTGTCCATGTAATTGTAACTCCTCTGTATGGTATTTTCACAATAAAAAAAGAAAATAGTATATGCATACAAAGAAATATTTATCCTTTAAAAAGAAACCCTCTGGAGAAACAAAGTGTTGAACAAATGCAGCCATGGCACTCACTAGACACTAGGTTGAAAAAGCTATATAACTTGTGGGGGGGAGGGATAGGAAGGAAAAACTGGGAGAGAACAAGGGAAGGGGTCCAAAAAGACCATCTGTCTATCACCTTTATAATAACGGGGCGGGGGGGGGGAGGAAATCCTCTCTTAGAAACCACATGGATAAATCTGAAAGCCATTTGATATGCAACATAAGCTGGGCACAGAAACTGAAGGCATAGAAGCCCGTAGATGGATAGGTACTAGAGGTAGAGGAGTTGACATGGAAGGGGAAGATGTGGGTCAAGTTGAAATCACGTAGGATGAGTCTAGATATGATATCTAGTGTAGACCACGGGGACCACAGTTAAGAATACTGTATCCTATCCTGAAATTTGCTAAGAAGTAGATTTCAGGTGATCTTAGCATACACACAAAACTTACCATGCAAGAGAATGGGTCTGCCAAGTTTCTTCCTGTATCAAAATATTATGTTTAATAGACTAAATATATAATGAAAAGAAATCATTTATAAATCCCTGGCACAAATACTCTATACTTGGGTTTTGCCAATTATCTGCTTAGGTCTATAATCATTTTGTCATTGATAGATTTGAGAGCATTTAAGTAGCTCTGATATATTCAAAGGGATCCTAATGAAGGATTTAGAAGTGTTTAAGTTTGTAATCAACATTTAAATGTTTTGAGAAATTTAATATATTTAATGTATGAATTTAACTAATTACTCTGTAGATACTTGTAAATATTTGGCAGAATGTTTTCAATATTTCAATGTTTAAATATATGATGTATTTCTATGATTAATAAATTAGAAAAATAAACCCATTATAGTGTTTATTCTTTCTGAGTTAAAAATGAATATAAATTAATCTCACATCAATAACAAGTCATATCTTATTCTAGTTGTTTTATAAAAATCAAATGAGTGTGCTTTTCTATTTTTTGGTCCTTATTTCCTATTAAGAATTTGAGAATTGGCTCAGTGGGTTCTATGAGAAAGTACTCTCTGGGTATTTTATAAGTGAATGGATTGATTTAGAATGAATTTTTCCCTATGAAAACATACAGTATTTTTCCTGACTCTGTGCCAAAAGGAAAGGCCTTCAACATCATCTAGTTAGGGTGTGTCTTCTTGTACTGGATGCTGATTTTAAGAATCTAATGTCACTTTTTTTGGTGGCTGATTGTGGGACTTACAGTATCTGGGAGTGAAGGCTAGCACTCTACCACGTTGAGCCACAGCAACACTTCCAGTTTTCTGGAGGTTAATTGGAGATGAGTCTTACAGACTTTCCTGCCTGAGCTAGCTTTGAATTGCCATCCTCAGGTCTCAGCCTCCTGAGGATTACAGGCATGAGCCACTGGCACCTGGCCCCAATGTCAGTTTTATTCTTGTTGTGTGCATAGGTTCAGATAACCTTGTCAAGGTATAATTTGTGAATATTTTCTCCCATTTTGTGACTTACCTAATTTTTCATATTGGTTTTTGAATCACAAACTTTTTTCTTTTAATTTCAAGCAAGTCCAAATTACTTGTTTTGTCTTCTATTGTGGGTGCTTTACGTAACCCAAGGGAACATCACCTAGTCCAAGGGTCACTGCTATTCTTTCTTCTAATTTTACAGTGTTTTTTTTTTTAACAGATGGGTCTTTAAGTGATTTAGAGATTACTTTTGTATATAATTCAAATTTTACAAGGCGGATTCTTATTGTCCCAGTCCCATTTGTTCAGAAGACAATTTTCCACAAGTGGACAGTCTTGATGTCCTTTCTGAAAATCAGTTGCAAAAAAATGCATGATTTTCATTCAGGACTCTCAAGTTCATTGGTTTATTATGTCTAACCGATGCCCGTATTATCATTTAGGATGTGAGGCAGTTTTCAGGGAACAGATTTATATTTCTTTTTTATTATATATTTCTTTTAAAAACATTTACTTTGAAGTAAAGCTCTGAAGTAAAAATTGTCTTTTCTGATATTACCATAAATGGAATTGTTTTCTTAATTTCATGTTCAGATGGTCATTGCCAATCTATATTAAAAATGATTTAGTATCAATATTGCATCTGTTTTAAAACTAGTTCATTAGTTCTAATAGTTTTCTATGTGTCTGGGTTCCCAAAATTTTGACATACAAGATCTTTCATTTTAGAACATATATATATATATATATATATATATATATATATATATATAATATAAATATATTTTCTTCCAATATGTATAGATGTTTTTTCTTTTTCTTTTAAATTGTAAAGGTGATGCACCGAGGGAATGAATACAATGAGTAAGGGAATCAGTACAATTCTTCTGAAACATTGTTACCTCCTCCCTGGTTTTCTCCCTCTTTCCCTTCCCCTTCTCCTCTCCCTGCCAAGTTGTAAAGTTCATTTCCAACAATAGTGTCTTGTATCACTGCTGCATTGGTTCACACTCTCTCCTTTGTTTCACTATTTCTGATTCCCCTTCTCATCCCTAAATCAGATAAACTTATATATGAGACAAAGGATACCAAAATCAAAAAGTGACAACAGGGGATAAACAAAAGGAAAAAAAAGAAAGAAAAAAGGATTAACTGTAAATAGTACACTAAAAAAATAAAAATAAAACCACTTGTTTCCATATCATGGAGTTCATTTCAATTAGCATCATTTTATAGGGTCATATGTATATACCTACTCTGCTATTGTGTTCCTCTGCTAGAACTATCCTAGACATATGCTAATTATTACAAATGAGGGAAACCATTTGGGTCTGGCTTACTTCACTTAATACAATTTTTTTCCAAGTCTTTCCATTTCCTTATGAAATTCCAAAAAATTCCATTGTGTATATATACCACATTTTCTTGATCCATTCATCTACTGAGGGGCATCTGGGTTGATCCCATATCTTAGCTATGGTAAATAATGCTGCAGTGAACATAGTTGTGCTTGTAGCATTAGTGTGGCCTTGCTTGTGGACATTTGGATAAATACCCAGGAGTGGGATTGCTGGGTCATACGGCAGCTCTATGTTTAGCCTTTTGAGGAACCTCCATACTGCTTTCCAGAGTGGCTGAACAAGTGTACACTCCCACGAACAGTATAATAGTGTTCCCTTTTGGCCACATCGCCTCCAGCATTTCTTTTATGGCCAGAGTAGTTGAACGTTTCTTCATTTGTCTATTGGCTATTCTTATTTCTTCTTCGGAGATGTCTCTTTTTAAGTCTTTAGCCTACTTATTAATGAGGTGGTTGTTTCTCTGAGGATTTGTCTTTTTCTGGGAGGGAGTAATTTTTGAGCTCTAGGTATGTTTTTGATAAGTAAGAAGTATGATATATAATATGTAATAGCTAGTGAAGACCTTCTCCCAAACTATGGGCTATTTATCTTGTTAGTCATGTCCTTTGTCATGCAGAAGCTTTGCAATTTAATTCAATCACATTTACCCAACCTTTATTTGTTATGTTTCTTGGTCCGGGTCTTTTTTTTTTTTTTTTTTTTTTTTACTGTACAGAGGGGTTACAATTACATGGGCAAGATAATGAGTACATTTCTTATCAAGCATTGTAGCCTCCTCCTTTGTTTCCCCTTCCCA
>NW_012267329.1:5727552-5731535 GCF_000151885.1 Dipodomys ordii
ATATAATTTTTTCCAAGTCTTTCCATTTCCTAACAAATGGGGCAATGTCATTCTTTCTGATGGAGGCATAGAATTCCATTGTGTATATATACCACATTTAGTCCGGGTCTTTATTAAAAAGTTTTGACCTGTGCCAAGGATCCCTAGTGTTTCTATTCCTTCCTGTAATATTTTCAGGGTATCTGATCTTACATTGAGGTCTTTTATCCATTTGGAATAGTGCAGGGTGATATATGAGGATCCAACTTCAATTTTCTGCATGTGTGTAGCCAATTCTGCCAGCACCATTTGTTGAAGAAGCTGTCTTTCTTTTATCCTGTTTTATTTGGCTCCCTTATCAAAGATTAGGTACCATAGCTCCGTGGGTTCATTTCTGAGTCTTCAATTCTATTCCATTGGTCCTCAGAAATGTTCATGTGCCAGTACCAAGATGTTTGTTTGCTTTTTTAATTTTTATTGTCAAGTTGATGTACATAGGGGTTACAGGTACATAAGTAAGGTAGTGAGTACACTTCTTGTCAAACTTGTTACTCCCTCCCCCTCATTTTTCTCCCACTTTCCCTTCCCCACATCTGCCGACATTATTTCCAACATATTGTCTTGTGAGTATCACTGTTGCACTGGTTCCCCCTTTGTCTCAGCATTTTTGTTTGTTTGCTTTTCATAACTATAGCTTTATAATAGTTTGAAGTTTGGTATTAATATTCCTCTAGTACTGTTCTTCCTGCTAAGGATTTTTTTTTTGCTTTTTGGGATCTTCTCTTATTCTATATGAATTTTTGGATTGCTCCTTCTATTTCACTAAAGGATGTTGTTGGGAAATTGACAGGTATTGCATTGGATTTCTAGATAGTTGTTTTTTTTCTCCCTAGTTGCCAAGACTGGATCTCCAGTATGAAGTTGAGTAGAAATGTCAAAAGCTAATTATCTTTGTCTTTTTATCTCTTGATTATGCAAATGTGCTTTTTAATCTTTTTCCTCTTTGAACCACTTTCTAAATATCTACAATTACCCAACTTCCTCTCAGCTACGTCTACTCTTGGCAGGGTTTTTTGTTATTGTTAAGCAGCTGTATGAAGAGGTTACAATTTTATTAAGTCAGGTTATGAGTACAATGCGTCTCCCCTCTCCTATCCCTCCCCACAAGTGACACAGTTGTGTTTTTACATAATGTACATTGAATACAATGACTTCATTTGCTGGAGATTTTATTAGTTTTGCTTCTTCAGTCACTACAGTCTTCACTTCCAAGATGTTTTAATTTCTACGTAATATTATCTGTCTCATCTTCATTTTGTTGCATCATTTATTTTTTATTTGTATAATGGTAACTTCATCTTCATTTGCCTCTTTAGTTCTTTTCTTAAGACAGTCTTGCTAGCTTAAGCTGATTTGGGACTTGCTATAATAGCCTATGTCCTCAAGCTCGAGATTTTCCTGCCTTAGCCTTCCCGATGTGTGCCATCACACTGAGCACTTTTTATCTCCATGAATACACTCAATAAACTAGTTTTATAACTGTATGTTTAACACATATAATAATTTATAATGAATCATTTTTCACTTGTTGATTTTGTAAACTATTTTCTTAACATTAAGTCTTCACATTTTTGAATTCTGATTTATAAGCTAAATTTGGATGAAAAGATTTTCTTCTTTTTTTTCCTTGTCTTCTGTTTACTTATCTCTTCACATCCAGTGGTTTGTGAAATACATCTCATTAGTGCCCTGGACTGGTCTATGCAAAATACATCTCATTAGTGCCCTAGACTGGTCTATGGTCCTATGCTGTTGTTTACTGTTCCACTGTGAAACTGAAAAAATTGAAGATTTGGTTATAAAGTCCCTAGCAGCTTCACTATGTTCCTGGTGTCCTATCTTTCTTTGCCTACACTACCTACGAATATTGATTCTGACCATATTTAGTAGATTAAAATTACTTATTTCTCCATTTTTCTCTCAAATCTTCTGTTTTACTAAAGAAAAGACGGAAAGGTTTTATTTTGCTCTTAGTCTTACCAGTAGTTTACTTAATGTTCTTCTTTATTTGTTATTAACAGGTCTAACCGTGGTAACTGTTGTTGGTTTGTATGTGTTCGGTTTTTCCCTGTACTAGTAATAAAGATTTATCTTCATCCTCCATGTTCGGCAGAGTTACCATGTATAGCATCATCTTTACCCTGCTTGGTTCTAGGGGTTCATTTTTATCCAAAGACCCATATATTTACTTGATTCCAAGAACTATCTACCTAATCTATCTAAGTTTCTCTCCTTCCTTATTTCCTCTTTTCTTTCTTTCTCTTTCTTTTCTTACTCTCTCTCTTTTCTTGTGCTTGTCCTGGG
The DNA here is from genome assembly GCF_000151885.1 of Dipodomys ordii. Taxonomy (NCBI): domain Eukaryota; kingdom Metazoa; phylum Chordata; class Mammalia; order Rodentia; family Heteromyidae; genus Dipodomys; species Dipodomys ordii. The sequence continues at coordinate 5,729,896 of NW_012267329.1, forward strand.
GCTTGAACTCAAGAGCCTGGGCATCATCCCTGAACTTTTTTGCTCAAAGCTAGTGACCTGCCATTTTAGCCACAGCTCCATTTCAGACTTTTTGGTGGTTAATTGGAGAAAAGTCTCATGGACTTTCCTGGGTGGTCTGGCTTCAAACTGAGATCTTCAGATCTCAATCTCCTGAGTAAGTTAGGATTACAGGTATAAGCCCCTGACATCCAGCAAGAACTTTAATTTTTATTTCTTCATATAGTTACTATCTTTCATTCCCTCCATTGCATTTTTTAGACTCTTATGAACATAAATATTTCAGACTTCTTAACTGACATTTCAAAATAAAGACATCAAATCCCTTTTGTCTTTCTGGAATGCCTATGTCAACATCAGTCATTTTGGCTGTATATATTAAGTGAGTTAAGCATGTGTGTTCAGAGATGAAATCTGGGGAGAGCACCCCTTCTCCCTTCAAGATTTCTATCACATCTGGGCTATGATCTACGTGCTCTACTATCAACATCATCAGATCAGTTTTTACATATCAGATTAACAGCTCCAACAGCCTTCTGCACTACATCCAGCTCTACCCTGAGTGTAAGTGTTTGTGGGTCCATCATAGATCAGAGGCATTGAGTCAATTTACAGGGTTGCATTGGCTCCATTTCATTACTCATGCTTTTCCTCACCTCCATTCTCTCAGAGGTCTGAGTAGGCCTTCTCTTCCATTTGGTTTCAGAATACCAGTGCCTGGAGCCTACCAGCATGTATGGTTATCTTCAGCATCAGTAACCCATTCTGGTAAATTGGACTTTGCCTGCTCTCACTGCTCACCGTTTTCCAAAAGGGTACATCATGTACTTGCATCCTGCCTATTACCTCTGTACTACATTGTGGCCTCAGTGAAAAAGCGGAGGACTTAAACTAAGAAGAGCTGATCTATTACAAAAATGACTATTAAACTACACTTTATGTACCTGAAACTTATTTCTCTTTTAAGCTCATTTACATATTCGTCACAGATTCTATGAAGCAACAGTACTTTCCCCATTTAACAGATAAGGCACAGAAAACTATAAAACAAGTAATATATGGTGAAAACAAAAATTCTTGTGTACTAGAGCAAAAATCGTTGAAGTGTTGTTTGAGGAACTAAGATTTTACTTCCTAAGTTTTACTTTAATTCTCTAGGTAGTTTAGAATGTAGCAGACTGAATTCAGTAAGAGATATAAAGAAGTTTACACTCCCAACAACAGTGCAGTAGGGTTCCCTTTTGGCCACATCCCCTCCAGTATCTGTTATTAGAGTTCTTGATTTTAGCCATTCTAACTGGAGTGAGGTAGTATCTCAATGTTGTTTTGGTTTGCATTTCTTTTATGGCAGAGAAGTTGAGCATTTCTTCATGGTGGCTATTGGCCATCCTTATTTCCTCTTCAGAGAAGTCTCTCTGTAAGTCTTTAGCCCACTTATTAAATCAAGTGGTTGTTTCTTTGAGAATTTGTTTTTAGGGGATTTAGTTTTTTGAGTTCCAGGTATATTTTAGATATGAGGTCCTTGTCTAGTGTATGGCTAGTGAAGATCTTCTCCCAATCCGTGGGCTTTCTATTGATCTTGCTAGCTATGTCCTTTGCCATGCAGAAGCTCTGCAACTTCA
>NW_012267329.1:5731870-5799983 GCF_000151885.1 Dipodomys ordii
AGAGCTGAGGGACAGCGCCCAGGCCCAGAGTTCAAGCCCCATGACCGACAAAAAAAAAAAAAAAAGGATCTAACTTAAGTTTCCTACAGGTGTTAAGCCAATTTTGACAGCACCATTTGCTGAAGAGGCTGTCTTTCTTACACACAGAGCTCCCTATGACCAGCAGTCCCACTTCTGGGCATTTACCCAAACGATCACAAACAAGGCCACACTAAAGTTACCAGCACAACTATGTTTATCACAGCATTATTCACCATAGCTAAGATATGGAACCAACCCAGATGCCCCTCAGTAGATGAATGGATCAAGACAAGGGAATTCTATGCTTCCATCAGAAAGAATGGCACTGCCCCATTTGTCATTGTTTTTATCGTACTATGTGATTTTTTTTGTTTCTTTTGTATGTTCTTCCACCTATAGTATATCCCCTGTAGTTACTGTATTTGATTTTGGTGCTCTACATCTTGTATATGCATTTCTAATTTGGGGAGGGGAAAGGGAATAACAAAATGCTGAAACAAGGACACAGGATGACCCATCGAAACAATGATACTCACAAGACACTATGTTGGAAATGAACTATACAACTTCTGGGCAGGTGTGGGGGGTGGGAAATGGGGGAGGTGGGGACGTAGGAGAAAAATAAAGGAGGAGGCAACAATGTCAAGAAATATACTCATTACCTTACTCATGTAACTGTAACCCCTGTACAACAGCTTTACAATAAAATAAAAATTTAAAAATAAGAGATATGACAACTTAGCTATTTCTATTCAGACAGACATTAAAGATAATGTAACACAATGCTACTCTTATCAATAATTTTATCTGGGAAAGTGTTATTTTTCTATATAAGCACATTATGTTATCAATTAATTTGTTGTTGCAGTTTTAAATAGAATCTTAAATATTTGTAAAGTTCTTGGCTTTTACTTTGATGAAATAAATGTCTATAGATATTATGCATTAAAAAATCTCCCAGGGTTTTCAACGATTATGAAAGATAAATGAAAAAAATGAGAACCAGTGTTATTAAGGAATCCTACTGTTCAGGGGTATACACATTTAAGGTTTTCTAAACATTTCCTTTTTCCTCATGCATATGAAAACTAGTGGATGTACACATTCATACACATAATACATTTATAGTTAGATATATATTATCCAGCTATTTTTCATTCTTATTTTATACTTAATGTTTATAGATTTTTGATATGTTTTATACCAATTCTTAAAGAATTTCAAAATCTATGAAATAAGACCCGCAGGTGGGTAAGAATCGTAAGACAGGAACGAGAGTTTGGAAAATAGTGAGCAGCCAAAAAATGGTCACAAATAAAGGTGTGGCTTGGACTTGTTGCACTTTGTAACTTAAAACTTTGAAAATGATGTTATGCATGCAAGCATGTTAGTATTTTTCATCTGTGTGTGTGCGTGTATCCTGGGGTTCAAATTCAGGGCCTGAGTACAGTCCCTGAACATTTTTGCTCAGAGCTACTGTTCTACCACTTGAGCCACAGCTCCACTTTCAGCTTTTTGGTGCTTAATTGGAGATAAGAGCCTCGTAGACTTATCTGCCCAGGCTAGCATCAAACCATGATCCACAGATCTCAGCCTCCGAGCAGCTATAATTACAGCCATGAGCCACCAGTGCCTGGCTCATCTGGTATTATTTGAATTTGGTAAATATTTACTTACTTTTCCTGCAATTAATTTTGGTGAAAGATATAAATTTAGAATGTGTTAGTTTTAAATGGCTTTCTCAAATTACTATCTTGATGGGATCTAATCTAGCAAGTAGTCTTTCCTCTTTCAATTATTTTGTGATACTGTGTTCCATGTTTTGTTTCATTCCAGTAATCTTTTTGTTTTATGGTAGACTCAAAAGCTGAGCTTCTTAGTTATTGGTTGTGCTCTAATACTTGGTAGAATGGATTCATACTGTTGATTTGTAAGTTTTATGAAAGTGTGACATGTTTATTTTTTGTATAAAATTTAGAAATATTACTTTTTTAGGATAAAATCTTGGTGAAGTATTAAACAGAGTTGTATAGTTTCTAAATAAGCTGATGGAAAATTGTTAGTGAATTAGTATGGCATCTGTAACACCTGTGGACGTGATTTTTGATTGCATATGAAAGAAAATTTCAGATCGTCCATTCTGTGGCCATACAAGACCCACAAAATCCTTTGGTTCAGGACATAATAGACACATATGCTTCTTGTGTAGCTGCCTGCTGCTATCTTCATGTATTGACAATTTTGTATGACAGGAAAAATGTTTTCCTATCTCTGAAGGAGAAACTCTTCTGGCTTGATTTGACCCACCCTACACATTCTCTCGATCTGTCTCCCTTGTGTGCTTGAATTCTGTTCAATGTCAACTTTAGGCTTTCAAGTCTGTTCTCTTTCCCTTATTGCTTTTATTATTGGTCATATCTTATAAATAGTGTCATTGGTTTCCAACCTGTGTCTCTGTCTCTTGCTGGATGCTAGGGGGGGGGTTGGAGCTTTTCCCCATTACTTTCACTTTATTATATTAGTATTTACCAGCCTCAGATTCTAGAAATCCAGTCAGAATCAGATGTTTATACTCTCATGTATTCATGCACCTTGCCATATTTGTTCAAAACGTTTATATGTATTTGTCAACAACTGTCTGTAGAAAATCTAATATCATTATAATTTTTCTAAAATTTATTGACCTCATTTATAAGAGTAAAAGTACAGCTGTGTGCCAGTGGCTAACACCTATAATTGTGGCTATTCAAAAGCATGAGATCTGAGGACTGTGGTTCAAAGCCAGCCCAGGCAGGAAAGACCATGAGATTCTTATCTTTAGTTAACGATCAAAAAGTGGGAAGTAGAGCTGTGGCTCAAATGGTAGACTGCTATATTAGAGCAAAAGAAGCTCAGGGAGAGCACCCAGGTCCTGAGTTCAAGTATCAGGGATGGTATACAAAAGAAGAAAAGAATGAAAGAAAAAGAGAGAGAGAGAGAAAAGGAGGAAGGAAAGAAAGGAAGGAAGGAAGGAAGGAAGGAAGGAAGGAAGGAAGGGAGGGAGAAGGAAGGGAGGGAGGGAGAAGAGAGGGAGGGAGGGAGGAAGAAAGGAAGGAAGGGAGGGAAGGAGGGAGGGAGGGACAGAGGGACAGAGGGAGGAAGGGAGGGAGGGAGTGATTAGGAAGGAATGGGGAAGAATAATTAAAGGGATGATACTGATCTATATGTATTGTATTCACAAACAGATTTGCTGAACGGTAATTCCTTTGTACACTACTTAAAGATAATTTTTAAAATCAATTTTAAAAAAAATAAAAGAAGAAATTACAGAATGGGAAATATCTAATGGTAGATAAGGGGCTCAGGGAGAAAAAAAATCTAGATTTTTTATTAGATACTGTTCATTACTGTTGGTTTGCCACTTGACCTTTGTGACAATAGAAATATGGTGCAGAAATAAACTATGACAGTATACAAGAACTGAACAGTTCAGATGAAAATTAAGAATTCCTCTACAATGCTTGATAATAAATGTACTCATTATCTTGCCCATGTAATTGTAACTCCTCTGTACAGTGTTTTCACAATAAAAAGAGAAAATTAAGAATTCCTGGGAATAGCAAAGAAGAATGAAAAATAAAATTTGAAAGACAAATTTAAATTGTAAACCTCAATCCTATAAAATAATAGACAAATTTTAAATCAACTAATAGGTCTAATGGTTAACTTGGGAAAAAATGACATAGAGCTTCCAAACTTTTGATAATTTCACAATTTTTTGCTAGATTCCTTTAAAAATTTTGAGCGCTTCTTTTCAATATAGAATTAGAATTCCTAGCTAGAGCAATAAGGCAAGAGGTAAATATAAAGGGGATCCAAATATGAAAAGAATAAGTAAACCTCTACCTCTTTGAAGATGACATGATCTTATATCTAGATAATTCAATAGATTCCATTCCCGAGTAACTTGAGCTGATCCAAAACTTTGGCAAAGTAACAGTGTATAACAATCCATAAAAATCAGTAGCTTTTCTCTATACCAACAATGAAAAGAGAGAGGCTGAAATTAGGGAAGTAACTCCATTTGCAATAACCTCAAAAATAATAAAGTACCTAGGAATCAATTTAATCAAAGAAGTGAAGGACCTCTACAATGAAAACGTCAAAAATCTGAAAAAAAATTAAAGCAGATCTCAGGAAGTAGAAAAACCTTCCATGTTCCTGGATTGGGAAGATTAACATCATGAAAATGGCAATATTGCCAAAGGCTATATACAAATTCAATGAAATATCCATCAATATCCCAAATTCTTTCTTTTATGAAATACAAGAAGCAATCCAAAAATTCATATCGAACAACAAAAGACCCCGAACAGCCAAAACAATTCTTAGCAGGAAGAACAATGCTGGAAGAGTATCAATGCCAAACCTCAAACTCTCTTACAAAGTCATAGTACTCAAAACAGCTTGGTACTGGCACAAGAACAGGACTGAAGACCAATGGAATAGATCTAAAGTCCCAGAAATGAACCCACAGATCTATGGCCACCTAATCTTTGACAAGAGAGCCAAAAAAGTGTAATGAAAGAAAGACAGCCTCTTCAATAAATAAATGGTGCTGGCAGAATTGACTAAACACGTGTAGAAAACTAAAGTTAGATCCATATATATTACCCTGCACCAGAATCAACTCCAAATGGATCAAAGACCTCAAGGTAAAAGCAGATACTCTAAAAATAAAACAGGAAGGGATAAGAGAAACACTAGGGTTCCTTGGAACAGGTCAAAACTTTCTTAATAAAGACCCAGAAACACAACAAATAAAAAAAAAAGGCTAGATAAATGGGACTGCATTAAACTTCAGAGCTTCTGCATGGCAAAGGACATAGCTAGCAAGACATGTCAAAACCCCACAGACTGGGAGAAGATTTTCACCAGCCATACAACTGACAGGGGCCTCGTATCTAAAATATACCTACAGCTCAAGAAATTAAATTCCCCAAAACAAACACCCAAAGAAATAACCAACCACACCCCCTTAAAAAGTAGGCTAACGACCTTAAGCAAAAATCTCTCTGAAGAGGAAATACGAATAGCCAAGAGACACATGAAGAATTACTATAAAAGAAATACAAATCAAAACAACATTGAAATTCCACTTTACACCATCTAGAATCGCCATAATCAAGGAATCAGATGTTGGCCGGGGATGTGGCCAAAGGGGAACACCAATGTAGATTTGGGGGATTGCAAACTTGTTCAACCACTCTGGAAAGCAGTGTGAAGGTTCCTCAAAAGACTAAACATAGAGCTTCCCTATGACTCAGGAATCCCACTCCTGGGCACTTACCCAAATGACCACCAAAGAAGGCCACACTAAAGCTACCAGCACGACTATGTTTATTGCAGCACTATTTACCATAGCTAAGACATGGAACCAATCCAGATGCCCCTCGGTAGATGAATGGATCAAGAAAACGTGGTATATACACACAATGGAATTCTATGCTTCCATCAGAAAGAATAACATTACTCCATTCATAAGGAAATGGAAAGACTTGGAAAAAAATTATATTGAGTGAAATCAGCCAGACCCAAAGAAAAGTAGGTTGCATGATCTCCCTCATTTGTAAGAATTAGAATATGTATATGATATTCTCAGCAGGGGATCTCAATAACCCAATTGCTTAGTGCATAGGACCATATTTAATGAAATATATCAACATGAACTCCAATATATGGAAAAAAGAGGTTCTTATTAGACCTATGTAGCTTGTTCTTTTTCTATTGTTTTATTTTTTTTCATTTTTCAAGGTTTTTTTTTTTGATCTCGTGTTTTGCATATAAGATTATGCACTATGTGGAAAGGAAAGGGAATCATAGAAACAGCAGGACAATGGATGAACCAAAGTAACATTGATACTCACTTGACACTATGTTGGATATGAACATTATAACTTGAGGGGGGGGAAGGGGTAAATGGGAGATAATGAGGGATGGGGTAACAATGATTAAAAACAAATGTACTCCTTGCCTTACTTAACTGTAACACTTTCTCATCACCTTTTCAATAAAAATAGATTAAAAAAAGAATAATTTCTTCTGATAAAAATAAAAATTTTGAGTGCTGACTTCCTATTATCCTTTTCGAAGGCAAGTAAGAATCTTAAAGGAATATTTGAATTAAATTAATGCTGCAAATTGAAAGTTGGTTTTGAAGAATTAATCACATTTATGAGAATTTTGTTTTTATACTTATTTACAAATTTCGTTCAAAAAGTTTATATGTACTGATATGTAATACAATTTAAATTATTAAAGCCGAAAATGCTAAAGAAGTATACTACTATTACTACTATTTTTCAAGAAAGATATCTACTTTATAAGGAAAAATCTATGATGTCCAAAATAAAAATAGATTTAAAAAATTGAATATACTTGCCTGTAAAACAAGCTAATTTTATTATTTCAGTATTTCTCTGCCAAAGACAAATGCAAACTCTATCAGGGGCTAACACCAGCTCAATGTCTAGGACAAAGGTATTACATATCAAGAAATTCTGAGAATATTTACAATGTATGCAACTACATGAGGGTATTAACCAGACAAAAGAGGTGCATTGGAAGTGGCACTGTAGCTCAAGTGGTAGAGCACTAGTCTTGAGCTGAAGAGCTGAGGGACAGCGCCCAGGCCCAGAGTTCAAGCCCCACGACCGACAAAAAAAAAAAAGAGGTGCATAAATTATAATTGAACATCTACCAATCTAAGGAACAAAGTTTGAGGAGAATCACAGCCTGCACATAATTATGATGTGAAAAAATTAAATGAACACAAATAGGAAATTAAGAAATTCACCTAAAACCATGTTCCTAAGGTGATAGGAGACACATGTTCTAGATTTCGAGAGACTTAATATGACATCCATCATTAACATGAAAGGAAAACAGAATCACCACTATGTTACTTAATTTCTCAGATTACAATTTCAAAGAACTTGAACTCCTTACAGATGGAACAAGAGGAGACCTAACACTCAAAGGTGGGAAGAAAAAGAGTCTAGGAAAATACTTACAAAGCACTTTTGGGATGTATGTGTATGTGTGTGTGTGTGTGAGAGAGAGAGAGAGAGAGAGAGAGAATGTTTAACCACAGATCAATTACCTTGCTCAGTTCCTGTTCTCTTTGAAGGAAGAAGAAAAACACTTCCAAACCACAATAACAGAAAATTCCCTACCTCTGGTGAATACTATGATGATTGATTGAGTTGGTTTTACCAAAAAGTACATATTGAGAAGATAAGTAGCCAGCATCTTAGCATACATGAACATGTATGAGACAACAGTGAAGCAGAAATATACTTCAGTTAACTATAGGGTTTCAGAAAGGGATGAGTCATAAAAGGTTTTACAATTACATCAAGAAAATATAAAGCATTATCCTGCCCATGTAATTGTAACCCCTCTGTACAGTATGTTCACAAATAAAATTAAATTAAATTAAAAAAAGAAAATATAAAGAAGATTAGATGTAAGTAGGAGGAAAACAAAACTCTAGTTCTAGCAGTCAAGGAGTCAATGACACAAAAAAATTAAACTAATATTTATAAATAAGCATCGATTGAATGGAAGTAATTAAGCATTAATATAGTCTTATAAGTTGTTTGCCTCCCACTGGAAAGGGCCAAAGAAATACACATTTTATTTTGATTGAGGAATCTACATTTACCTGAAGATACATATCTACAAAATAATACACTAAGTGCCCAAAGTTATTAATTACAGCATGATTTTAAACAACTAAAATCTACTGAAAGGTAGGATAAATTCTCATCAGAAGGAGAATGGTTCAATAAACTACACTGATCCAGTGAAATGCTCTGTAGCTATAATTAGGAAGATTGCTATAAATTTACACGCAGTAACTCCATAGTTAAGTAGCCATAAAGGTATAAAGAGAAGGCTTCCCTTTTTTGTGTGAAAGAAGAGGGTCTAAGAATATAAATATGTGCTCACTTTTGCAAAAAGAATGAGTTGTCTAGGTTAAAAATTCCTTTTTTTCAATAATGGACATTTTTTTCCCTTTGGTGCTTATGTGTACTTGATAATAGTGCTTGGCCTATTTTAGGCTCTGAGAGTCCTATTTTCTTACCTCCTCAAAAGTGAAAGGGAGGCTTTTTGAGGGCGGTTGCTCAATCACAAACATTTATCCTCTTTCCTTCTTAGAATCCTATTAAAATGGCAAAAAAAATTTAAAAAGCTTTTAATCCTGATACCTTTTTCCTGACTGTATTTTTAATACAATTGCTTCCAATGTTACTTCTCTTCCTGATTGCTTTTAGATCTATTTAACATCTATAACTATATCTTAAAGTTGATAATAACATCATTTACTTATCTCTAGCTTTGCAACTACCTGTTTTTGTTTTTGTTTTGTTTTTTGTCGGTCAAGGGGTCTGAACTCTGGGCCTGGGCGCTGCCTGCCCCTCAGCTCTTCAGCTCAAGGCTAGCACTCTACTACTTGAGCCATAACTCCACTTCCGGCTTTTTCTGCTTGTGTGGTGCTGAGGAATCAAACCCAGGGCCTCATGCATGCAAGGCAATCACTCTACCACTGAGCCACTTTCCCAGCCCTGCAACTACCTGTTTTAAAGAGACTTGATTTTTATCATCTTTAATATATATGTTTTGTGTGCCAGTCCTGGGGCTTGAACTCTGGGCCTAGGCACTGTCTCTAAACTTTTTGTGCTCAAAGCTAGCACTCCTACCTGAGCCATAACTCCACTTCCAGCTTTACCTGAGTACTAGATTGGAGATAGGAGTCTTAGAGCCTTTCCTGCCTGGCTGGCTTTGAGCCACAATCTTCAAATCTCAGCCTCCTGAGTAACTAGGATTAGAGGAGTGAGCCACTGACATCTAGCTGTGTCTTTTCATTTTTAATGTACAAAGTAGCATGCAAAATATTACTTACTAGAAAAATTTTCATAAGTCTCTTTAAACATAAAATTTTGCAGGAAGTACTTATATATGTGTAACCAAATTTAACACTAATCCTCTTTTTTCCCCTTGTTTACACTTACTACATGTGTGAGAATATTTTTTCCCTGGCTCTGATTTCAGGTAGGAAAAAGGAATGTCAAATGCTCTCTTGTTAGCCAGTTGCCTGGGTGCTGGGTAAAGAAAAGGAACTATAATTGTGGATTGCTCATTTACGAACTCTGTCTTTTGTTATTGCCTCTGTGTAAAAGCTCACTCCAGTTCTGTGCACATGTCCTGTTTTCTCATTGTCTCTACCACAGAATGGGAGAGGTGCCCAATGAGACTGAACTGTGCATGAAAACTGACTGCAGGACTTTGTTTAGGCCATAAAATCACCTTTAAAAGCTCTCTGGAATTAATGTTTGGCAATGTGCCAAGTTTTGCTTATGATTTTGATGCTTCTGGTGTTGCTTATGAATAACAATTGCAGACTTCTTTTCTCCTTGCATCAAAGAAATAAATTTGATGTTTATTTTAGCAATTGCTTCTACTGATGGACAAATGTTATATAAATAAGCCAAGTACAGAGCTCTTGCTCAGGCATTTTTTAACCTATTCATTCATTCATTCATTCATTCAGCCTACATGCATTAAACACCTTCTTGGGACCAGGAACTGTTGGAGGGGTTGGGAATGCAGTGGTATCTGAGTCAGTGTCACTTCAAACCTGTAATATATGCTCTTTGGAGACACTAGCACATAAGCTAGTAACTGAAATGCAGTATTATAAATGTTATAACTGATGTATAGCCAGAACACTATGGAATACAAAAAGTGGCACAATTATACCTGACAAGAGAATGTTTATGGAATAAAGTGATGCTGAGTGGGTCTTGAGTGATAAGAATTTATTAAGTTAATAAGCTATATAAAGAAGAGAAACTATTGTGAATAAAGTCTGAGATTTAAGGAAGTTCACTTGTAAGAAAAAACAAGTATGTATTAATAAAAGATCACATATAATTTGCTTGCCTCTAATACATAAAACATATTGAGGAAAAGTAGGAAATAAATAAGGGAAGATAGTCATGGTAGAGGCTTTAATGGCTGTTATATATCATGACAGTAAGTTTGTAATTTTTCCTAAAGATCAAGAAGATCCAAAAAGGATTTTACACATATAAAAAAATAAAAGATGGCCTCAGCTTTGGTTAATACTCCTTGATCTCTTTGAAATAGCCTAAATAACTTTTTGTCTAAAATAGACCAGTTAAAATTGTGACTTTCATTCTTCTGAAATTCATGTTTATTCACTGCATTAACTGATCATTTTATTAAATGTGAATATGATCTTTATTATTGACTATTGGTATACTGACAAAGGAGTACTATGAACCCTTGTCTCAACAAGGCCGGACTTGGACTCAATCCTTGCTGCACCTGAGTAACACAATTTTAGCAAGAATCCTGCTAAGTCAATATAATCAGCCACTTATCCAAACAACCTCAGTATCTAATCAGATTCCTCATTTCCCACACTTACTTTATCACCCTGGTCTGTCTTCAGCAGACCTTCACCCTGAACTCATGATGTCTTCTCAGTAATTTTCCACCCACTGAGACTCCCTTGCTCTAAGTCTCCAACTGTTTTTGGTGTGTCTAGAATTTAGTCCATTTCTACAATGATGTCTCTTTTTCCTTATTGCAATATTTCCTGAAGGAAATCAATTTTACAGCTTTTTCGGGGGGTCTCAGCCTGATGATTTGCTCATTGGCTAAGCACTCTATCAAATGAGCCATGCCTCTAACCCCTTTCCAGCTTTTATATTGTTTTGTTCTGTTTCATTTTGACAGTTACACACAAAATTTCATTTATTAGTGTTAAAAAGTACTTCTTGCTGAGCAAGATCACTGTCAATCTTATCTCCTTTTTTCTTAATTTTTAATGTGTTTTATTCTGAAAATACTGTACAGAGGGGTTACAGTTACATGAACAAGGTAATGAGTACAATTCTTATCAAGCATTGTTGCCTCCTCCTTTGTTTTTCCCCTACCATCCCTGCCCTCCCTCCTCAACTACACTGTTCCTCCACCCCCCCCTCCACCGCACCGCCTAAATTATGAAGTTTGTTTTCCAATATAGTGTCGTGTACATCTCATTGTTACAATGGGTCAACCAACCTGTATCCCTATTTAAACACTTTGTTTTTTCCCGTCCCCTCCCCAAATTATACCAACATCAAATACAGTAAAAACAGGGGTTATACCGTGGGAGAGGGACATACAGAGCAACAAAAAAGACATGGTACCTTAAAAATACGTTAGAAACAATAGCAAGGAAGAAGAAACCACTTGTGTCCCTATCTTGGAGTTCATTTCGCTTAACATCATCTTATCTGACCTTTTCTGCTTGTCCCAGACATATACTAGTTATTGCAAATAAGGGAAACCATGGGACCTATATTTCTTTGGGCCTAGCTTACTTCACTTAAAATAATTTTTCCAAGTCTTTCCATTAACTCCTTTTTGATAGAGATTGTTAGTCCATTTTTAAAATTTCCCCTTAGGGGCTGGGAAGGTGGCTCAGTGAGAGCGCTTGCCTTGCATGCATGAGGCCCTGGGTTCGATTCCTCAGCACAACATAAACAAAAAGAAAAAAAGCCGGAAGTGGCGCTGTAGCTCAAGTGGTAGAGTGCTAACCTTGAGCTGAAGATCTGAGGGACAGCACCCAGGCCCAGAGTTCAGGCCCCATGACCGCCCCCCCCAAAAAAACAAACTTCCCCTCGTGGGAAGTTAAATAAATATATGATTAGGTAAGTATCTCCACAGACTGTGAAACAAGCTTTCATAATAATCAAGCAATTGATGTTTAGAGCAGGGGAATTGTATCATCTGCTTTAATAATCTAGGCAATAAAAAATAATAACCTGAACTCAAGGCATGAATGGTATGTGTGTTGGCTATGGAGTCAAGGTGACAGGTTTGAGAGTTATTAACAAAAAGAACTGACAAGGTTTATTATTAAGGACAGGAAGTAGGAAAATGTCCATGATTTTAGCTACCATTCATAGAGGGCTAACATTGGGTATTATAAGGAAGAAATATACATTGCAAAGCAAACATTATAGTTTGGGATATGTTGTGCTTGAGATACCTGTGAATAGTACTGTGTGTAATAAATGTGGATGTGCAAGAATTACTTTCCTTCAATTACATGACCAAGAGTGATATGGTAAGGTCATAGGTAGGTCTATTATTTTCATTACTCTCCAGATTGATTTATAAAGTGGTTGCACTAATTTACATTCCTACCAACCGTATATGAGGGATCCATTTTCCCTCATCCTCAGCAAGATGTTTGTTTTCTTCATGATAACCACTATACTTGGAATAAGATGAAATCTCAATGCTATTTGGATTTGGTATATAAAATAATGGAGTATTATTCAGCCATAAAGGAGAATGAAATTCTGCTGCTTAGAGGGAAATGTGTGGAACAGGAGATTATCATAATTTTGTGAAATAACCTAAGCTCAAAAAGCCAAATATAACATATTTTTGCATTTATGTAGAATCTAGGTCTAAAATAACTATAATAATGGAACTTGAATGCAAAAGAAGAACTGTAAAGAGTTTGTAGCCCTTGGGAAGGGGGAAAGAAAATCAAGACAGTACTGAGGGAAGAAGACCAAATTATATTACATATATATGTATGGAGACAGTAAACTCTAGCAAGTATTGCTTTTAAAGGAGAGGAAAGAAAAGAAGAAGGTAAAAAATGCAATACACGAGGTGACCTTGCTGAAAATTCATTAGACACATAGAGATTTTCACATGAAAACTTCCTTGTATTATTAATCAATTCTACAATTAGAAAATGGAAAATGGGGCAAAAAGATACCTCTTGTAAGTTAAAATGTAAGGTTAACACATATAAACTCAAGAAAGATACCAAAGCTAAAGACTCTTTTGTGAGTTGACAGGTTATTATGCAGTAATTAAGTATATAAGTGTAATGGAGATGATGAAAGGTAAATGCTTAGGATATAAATAGATCTCCAAACAGAATTTCCATTAATGACAAAACATACAGCTTCATGGAAAAATAGAACCAACAGAGGTAACAAGAAGGAGGGTAGTTTGAGGAAGTCAAATGAGGAGAGCTGAGCAGAGGAGACAGTCATCAATGCTGGAGGCAGAAGGATTGTCAATTACAAGTATGAAAGTGACTTGAAATGGTTTCCTGGACTTGGGTATTTGAAGGTGGTTTGTGAAATTACCAATATTTATTTTGATGGAGTAAACACTGTGGATGACACATTAGAGTGATTCGTATCGTTAATCGATGAAGATAGAAAAGAAAAAGCAAACTACTCTTTTTAGAAATTTGGTTATTAAAGGATAGACGTCGCCTAAAGAAAAACGCCTAGTTTGGGTGTGTTTTCTTGGCCTTTATTGTGATCTTGTTGGTTTTTCTATGTGTAGGACATCTTTAAGTATCTTTAGTATGGCATGTAATTGTAACTCCTCTGTAGAGTATTTTCACAATAAAAAAATCATAAAGAAAAAGAAAAACACCCAATTATGCCTTCAAAATGGAAAATAATTAAACTTGCACAAAATTATGTGAAAAAATTTCAATACATCAGTAATTAAGTGTCACTATACTGCAGTAAAGACAATTCGTGAAATAAAGCAACAAGGTTTATATAAGGGGGTAAGCCTTGAGCTTGAAAGATCTTTTATTAAAGAAAAACATATTCATGAAGTCTATTAAAATAATAAGATAGACTTTATTCAGGATAATCTTAATAGCTTTAGGGACTAATATGAAATTTTTCAGTAGGACCTGCATTTTCCACACTAAAACTGCATCACACACCCATTTTTATTTCTTAACAATCTGCCTCTCATTCCCTGTGTTCCAGCCGCTTAAGCTTTTCCTATACACTGCTATTGCTTCAGAAATGTTTTCCTGCCTGAAAAATACATGTCATACTCCACCTACCCACCACCCTGCACTATCCCAACTCCATCCAACCCTAGGTTCCAAATGATAGCAATTACTTGGGCAAAGATTTCCATAAAACTTGGGAGAAAGATGGAAATATGCCCAATATAAAGGGAAACTGCAATCTTACATATACCATGAATATGAATGAACCTCCCCTTTGCCTTAAATAATATGCTCATTCTATGAAAATGCACAGCAGAAATACTTCTTAGTAAGAAATGGACTTCCCTGGAGAAGCACTCTGTAGAATGTTTTCTACACAGCTCTGTTAACTGACCTGAAAAATTAAAGTAGTCAGCAGGGATTACTTTGGAATATTCGAAAATATGTTTCTTGAATAAGAACAAGTTAGAGGCTAGAAAACTCAGGTAAGAATTAGAAGAAAGGGAAAAAGTGGTTGGCTGATATGAACTTAGTCTTTGCTGAATTGAAGACTTGGGAGACAGTTAAATATTCCAGGCAGTGTTTGGCTAGCCCAGAAACAAGTCAAAGAAAGACAGCATTGAAACTCATGTCTCAACAGCACATAAAGGTCTTTTAATCTTGATCAGTTTTTCATTCTTTCAATTTTCTGACTAATCATTTGATTCATTATTGTTAGTAAAAATCTATCATCTAATCCAATTTTCCTGGTTTTTTTCCTTACAAAATATCTTTTTCTGTTCCAAAAATATGCATAGGCTGGATTTGTGGCTCATGCCTGTCAATCCTAAGTACTCAGGAGACTAAGATCTGTCAATCCTAGCTACTCTAGAGACTAAGACCTGGAGGATTAAGATTTGAAGCTGGACTCATACATGTATGAGTCAAGCGGAAAAGGTCAGATAATGTATGTTAGGAAAATGAACCCTTAGATATGTATTTTAATGTTTTCTTTCTTTCATGCATGTGTTTCTAACGCATTTATAAGATTTCTTTGTTGCTTTGTATGTCCCTCCCCCACAGTATAACCCCCACTTTCACTATATTTGATGTCAGTATAACTTGTGGAGGAGATGGGGAAAAACAAGTCGTTTAAGGATTCAGGTGGACCTGTTGCAACAATGAGAAGTACAAATTGTCATGTCAAAAACGAGCTTTACAATGTCGGTGGGGGGGGGAGGGGGGAAGGGTTGGGTGGGGGGGGGGGGGGAGGCTGGGAAGGGAGGTGAAGGGTAAACAAAGGAGGAGGCTGCAATGCTTGGCAAGAAATGTATGCATTATCCTGCCCATGTAATTGTAACCCCTCTGCACAGTATGTTCACAAATAAAATTTTAAAAAATTAAAAAAAAAAGATTTGAAGCTGGTTGAGATAGAAAAGTCCCTGAGTTCCTATCTCCAAAACAATCAGCAAAGCCAGGTGGGATGCTTCGGTGAATTATTAGAATACCAGCCATGTTCAAGAAATCAGAGAAACAGAAAAGCCCTGAGCTTGAACCCCGGTATTAGCAACTCCCATATCAACCTTCTATTGAGTATCATATTGAATTTAATCGTAAAGATTTTTAGGATGTTAATTGACAGTTCACTTTTTTTTTTGTCAGTTGTAGGGCTTGAACTCAGGGCCTGGATGCTGTTCCTGAGCCCCTTTGTGCTCAAGGTTAGCACTCTCCTACTTGAGCCATAGCTCCACTTCCAGTTTTTGAGTTGTTAATTGGAGATAAGAGTCTCATGGGGACTTACTGTCTGGGCCAGCTTCAAACCGTGATCCTCAGATCTCACCTCCTGAGTAGATAGGATTACAGACCTGAGCCACCGGTGCCCGGCTGACAGTTCACTTCTCTGTTGACTCTTCACAAAAGTTAGAGCAGAGTACTAAAAGTTAGGGTAAGGTTCTAAAGTTCTGAAGGGTAATGGTTAGGGATTTTATAGACTGTACCTCAAGTGGGATTTATTCTGATGTTTTTCTCAGGATTAAACTGAGGTTCTGAGCTTGAGAGAAAGGTCCCAAATGTGAAGCAGCATTCTTACATCATATCAAAGGTATTTATATTCACTATTTATAGTGAAGACTTGGCTGAAATGGTGTTTCTCCACAATGAGGTTTCTCCACAGTGAGGTTTTTTTTCCCATCATTTCCATACTAAGCTCTTAGGAAACAAGTCTGTAGGTAAGACCACACTCTTGGGTGGAAAGATATGCTCTTTTACACCTTGAAGTCAGAAAATGTGCATAAATCATTTGGAATACTTCTACATGGGAGTTCTGGCAATCCATCATTATTTATGTATTTTTTAAATTTTATTTTATTGTAAAGATGCTGAACAGAGGGGTTACAGTTACACAAGTAAGGTAATGAGTACATTTCTTGTGGAGCACTGTTACCGCCTCCTTTGTTTTTCTCCTTCAAGCTCAGCATTATGAGACTGAATATAAGTCGTGAAAGGCCACTTCATCACTAGAATACAATTTTAAAAATGTACAGAAAAGGGGCTGGAAAAGTGGCTCAGCGTTAGAGTGCTTGCCTCACATGCATGAGGCCCTTGGTTAGATTCCCCAGCACCACATGAATGGAAAAGGCTGGAAGTGGCACTGTGGTTCAAGTGGTAGAGTAGTAGCCTTGAGCTAAAGAGCTCAGGGACAGTACCCAAGCTTAGCGTTCAAGCCCCAAGACTGACCAAAAAAAAATGTACAGAAAGAAATGAGAGTTATTCTCACTAAAGTATAATATAGGCATGTGTGAAATCCTATGTTGAAATTCCTTTGTACAATCAATATACACAAAAGAAAATTACATATCAGAATGGATAATACATTCTGTTGGAGGGTAGATAGCAATAGGAGGGGAGAGGCCAAATGGAGAGAGTGAAGGACAGTGAATATGTTTGAAATACTTTATATGGATAGACAAAAATATAATATAATATATATACAGATATATATATATACATATATATATAAACCTGTTGAAACTGCTTTAGAAGGGGAAAACAAGGAAAGAGGAAGAATGACAGAGTTGGTGAATTTGAAAAGGGAACACTGTTTGCATGTATAAAAGTATCACTATGGAATTCCTGTCTACAACCAATATATGCTTATGAAAAAGTTACAAGACAGTAATTTATGTGACATTAATAGGCCAATTTTAATGTCATATTAGTGATACACTAATTTAATAAATTTAAGCTGGAATGAAACTATTAATTTTTTGTTTAACATTTTATCATATTGTGAAACAACAACTTTGTTCCAAATTCCATGTGTTTTCATTCTTAGTGCATGTGTATACATGCAATAGAGAGGAGAGAATAAAGTAGTGTTGTTTTTCCACTGGGTAGGCTTGAGAGGTTGAGAAGATAGCCAAATTATACAGAGTTTCTTTTGAGGAGTATTTGTAAATTGGATGTGGAATTAGGTGTATATGCTTATGAATTCACTGAGTCATCACGTGCATATTTAACATGTGTGAATTACATGGCTTGTGAATTATATCTCAATAAAAACCTATCTCAATAAAATAGATAACTGACCAAAACTCATATAAACAAAATCTCTGTCATCTCCAATACCTTACAAGATTCAATGCTTGTCTTCTGTCAAGAAAATCTTGGTTTTGTGTTTCTGCTTAGTTTGCCTATAGAATTCTGCAACTGCTTTTTACTATGAATTGAGTCATCTGCTATTTTAAGTTTTACTCTCTTGTCTCTTCCATCCTACAAAATGTTCCTCAGGAATATTTTCCTCTTGTTCTGAATCACAAATAAATATAGGCTATCTATTAGAAGCCTTGGTGAATGTCATTGAAATAAAGGATTAATGCAAAGACTGTTTTGAGTGAAATCATGAAAAATTTGCAAAGCTTTCAAAAAGTATAGTTTAATGGGGGTAAATCTAAAGATGGTAAATATAAAAACAAAATTCAGGTTCTCTAGAGTAGAGCAATTCAGAAGAGACAGTATATGAGAGAGAATGAAGATCTTCCCTGATGTGTAGCTTCTTCACATAAAGACAAAGGTCAAATTTCTTAGATAGCAGAAATTCTATTTTTATCCAATGACTACTGCATGAAGCTGAAGCTTGTCCGTGTTTTGAGTACTGGAAGGAGAGTTTGAAGAAGACACAACAAAAACTCAGGTCTGAAACATTTCAATAAATGCAGGTGTAGAATAAGAATGGGTAAAGGGCAATAGGAATAGTACATATTCAAGAAAAATGCATAAGCATAGCTTTCTTAGCCCACAGAATATTTTCTTAGAAGTGGGAGTGTTAGGTAAATAGGCTTCAAAGTTGTGTTAGCAGAATCTGTCACTATCATTTTTCCTAGGTTCCATCAAACAACTGTGGGCCTACAATAATGTTTGCCATATACTTTAAAATACTTTACTTTAAAATGTCAAAGAATTTCTATCAATTTCTACTGATATTTACCTTCTGTTGCCTTGAACCATCATAAACTTTGTGTTTTAACAACCAGCACAAAAATTCCCCTTGGCAATTTGGTGGTGCTACATGCACTCCCTGGCACCTCTTTTGATAGACAGAATAGGTCAAAATAGTTCACAAAAACAAGTTAGTAATGGCAAAGAGAAATATCACAGAGCAATAACAATGAAGAAAAACCTCAGATTTTTTTTTTTAGTGTCATTCCAACTTAAGGAGCCACAGTTAATCACTCATTAGCCAAGTGAGTACAACCAGGAAAACTAGTATTTAGGCTTTCTGCATGATTGCTACATTCTAAGGATTATATATGCATTTATTCTAATTCTTAAAACACTTATTCTATTGAGGTGAGGTCAGTATCATTATAGATATTAGAGAAGGAACATGACGGAGTGGGTAAATGGTATTGGCAATCTGACTCCTGAAGCCCATAAGCTAACCACCCATTTACATGACAGCCTGACATTCTCCTTCTTTACTGGCCAACTGGACAAGGGAAAGAAACACATTAATCACTATCAATATACATGTCTTCATCCATCATCATCTATATATTGTCTGTGTTTTGTAAATACATACAGACATGTTACTTATGACATGAAAAGTGCTACAAAAAACTGATGGACATTCTGTGGGAAATGCTGAGATAAAACTGTATTACTAAAACAAAAATTGTCTTTAATATGGCCGTAGAAAAGCAGTCAGCTATTTAATGGTCCATAAATATTATCATCTTGAACATTTCATGCTGCAACATCAGTTCTTTTCAATGCTTTCCCTGTCTTTTCACCATAAACTACCCAAAGAATAATCATTACAACTCATACTTTAAGATATATTATACAGGCTGGAGGTGGTGGAGTTGGCAAGTACAAGGACATAAGTTCAATCCCCAGGACTACCAAAAAGAAAAAAAAAACAAGAAATACATGAAATAACCATTTCCTTCAGGGAAACTTCTCCATCTCCCCCAGGAAGAATTAATCATATGGTTGGGTAGATTCTCATTATTTTGTTTATACACTTCTTAGGCCATCTGTGAATATTCACTACAGGAAACAACTACTCTTCTTTAATCAGAAAAAGCTTTAAAATAGGGAATTAGATTCTAACAAAACTGTTGCAAGGGTTGTAGTTCTGGTCTTCTGAAATGATTCTCAGAATACTGTCTAAGTGACCTTCTTAGTACAAGAATATACTTCACAACTGTGATTCAGGGATCAGAAAGTCATATTTGGAAAGTCACTGATACTTCAGGCTCCCTGCCAGTCACAAACTTGGTCAATGGACCTTGGGATACTGTGGCAAAATAACTACCATCCTAGAACCTTGTCTGCCTACAGAGAAACACCAAAGGGATAATGTGACCTTCTCAATCATATATGAATGAATCCAATTGTGGAAGGTAACTTACATTCAAAATCCTAGCTGAAAAAGAATCTAGGAAATGGTGTTAGTGTTTCAGCCTTTGCAGACGGCAAGACTTACCAGAAAGGAAGGAGCTAAGTGAGCCAATTCACATCACTCATCATGGCAACTTGTGCACTGTATTCAGTGGCTGGTAGGAGGTAGCAACAAGGTCAGACAGAAAAAGAGTATCACTAGATATATGTAAAATGAACAATAATTCTTTACCATCCCCTCTATGCTTCTGCCTCAAAGTACAAAGGCAATGCTGGGATACCAATGGGCTTATTAGTGAGTTGGCACATTCTCTGGGCACTGAGACCTGAATGCAAGAGCCTGGAAAAGCTAGACTGGACTGGACTGGCAGAAAGCTGGGACCTCAGCTGCTTCTAGCAAATGCTCTCGCAAATCACTTTCTATATTCAAATATTCTCAAACATCCACGTGATCACAAAAATTCAGGAGATTTCAGGAAGACTGGATATCTGCAGAATAGCTTCTGGGATTCAGGAGAAGACTTTGATAGAAGTTAGTTAATGTTACTACTAAATGTCTCATTGAACTTTTTATTTTACTTTTCTTTCTTACTTTTTTGGTGCCAGTCCTGAAGCTTGAAATCAGGGTCTTGTCTTGGTGCTGTCCCTAAACTCTTTCGCTTGAGTGACAGCTCTACTTTTGGCTTTTCAAGGATGGTTAATTAGAGCCTCAGAGTCTCCTGGACTTTCCTACCCAGGCTAGCTAGCTTCAGTTGCTATCCTTACATCTCAGCCTCATCAGCAGATAGGCTTACAGGTGTGAGACATCTGTGCATGGCAAAAATTTTACTTTTTTATTTTATGTTTTTTTATTGTGAAAATACTGTACAGAGGGGTTACAATTACATGAGCAAGGTAAATGAGTTCATTTCTTATCAAGCATTGTTGCCTCTTCCTTTGTTTCCCCTTACCATCCCTTTCCATCTCCCCCTCAAATCACCCCCACCGTGCCAAAGCTGTAAGGTTTGTTTTTTGACATAACGTCCTGTACTTCTCATCACTGCAATGGGTCTACCTGTATCCCTATTTAAGCAATTTGTTTTTTCCCTTCCAAATTTTACTTATTTGTTAAAAATCTTCAGTAACTCCCACTTCTACTAAATAAACATGTTTCTCTGATTTCCAAGAACAATCACGATGAATATCTTTCTACTCCTCCTCCACATGAGAAATAGAAACAGTTAGACCTCTCTGGAAGTTCTTCTAAGTCACTTCTTAAATAAAGGTATCTGAGCATGCTATTTGCTCCACTGCCGTGGACACCATCATGTCCAGTGCTTAGTACTCCCTGTTCTTCTCTGTGTTTTATGTCTCCTCTCCTCCCTACCAAAATGTAAATGGCACAAAGAACAAATATCCTCTGGACCCAGAATGAAATGATGCTAGAGATACATGTACTTGATAAGCACTTGTTAAATCAATGAATATGACTTTGAGGTTCCATGAGATATCAAGTAGAGTCTAGGGCCCAGGACTTTGAAGTAAAAAAAAAAAAGAGTCATCAATTATTGGCTATAAACTAAAGCTAGATGGTTCAATGAGATCATTTGGAGAGAGTTCTTCATTTATGGGAAAGATGATTGATTTGACTGAAAAGATGTAGGATTCCAGAAGAAAGGTGCTATCATCCACAGCTAGTCAGGCCAAAGAATAATAACTAGGTTGCCACAAATGCCATCAAATGCAGCATCTCTTCCTGTTTTCCTCTACAAAGCTAGTGATTTCTTGGAAAGTTTTATGATGTCACAAGGGGTAAAAACAGCCAACAACAGCATTTATAATTTATGGAAAAACACGTTAATAATTCACTGCTTCAATTAACATTTACTGTTAATCAAGATTTCATGTCTGAAAGCCTCATACCCAAACTCAGCAGGTCGGTTTGGAATGAAGCTCCATCTGCCTGCAATACATTGTACAAAGAGACAAATGTCAGGTCCTCTTACAGCTGGAGGTGGGAGCTACTTCCAAAGCAGGCTTTCTTGAGAGCCTGGCATCCCGTGAACTTAGGGAAAACAAGCTTCTGTCCCCAAAAGTGGCATGGATTTCCAAAGGGGAAAAAAAACTATTTTTTCTACATGAGAAAAAAAGGATTACATATTGGTTTGCTATTTGCCTTTTGCACAGCCTTTGATAAAAGATTGCATTACTCTTTCATTTCTTCCCTATTCCCCAAGCTGAAAAGCATTTCTTATTACTATGTTTTCACATTATAAAGAGAGAATAATTCATGTTTGATCATTTATAATGTGATAATTTACTAAGAACTGTTTCTGTGAAAACTTAATACTTCCCACTGAACAGGTAAGGAGCAAAAACGGATACTTTTAACCATTTATTGTTACCATTGCTACTATTGTTTCAGGATGGATAAATCTTAAATGAAAAAATTATACTTGCAATATGCAAACTTTACTGGTTTGAAACATTATTAATGGTTTACTAGACAGCATCATATGACCAGAGTTTCTGTTCTCAATATCTTTGCTCTTCTATAAAATGGAAACACTATATCATGGAACTTAAATGGCTGTGTGAAATACTGAAGGGAAACACTAAAAAAAGCACTTGATACATTGGCTGTTTCCTGGACTCTGGTCTCCTAGTCCCAGGTTAAGGTAGGCCTATTAGTTACACATTCAACACAAAGCAGGTTCTTCCAATGGCTTGCCCCAATGAAAAGAATCTTCTCAATGGCAATCCCCATCAGTAGAAATAGAAGACTGCAAGGAAGCCAAATTTTCTATTTCCAAAGCTACCTACTTATACAAGAAAAATTGAACATATATATATATATATATATATATATATATATATATATACACACACTTAGACATAGACAGATAGAGAGAGATATTCCCTAATTAAGATAAAGTATGGATATATATTATTTTGGAAAATACAAGTAGTAAATAAGCAATACATAATTTATCTTGGTGGCAGGGTAGGTGGGGTGCCTGCCATTTTGAAATGAGATAAACTCACTCATAAATTAATTGGAGCAGGCCTCATCAAACCTGCATAGCAAGAAAGGGAGCTTCTGTAGCTGCTCTGGTTCTATCTGTAAAGCAGGCCAGGCCCAAATTATCCCCAACACAATAATGGTAAAGTTTATTCTTCTATGATGGGCAAAGCCCAGAGTCAAGTTAGCACCAATTATTTCTCTCCTGATATATCTTAAGCTGTATTATCTACAACAAAAATAATACTTTGACAAGATGTCATTTTCATCTCAGATTAAGTCGTTTTGCAAAGCTAGATTTCAGTTTCCTCTTTTAGGAGAAACTAAAGAAAAATTAAGTCTCATCCTGACTCTACTGTTCCCGACCTAGAAGTGGGCTCATCTAAGGAAAACTGCAAAGAACACACAGCAGAACTGTGTGGTACCCTTGGAGCTGGCATTATGTAAAAGATGAAGCCCTTAATCCTAGATATACAGGTAATTTCCTGAGTAAATAGGAAAGATGGAGAAATAATTAGGAATAACTTAAGGGAAGAGAATTACAGAAGGAAAGGGGGAGGCTGACATGGGAGCTGGGGGAGAGAAAGAGACAGAGACAAAGGATCAGAGAGAGGATGACTACAGAGGCACCAGCTTTGCATAGGATGAAGCGTGGTTTTCATGGCGTGAACTACATTGAGTTCTAAGCTTGTTATTTCCATACTGGGCTCTTATTCTGAGATGACCTCATTCTTTCCTTCTATTATCACATCTTGTCTGCTTGTTCTAATGGAGGGCAGGGAGACTGGCAGAGTTGCCAGAAGATGCTTTGTGGTCTCTAGTCAAATCACAGGGCTCTAGTAGAGACATTTAAAAAGGCTTAGAGCCCATGTGGATGGTTAAACCACAGTCAGCTATCAGCAGTGACTATCCTGACTCTCCAGAGGTCACTAAATAGAACAGACGCATTAGCTTCTAACAGATGAGCAGAACTGGGAGAGAAGGACCTTCCATGTCTCAGCAAGGTGACAATATGAGGCTCGGAGTTTCACTGCTGTGGTAGCTCCTCTGTGCTCTTATTCCTTGCTTTATAAAATGTACTATCCAAAATTCAGATTTATTGTTAATTTATGTAAATTGATTATAATCTTTCCTTTTACTTCTGTTATTGATAGACACCATAAATATTTCCAAACAAAATACTGACCGATGAGGAGAAGGATTTGTGCATAGAAAATTAATTTAAAACTGAAAAGGCAGATGATAAACTGGGAGAGAAGATTTATAATAACAGATCAAATGTTAATCTACATAAAGACTCAGATGAAACAATGATAGTAATATTGTACCCACCATACAAGAAAAGACTTTAAAATGAGACTGTTCAGTGCTGGCAAGAACACAATATAATGATTTCTCGATAGCAATCTGGGGAAAGGCTCCCAGAGCTTTAAATAGCTTCATAATCTCTGGTCTATGAATTCTATTTCTGTGAGAGTCTAAAGAAATAATATTAAGTGAGGTCAAACACGTAAGCATACATTGTTCTTGGAAGCACCATCTATGAGAACAAGCCAAATGTCTAATATTCAGAGAATGATAAGGGAATACAACACTACTATTAAAAGAGATGTTCACTCTAAGTGTTTAAAAATATCACAAAGTTTTTACAAGTATTTCTTTTAAAACAAGAATGTAAAATATCACATTATAAACAGCATAATTTCAGTGAAATAGATTTCTTTGTGAAAGATCTAGAAAGGAATACACTTGAATGATGTCAGTAGTTGCTATAAAATGATGGGATTATTTATCTGCTCACATACTGTTATATAATTTCTTCATTTCAGCAATGAGAATATAATTTTATCATCAGAAAAAAGCAAAAAAATTAATACAAAATTATTTTAAAAGCAATCAAGAATCTTTAGAAGAAAGGACAAATTCAGTTCCAGAGGATAAAACATATAATATGAGCTTAGAGGAATAGGCCTGAGCCTGAAAGGGTTAAAAGTGGGCTCTATAGCATTATGCTAGTAGCTTATGCCTGTAACCCTGGCTACTCAAGTAGGGCTGGAGCAGCTAGAGTTTTTAACTGACTTTAGTTCAAAGCCAGCCAGGACAGAAAAGTCTGAGAAAAATCATCTCCAATTAACCAGCAAAAGCCAAGCTGTAGGCTTGGTTCAAGTGGTTGAGAGCCAGCTATAAGCTAGCAAAGTGAGAGAAAATATGAGACACTGAGTTACAACCTCAAACTGGCAACAACAGTGTGCTCTGTTATGTCAAACTGACATAACTAGGTGTTCCTATTAGATGTATAAGGTCCCAGCTTTATGTGTGGGGAGAGACTGTGGTGGCATTTCAACTTTCTTTCTACAGAAACATATAGGTCCAACTTATAAAATGAGAATTTCCAAGTGTTCCAGCATTGCTCAGCTAGAGACTGCCCTGACATGTGGGGCCAAAATCCTGCTTAGGACATTAAAACCTCTCTCTTGTCCATTGTCTCCATTCATATAACTGTTCCCTATTAAAACCATGACTATACAATTTCACATATCATTCATCCATACCATGCAATTTCATGAACTACTCCAGAACTCAGAGGAAGTTTATAAAACAGATGTAACATAGATATAAAACATAGATAAAGATAACTCTAAATAGGACTGTGTAGATATCCTATTCATATGTTCTATATGAACAATGACACAACAGACCAGCACTAGTAAAAACTGATAAAATTTAAATAAAATAGAATTTAAGAGCAATTTACCAATATTAACTTCTTAGATGGGAAAATATAGAATAGTAATGCAGGATGTTAACCACAGGAAAAACTGGGTGAGAAGTATAGGGAAACATTTTGCATTATCTTTATAATTTTTCTATAAATTTAAAAGATTTTATAAAATATAATGGTTATTAAACTTGACATATTTAATCATGGCTTATTTATCTAGGCAGGGCTCAAGGTCATACTCAGACACACAGACAAATGTAACAACATACTAAATGGACCAGAAGATAGGACTCTTTATCTATGCCCAAACTGACACAATCTCTGACATTTCTTTCCTACATTTCTTCTTACTTAAAAATGTTATTTTAAAATTAAAATTGACATAGTTTTGTTGTGTGTATTCACAGGGCACAAAAATATGTTGATTTATGAATACAAGGTGGAACAATTAAGCTAAATCAATAGACATATTGCCTTAATTCCTTATCATTTTAGTGGTGACAACACTTGAGTTTTGGTCAAATTTTTAGACAAGAACCAAAAAAATGCATGGGTAATAAATACTGACAATAAGGATACCTACAAGGTATGCAAATACTTCTTCAGAGGATCATACATCCCTTGATAGAAAGTTCAAGCTACCAACTTCAGTGCAACTGGAACATATCAGAAAACTTCCCTGAAGAAGTTCAAATTCTACCTTTGAGGTAGCCTGACCCACCGAGGAATGTAAAACTTCACTAACCTGATAACTAGGACAGCAGAGTACTCCTGCCTAGTTCTCCAGCCCATAATGAGGCTAGTAACTTCTAGCTGGTAACTACTGGCTTTATTATGACACCTTATTATGACTGGCCAAGGTGATCAGAAAGACACATAAGCAAGCATCTATTCTCAGCAGTGTTATTTCAATATTTATACATCTGGAGACACTGGGAGGACTCTGTCTCTACACCACGGGAGGATCTTTCACTTAAGTTCTATAGTGTGCTACATCATCATCCTATGGGCCACTCTAGATAATCAGAATGCCAGGATATGCTGTGGTGGTAAATACGGCATGTTACCCCAAAATTTGTTTTTACCTTTGACACATAAAAGAAAAAATAAAAAAAACAGGTCTGCAAGACATTGGAACGTTTCCAGGACACAAATGATAGGCTACATAATGGACCTGCTCTACTACCATCTAAAAGTGTGGATGGGAGTATAGTTGTGAGTTTCTTGATTACAGAGCCAAGACCAATGCCTTAATCCTCTTCCATTATCAGATCCTCAGTGTTGGGTAAGGTTCCTGACACACATA
This sequence comes from Dipodomys ordii, assembly GCF_000151885.1. Classification (NCBI taxonomy): domain Eukaryota; kingdom Metazoa; phylum Chordata; class Mammalia; order Rodentia; family Heteromyidae; genus Dipodomys; species Dipodomys ordii. The sequence goes on from NW_012267329.1 coordinate 5,758,656, forward strand.
ATATATGTTGAATATATTTGTTTAGCTATAAATATTCCCAGGTTGCTTTTGCTGAATAGAAAATAATTGCTACCAATGTTACAATAAATTCCATCCTTCGATCATATAATTTCTCTTCATAAAGGAATATAGGTATTTTTACAATTGAGTGAGCTAATCTTCCTAGAGCTTCTTCCTCCATAAATATGACCTATAACTTAAGTCCCTGTTTGTAGGGGTCTTAGCCTGAAACTAACAAAGCTCCAGTTTCATCTTGTGCTTGAATAAATTAGGATACTGTGATTTCCCCTATTCATCCACTCCTCAGATTGGAAATCCTGGAGAAAATGTTTCTTTGCAGGAATCCTCAGAAAGAGATCAAGAAAGTTGCAAGAGAGATTTTAACCAACTAAGACCAAAGATCCCTGAGGCATTAAAGGACTGTGATGCGGTCTAATTGGTTCCTTGAGAATACAGAAGTTGGATCAGATGTTAGTCCTCTGACCCCACAGCATTGTGTTGGCTCACAGAGGCAGCCATGATCTGAGCAGAGAACTTCCTTCAAACGATCCCTGTAGTCAAAACAAGGTTGATTCACTCTCATTACTCCATCAGGTACAGGTTACATTTATTCTGAGTCTGCTCTTTGAGACTTCTGTGAACCATCCACACGTGTAAGGCTTCTGGTCTATTATCAGAGTGTAATCTTTTCACTTTTTAAAATAGCTTCTCTCTGGTGCTAGAAAGCTTAAATAGGGCACCAGAGTGCTAATCAGCTCCTGTTCATGTGTGAGAATGGTAGGCATTTGTGTAACAGTCACAATGCAGAAGCATAGCTGGATTCCCTTGGTCTGACCCAGGATGTAGTGATACCATCCCCCTTAGCTACTTTACTTCAGACCTTGGCCTGGGCTCCAATTAGTGGTAAAAGCAGTGGTAGCTCAGATGATGATGTGTATACTTCAATGGAGAGAAAAAAAATAGAACAAGCATCAGCACTTAGTTTCTCTTGTAGGCCCTAAATGACCGGTAGAATAAGAGCTTTCTGAACTAAATTATTTTTACCATGATATGGAGGAAAAGAATTTTTCTGAAACTTTTTTTTTCATTTGATATAAGAAGACAGGTTTATTTTCCCAGAATATTCTCATGCTCAGGCAGGATTTATGTTCCTATTTTTATTTTGGGATCACACTAGTCTCTAAGCATTAATTTCTTAACCAAGAAAAACAAAATGCTACATATTTCTATGTAATCTCATTTTTTTCCTGAGACTAATATTCATATTGAAGACAAAAATGCAAGTCATTCCAATTATAGTTGTCTCTAACTTCAAGGAATAAAGCATCTATCTAATTCTCTCCCAGGGGCTTAGAATAAGCCTAAGCAGTGTAAGGCAGTAGAAATCTATTTTAAGAGTTAAGTGACAGGATTCTCAGAAGAGTTGGCCCCCAAAGTGGTTAGAAGTGGCTAGGATCAGGAGGTGAGGAGAAACTATGTTTTACAGGACATGAATGGCTCAAGCCAGATGTAAACTCCACAAACGCCACAGCCAATCTAATAGCAAATTGTTTTAGCTGTACTTTTGAAAAGTATGTTCAGAATAGCATTACCTTTTCCCGACTCTATCATTACTGCCTGGCCCAAGCCACAATTTCTTCCCAGTCTGTCAGGTATGCTCATAGACTTCCTCACTGCACTTTTTCTTCTATTTTTATCACTCTCTACTCCAGTCAAGAATTCACTGACCACAAAATTAGGAAAAATATAGGAAGGCGTGGGTTAAACGGGAGGGAGAATGTTGCAGGGGGTGACACTGATCAAGTTGCGCTTTATTCATAAACTGCTTTATTAAGTGGCACCTCCTCTGTACAATTACTTAAGGATAATTTTAAAATTTCAAGCAAAAAGGCATGCCAGATAATGGCAGCTTTCTATTCGAAAATCTTCAAAAGTTCAGCCTCAGATGATAGCTGAACTCTTTCCAATAGTTTAGAAGGTTCTGCATCCCATGCTTCCCTTGCTTTAGCTACCACTATGAGCTCTATCTAAGCTTCCCCACTTGGTCTCTCCCAGCTGTTACAATGGTGTTTTTTTCTGTTGAGATTTCTTTACATCAGACCCAAGCAGATTCTCACACTTCATTCCTTTCAATCTCTGTTCAAGTGTCATCCCATGTGAGACTTCTCTAGTCACATACATAAAATAGTAATCCACAGTATCTGATAGCCCTATCCTGACTTATTCACCCTCACAGCACTACTGAATACATGCAGGTGGTTTGTAGCATATATGAATATTTATGTATATGCATGTAAGTTTATGTGTGTATATATGTATACACACATGTATACATATCATGACCAGCACCAGAAGTTAAGTTTCATCATGAAAGAGACCTTTACTTCCCGGTATTATCCCCAGCGTCTATAATAGATTGTGGTGCACAGCATACATTTGATTAACATTTGTTAAATAAACTGAGTGGAAGTCATATTAGCATTTAATTAGAAATCAAGGACCAAATTACAACCAAGAGATAAAGCTAACGATGGAAAGCTATGAGCATATCACAAGAGAACCAGGCACTGGAGCAGAATCAAAGATAATCCCAGGGTTCAAAAGCCTGTATTTCACAGTTAATTGCTTACCAGAGGTTTCATATGGGGTATATCAACCTGGTTTGTGACCTGATGGTCTGAGTTTGAGGAATTCATTTCATTTCCTTTGGTGCAATGAGATCATTTCTTAATCTCTAACTCCTGCTTCATTCTCTGGAATTCTTCAAGTTCTCAATGAAAATTTTCTGTTATCTTCTTCTCTCTGTTTCCAATGTTTGAATGCTGCCAAGAACAGGACATATGCTTGGTCAATGGTTGTTACAATGATTGAGCTAAAATATATCATATTTAATATTGTGGCAACTTTTATGATTAGTATGCTCTTAAAAAGGTGGAATGTAAGCCCTAGGTCTGGGATAAGCTAGGGTTCAGTGAAGGCCCTAATTCATTTGTATTTTCCAATATTTACTTTTGAATAGAAGAGAGAACCAAATCAGGACAAAGATGTTTGTGTCTCCCAGAGTATTAGAACATGGTAATAAAGCAGGCCCTGATCTCTCTTAGCATTTCCTATTGCTAAAAATAAAGCACCCTGCTCTTTGCCACTCAGCTTTTTTATTCTGCAATTTTAGCATATTTGAATGTAAATTAATGGACACTCTTTTTATATTTCTAACTGTAATGTTATTCACAAATATGCTTTTAAGTAACTCCTCAGTGAATGCCAAGGAAGTCTTAGGTTGTACATTCTTTGTTCATAATTAAATTTTTCTTTAGTATCTAAGCTGATCAGAGAGCACCCTCTACAGTCTCCTTGGCATCTTCAAATATGTATTTTTGTATTACTACTTTGTACTATTTGATACACATTTTTCTTATCTTTTGACTCACTACCATTAAACATTTATCTTTTATATATCTAAAATAGTCCATTCAATTTTTCTCCATTTTATATCAACAATAAATTCTTCCTCATTGGGAAAAAACTAGGTCTTAATTGCTCCAAATTATAAGAAACAGATTCAATATAATATATTGAGAAATATGTGCATCGTGATATGGAGATATATTCGGACACATATAAACATATCACACATTCATAGTGAGAGATACAGAAACATATAAGTATATCACACATTCATAGTGAGAGATACAGAGACATACTATGAAAGAATGAGAGAGAGTGTGTGTATATGTGTGTGTGTGTATGTGTGTGAAGAGAGAGAGATATATTATAAGGAATTGGCTTACCTCCTTATGAGGCTGGAAAGTCACAAGATCTACAGTGGGGAAGCTGGAGACATGGGAGAGCCAATGGTATGAACTCAAATTTGAAAGCAAGCAGTTTGTCAAGACCCAGGAAGAACTGTCTCAGATGGAGTTTTGAGGCCTGGTATCCTCTCAAACATCCAGGCAGAAGGAGTTCTCAGGAGTTATTCAGCCTTTGATTCAATTCTGGTCCTCAAGATTAGGAACCACAATCTGATTTATTCAGGTTACCAATTCAAATGTTAATTTTATCCAGAAACACTCTAAGACTCTAAGAATGATGTTTAACCAAGTATAGCATCCCTTTAAAGTTGACCATAAAATTAACTATTAAGGTACTTAGTACCCAGCCTCCCAACAACATTTCAGAGAGGAAAGAAGGACTATCTAAACTCTCTCTGTGTGTGTGTGTGTATATATGTGTGCGCGCGTGCGCGCACGTGTGTGCACGCTTGGGCTGCTCCTGGGGCTTGAACTCAGGGACTGGGCACTGTCTCTGAACTCCTTTTGCTCAAAGCTAGCATTCCACCACTTAAGCTACAGCTCCACTTCTGGCATTTTAAAAATAGTTTATTGGAGATAAGAGTCTCTCAGACTTTCCTAACCAGGCTGGCTTGAAACTGTGATCCTCAAATCTCAGCTTCCTAAGATTTGAGGATTACAGGTATGAGCTACCAACGCCTGGCTAGACTTCACTTTTTAACCAGAAGTTATGTCCAGACATCTACTTAATTTTTATTCCCCTTCATGAAAATACCTTATCTCTGCCAGGCTTATAATTTGCATCAGATATGCATCTTTCGATCATTTATTCCAAAAGAAAATATTACCCATTGGTTGTGTGTCATATAGAAGGCACTGTGCCAACAATCACTACTCCTTTTGTCTTACCCATAGGTTTGTAAACACTCCCAAGTATTCCACATTTATTCCTCTTGCCTGTTGGCTTTGTGCACGTGCTCTGAGGAAAGGATTCACTCTCCATTTCTAGGAATTCTTGTAGGCATTTGTCTTCTTTGACAACAGTATTTTACTCACTGTTTATAAGAAAGTAAAACTTTTTATTATTATTTTGTACATAAATTATGTTATGTAGCCACAACTCCTTTCCTTCTCCCACAAGTTACCAATATCCTGTACTTTGTTACATATTTTTTATCATATTTAATTTGGCACTGAACAACACATTTTTCACTTTTTGCAAGGTTTGAATTTTTGTACATATGATCGTATCATTCATACTCTTCCATAATTTGTATGTTTTTCTCAGCATTATGTCCTTGGGGTTTATCCATGATAATATGAATAACTACAGACATTATATTCATGTAATTCATGACATAAATTAGGTGTCTGATCAACACAAGATAGATATAAATAGGAAAAGACACCATAGCCTGGTAGATTTACCTACCTTGATAGGACAGAGCGAACTGAGTGATTCTCTTGACTATGAGTAGCTGAGAAAACATTTCTGCAACAGCAATCTAAAAATATTAAACTTTAGGCAGACAGACAATATGTATTGCTGGACTAAGAGCAGTGATGGAGCATCTGCAGTAGACAGAAATCTGAAGGGCGAGGGAAAAGGCTGCTAGAAACCAATTTGTATTTAGTAGGCTATACTGAAGTCATGGACAAGATGACAATTTCTGGAAAGGGAGATGTCAAGAACAAGGCTTGATCTCAGTGGTTAAGAGCACAGACTTTGAAGCCAGACTATCTGGTTTTAGATCCACTTTAGAATCAAACATATCTTGGGCAACATATATTTATCTCTCCTTATTATGGTTTATTCATCTGAAAAACAGAAAGAGTAACACTAATCACTTCAGAGAACTGTTATAAAGTTTAAATAAATACGTATATGTTGTAATATATAAAGACTAGCAACAAGGAAGCATTCTAATTTAGTTGTTACAGGTTATCTGAATAGGAACTATTGCAAAAGATTAATTATACAAGTAAAGGATATGTGAATGGAAAATTTTTAAAGGTCTAAAAATTTAATGAGAAACTTTCTTATCAAGACAAGAGACTGAATGCCTTTAACATAGCCATAAATTGGAAAGGGTATGGTTCACCCTAGTTCGCTCAATCCAGGTGTAGATGTCTGTGTGTGTCTCAGGATCACAAGTGAGGTCACAACTGCCTGAAACTTTAGAGCATAATCATACACCATGTTTAATCTGTTTTAAATAAAATAAGTTGGTCATTGTAATTATGAAACATACAATAACAGAAGAATATATGTGTATGTATACAAGATAAATAATCCAATTAAACATATGTTTATATCCAACAATGTAAGACAGAACATTACAAGAACCTATGAAGCCTCTTGTGTACTTTTCCTTACAACTCTCTTCCTTCCCCCATAAGTTACCAACATTATGGAGTTGCTCATATATTTTCATCAGCTAAACATTATAACCTTAAATACACTTTATAAGATTTCAAATTATATGTCCCTATAATCATACTATTTATACTCTTCCATAATTTGTATGCTTTTCTCAGTATTTTTGTAATTTATTCATGTCAATCTTTCTATGTATAGATATTTCATGATAATTATAATTTGGTGCTATAATTAGTAACTTTCACTTTACCAGGAAAATTAAGAAACTTGAAAATGTAGGCACTTAATAACATAGCCTTAAAACATATAAAGAAACTGACTGGAATTACAGGAAGAAATTAACAAGTCTACCATTAGAAGAACTAGACCTCCCAAGTTTAAAACTAACCCAGACACATCAAAAATATCATGCACATAATATTCATCACCACTATACTTAGTATGTTAAGAATCTGGGAATTCTTCATCACTGGCTATTCACATGATATTATGAATATTATGGTAATAAAAGATATAGATGTAAAATTTTAAATAATGAATGTTGAATTATTTACAGAAAAATATATATTAGTCCCCTTTCTCAGAACTTAAAATATCAATATTATAACCATTACTTATAAACATTCATGTGAAACAAATATGCAAAATTAGCTGAGGAAACTCGGAGAGCTAACATGAATTTTTAATTCAGAATTTCTTTTCTACACAGGTTAGGGAAGAAGAAGGGGTCTTTTCTATGTTTTATTTTTGGTTGGGTGTGAGGTTTGAACTCAGGGCTTGGATGCTGTCCCTGAGCTCTTTTCCTCAAGGTGAGTACTCTACCACTTTGAGCCACAGCTCCACTTCTGGTTTTCTGATGGTTAAATTGGAGGTAAGAGACTCGTGGACTTTCCTACCTGGGCTAGCTTTGATCCACAATCCTCAGATCTCAGCCTCCTGACTAGCAAAGATTACAGGTGTGAGCCACAGCGACCATCTGAGGAGTTCTTTCATTCTAAAAACTGTCAGTTCTTTTGTAACTAAAGTTTCTTCTGATGTAGTGTTTATAGAAAGGAATATCTTGTGGCCCACAAAACTGAGTATAACTCTGGCAGGAAAAGATAAATGGAGAGTCCATCTCTTATCACACTGACTTTCTTTGCTAGCACTGGTAGCAGTGATTATTCTCTACACAGTTCATGGAAGAAAGTTTATAGCTAAAAAAAAAAGAAAGAAAGTTTATAGCTTTTAGCACCTATGTCAACAAAATAGAAAAATCTTAAATTACCACTCCAATGACATATTTCAAACTCCTAGAAAAACAACAATCCAAAACCCCAAACCTGTAGGCAAAAGAAAACAATAAATGTTAGATCAGAAATAAACTAGAGACTAAAAGAACTATACAAAGAATCAAGAAAACAAAAACTGCATTCTATGTAAAGGTTAAAAAAATGGAAAAGCCCTTAGAAGATCTGACCCAAGGAGAATTCTCCCAAATACATAAAATTAGGGGTTAAAAAAAAGATTTGTTCCATCATTTTTGTGCCACCCCTTACCCTGTTAAAGACAGATAAATGAACAAACAAAAGGAAATGAAAATAAAAGCAGCAACAAAGGAAAACAAACAAGCTATTGTTTCCATTTCTTGGAGTTCATTTCAATAAATATAATTTTTAAATATCATTTTATGTTATCATATTCATGTAGCTACTGAGCCTTTGTGATCTTCTCCTAAGAACAACCTTCTTCTACGCTGTTAGTGGGAAGGTAAACTTGTTCAATCACTCTGGAAAGCAGTATGAAGTATCCTCAAAAAACTAAACACAGAACTTCCCTATGACTCAGCAATTAACATTCTTGGGCATTTATCCAATAGAACACAAACAATGCCACACTAAAGCTGCTAGCACAACTCTGTTCATTGCAGCATTGTATACCATAGCCAAAATATGGAATCAAGTCAGGCGCCCCTCAGTAAACAAATGGATCCAGAAAGTGTAGTATACATACACAATGGAATTCTACTATTCCATCAGAAAGAATGATATTTTACCATTCATAAAGAAATGGAAAGACTTGGAAAAAAATTATTAAGTGAAGCAAGCCAGACCCAAAGAAACACAGGTTGCATGGTTTCCCTCATTTGTCATACCTAGAATGTGCCTATCTATAAGTAAACACACTGGATGGTAAAAGACAAAAACTATACTTGGACATAATAAATTATTCAGGACTCTAGATATTCACACAGTAGACCAAATTAATTTATTTTTATTAGAATAACCAAGAACTCAGCAACTTGAGATTGAATAGCAGTATAAGAATCTGAATTTCTACCTTAAACATAAGAAAATCTGAGTTGATTATCTATGTTATAATTAATCATGTTCATTATCCAGAGGGATCAACTACTATATTACATACTAAAAGGAAATACAAGTTCCTTGAGCTGAAATGTCCACATAGCCCTCAGAGCCAAGATATGGCTCTTCCAGTTACTCTGTTCACAAACTTCCTAAATTAGGAGGGCTGTGGCTCAAGTGGCAGAGATCTCCTTACAAGCTCAAGACAATGAGCTCAAACCCCAATAGCACCAAAATAAAAGTCTCTAAATAAAAGATGTAGACATAGAACCAAGTTTATTTTCACCTGCCTTCTAAAAGCTCTAGTTTATTTTTCCTTAAATTGATGTTCAGTAAAGACATGTTCTTTCAGCTTTGATTCCCTTAGGAAGTAGAAGCTTTTAAAGGGCAAAGAAAAGGGCCAACAACCTCTGCTTGGTTTTTGTTGTCAAATAACATTTCTACTTTTAGCAAGTTGTTCACAGGAAAAATTGGGAAGAAACTTGCACACTGAGTTTTAAACTATTTGTAATGATCTGAATTAGAGATATGTGAAGTCACATAATAGAATAAGTTCTCATCAAGACAAATCAAACTACATTAAATATGCCAATACATAGATGGAAAATCGTGGTTACCATTTTTTTTTTGTCAGTTGTGGGGCTTGAACTCTGGGCCTGGGTGCTGTCCCTCAGCTCTTCAGCTCAAGGCGAGCGCTCTACCACTTGAGCTACAGCACCACTTCCGGTTTTCTGGTGGTTTATTGGAGATAGGAGTCTCACGGTCTCTCCTACCCGGGCTGGCTTTGAACTTCGATCCTCAGATCTCAGCCTCCTGAGTAGCTAGGATTACAGGTGTGAGCCACCAGCGCCCGGCAATCGTGGTTACCTTTAAGGATTCCATCAGAAAAAGAAGTTTAAAACAAAGAACATTTGTAACAGTTTCTTTTCATGGCAAAAGAAAGGGTGTCTTGGCTCATTGTGATAACCAACCACTGCTGTGTTATGCACCTGTGGTATACAAACACTTAGCAATTTTCAAGCTCTCTGACAACTGTCATTAAAATCTCGCTTATTTTCCTAGCTGCAGACACACCAAAAAGTTACTTAGTTATTACTAAAGTGTCCTACCTTGTTGAGATTGTCAACCCGCTTCCTAAGGGAAAATGAGATCATAACTTAGGGTTTAATATTGTGCCACCATGTCACTGAAAGGGAGGAGAAACAGAAAGAGACTAAAGAAATATTCAAAACACTTAATGCATACAATCTTCCCAAAACTGTACATTAACCTACAGGTTCAAGAAGCTGAATAAACTTCAAAGTGAAAACTCAAAGAAATCTATCCAAAAGTTCTATTAAAATTAATCGAAATTCTGAAAACTAAAGATAAGTGAAAGTTGTTAAAAATATCCAGAGGAAAATGACATATTACTTATAGGCAAACCTCAATTTAAATGACAGTAGACTTGTTATCAGAAACCAATGGGGTCAGGAAAAGTCACATAATATTTTTCAAGTGCAAAAATAATTGTTAACCCAGAATCCTATTCCCTGTGAAAGTATGTTAGAAAAGGAGAAATCAAGACATTCTCAATATGAAGAAAAACAAAAATTTCATTGTAGCAAATTCATCTGAACCATGCTTTACAGAACTTCTCCAAATAAAAATGAAATAATAACAGGATTCTTAAGACCATGAGGAAGAAACAAAGAGCAGAGTAAGTAAAAATAAATCAAACAGGCCTTCTTTCACCTCCTGAATTTCATATATTGAATTTGACAGTACAAGCAAAAAAATCATAGCACTGCCTGATATTGTTCTATACATGTTTGGAATCCTGCTTATGAAAACTATAATATAGTTATAGGATAACAAAATGAAGGTAAATTTTCTTTTTTTAATAAGTTTTTTATTGTGAAAATACTGTACAGAGGGGTTATAGTTACATGAGAAAGGTAATGCATACATTTTTTATCATTGTTGCCTCATCCTCTGTTTTCCCCTACCATCCCTTCCCTCCCACCTCCACAACTATAATCCCCCCACACCCTCATGCCCCCCCACCTAAATTATAAAGTTAATTTTCAACATAGTGTCTTCTACATCTCATTGTTTCAATGGGTCAAACTGTATCCCTATTTAAACAATTTGTTTTTTTTCCCTTCCCATCCCCAAATTAGATTGACATCAAATACAAATACAGTGAAAACAGGGGTTATACCATGGGGGAGAAACATACAAAGAACAAAAAAAAATCACATGGTACCTTATAAATACCTTAGAAAAATAGCAAGAAAGAAAAAACCACTTGTGTCCCTATCTTGGGGTTCATTTCACTTAACTTCATCTTGTCTGGTCATATGTACATAGCTTTTGAGCTTTTCTACTTGTCCCAGACAGATACTAGTTATTGCAAATGAGGGAAAACATGGGACCTATTTTTTTTTGTTCTGATAATTTTTTACAAGTCTTTCCATTTCCTAACAAATGAGGTGATGTCATTCTTTCTGATAGACGCATAGAATTCCATTAGATAGATAGATAGATAGATAGATAGATAGATAGATAGATAGATAGATAGATATACATACCATCCATTCATCTACTGAGGGGCATCTGGGTTGGTTCCATATCTTAGCTATGGTAAATAATGCTGCAATAAACATAGTCGTGCTGGTAGCTTTAGTATGGTCTTGTTTGTGATCATTCTGGTAAATGCCTAAAAGTGGGACTGCTGGGTCACAGGGGAGCTCTATGTGGAGTCTTCTGAGGAACCTCCGTACTGCTTTCCAAAGTGGTTGAACAAGTTTACACTCCCACCAACAATGCAATAGGGTTCCCTTCTGTCCACATCCCCTCCAGCATCTGTTGTTATTAGAGTTCTTGATTATAGCCATTCTAACTGGGGTGAGGTGAAATCTCAATGTTGTTTTGATTTGCATTTCTTTTATGGCTAGAGAGGTTGAGCATTTCTTCATGTGTCTGTTGGCCATTCTTATTTCCTCTTCAGAGAAGTTTCTCTTTATGTCTCATTCTTCAAGGAAATAGAAGAGGCAATCCAAAAATTCATATGGAACAATAAAAGACCCCAAATAGCAAAAACAATCCTGAACAGAAAGAACAATACTGGAGGAATATCAATACCAAATTTCAAACTCTACTACAAAGCCATAGAAATCAAAACAGCTTGGTACTGGCACAGACCTCAGGACCAAAGGGATAGAATTGAAAACCCAGAAATGAACCTACAGACCTATAGCCAACTAATCTTTGATAATGGAGCTAAAAAATAAACAGAATGGAAGAAAGACAGCCTCTTCTAAATGGTGCTGGCAAAATTGGTTAATCACCTGTAAAAAACAAAGCTAGATCCTTATATATCACCTTGCACCAGAATCAACTCCAAATGGATCAAAGACCTCAGAGTCAAAGCAGACACTCTGAAAACATTACAGGATGGAATAGGAGAAACCCTAGGTCTCCTTGGCACAGGCCATAATTTTCTTAATAGACATCCAGAAACATAAGAAAGGTTGGATAAATGGGAATTGCATGAAATTGCAGAGCTTCTGCATGGCAAAGGACATAGCTAGCAAGATCAATAGAAAGCCCATGGATTGGGAGAAGATCTTCACTAGCCATACAATGGATAAGGCTCTCCTATCTAAAATATACCTGGAACTCAAACAACTAAATTCCCCAAAAACAAATCCTCAAAGAAACAACTTCCCGATAAATAAGTTGGCTAAAGAAGGTAAATTTTCTATACCTCGTTCAAACTGGGAAAATAAGTAGACTAAGGTAACTATCTAACATGGGCAGAGACATAAAGACATAGAAAACTTAAAAATCCAGAAGCAGGGCAAGATGGCAGATTAGAAGTGTTTACTGTTTTTGGCTCTGTGAATGAGAAGGATCTGGTATCAGAAGAAACTATTAATTCTGAAGAGATTAAAACAAAAGAGGAAGTGATTTAGGAATCAAAAAGGATAGTAGAAAACCACAGAAAAACCAAGCCAACAGAAGAAAGACAGCTCAAAATTCCAAGCCCATTCCTGGCTCCCTGACTAGGGAGAAGGAAAGAGGAAGTCTACATTACCAAGTAAAATATTCATCCCTTTTGATGGACTCTCAATTCTAGCTGCCAGGATAAGCCCTCACATCCCACAAGTCTAATCCCAATATAGGATAGCATAAATTAGCTATTAAAAATTCAGCCAATTCATACAAATTAGCAATTCATTCATAGAAGTAGAATGTCACTAGTAGCAAAAGTGTTGAAGGGGAGCACCAAAAACGAAATTTACAGACATCGCACAGAAACCAAATATTAAGCGGTACAATGATGGCAGTGAGATGTGGAGGATCCTTGTGGTTGAAAGTTAGCCTGGGCAGAAAAGCCCTTAAGACTTTATCTACAATTAGGCTGGAAGTGTAGTGCAAGTAATAGAGTACCAGCCCAGCAAGTGTAAAGCCTTGAAATCAAATCCCAGTACAGCAAAATATATAATTGAAGGTTAAAGAGTCTCACAGACTTTTCTGCCTGGGCTCCCTTTGAAACCTGATCCTCAGCTCTCAGCCTCCTGATTAAGATTACAAGTGTGAGCCTGTAAATTCTGGTGAAGCAATTTCTTTAAAATTAAACATTGTTAATGTTTTATCTAGTAGGTAAAGGTTGCACTTGATTGAAGCTTTAGTTTGTGTTCTCACTGTCACTACAGATGATCAAGTTTTCTTGTGTTCATTGTTGATTTGTGTTTCTTCTTATGCAACTATCCTTTCGTACCCTTTGGCCTAATTAGACAAGGGGTGGAATCTTGGTATTTTCCCAAGTTTATTGAGAATTCCTCTCCTGTTTCTCTATAAATTATGTTTTCTACCTGTAATTGCTAATTACATTATCCCTTTAAGTTGAACATATTATTACGTGGTTTCCAAGCTACTAAAGACATTCCTCAAAATGGATGGTGAACTTTCACCAAGAAACCTGTTTTCTTTCCTAATTATTAAGTGAATTATCTCAGTAGTTTTCTGAATGTTGAACTATATATGTCTTTCTGGAATATGGCATAGTGTTCTTTTAATATTGTGTTAGATTACATTAAATATACACAATAAATGTATTGTAAGAATAAAATATATTTAAGAATAAAATATTTTCCATAAGAATGTTATACTGAAAATATGTATTGTTTTTTACTATCTATAAGAAAGCATTATCAGTTGAGCACTCATGATGAGCATTTAATATTACCTCACTTGAAATTCAGCATCACTCTTGTTTTCTATTTGATATAAATAAGACTGAGAGGCTATCTAAGATAACAAGGTTAATTATCAAGAGACAAAGTCAAGATTCACATAAAGACATTCCTGGCTCTAAAACAAGGGCTCTTGACTGTCTTAATACCCTTCAAAGACAATCTATGTTGAGAGTCATTTGGGCTCAGCTAGATTTGATCATGTTTTCCCCACATCCATTTGTTTCCTATATCTCTTTCTTACACTGCTTTTCTATGCTGCAGTGTTTATATTTATTATATTCGAAAAGCATACCAGAAAAGCTGTTATTTTTTTCTGCCTCAGTAGCTGACTTGATAAAATCTAATCTTCTTATTTTTTGGAGGCAGGGGTTGGGAGAGGGGTGGTCATGGTGCTTGAACTCTGGGCCTGGGCTCTGTCCCTGAGCTCTTCAGCTCAAGGCAAGCGCTCTACCAATTGCGCACAGTGCCACTTCTGGGTTTTTGCTGGTGGTTTATTGGAGATAAGGGTCTCGTGGACTCTCTTGCCCAGGCTGGCTTTGAACCACATTCTTCATATCTCAGCCTCCTGAGTAGCTAGGATTACAGGCATGAGCCACCAGCGCCTGGCTTAAAATAAGTTTCTAAATAGCTCATGGAAATACTGTAAAATATTGTAAAGCACTGCCTGCAGTACTCAGGCTTTGTTCTGTTCTAAATCTCAGTATAAAGACCTGCCTATCCCTTCTCTCCAAACGCTCCCTTGTCTAGTGATTCTGGGCAGTGATGATAGTGGTTTTAAAGGCAGTTTAGTACCCACTCATTACATTAACGAAAATTCTCCCATGTCGGTTCTCTAGGACTGTCAAACACTTAGGGCTCTACAAAAATGCCAGTAAATAAAATGTCACAAAAATGAACTTTTCTTCAGTGGTAATCTTTCTCAAAAAGTCTTTGGAAGTCAACATGAAACAGGAAAGACCAATGGAGACAGGGAGGGTGGATGAATGCAGTCATAGTATTCAATGTAGAAATGTGAAAATGGGTGAAGTTGGGAAGAGATGGAGAATGGTGACAGGCTGAGTTGAAGCCTCTTTGTACAAATACTTAGAGATAATTAAAACACACAAATGTAAAAACTGGAAAACAATCTTTTGGAAAGTTTTGAATGTACATGTATTTACCAGGTACGACACAGTGTCCTGAATAGTATACATGAGCTAAATGAGTTGATCTTCCTCAAGCAGTCATGAAATAAGCCTTTAAAAAAATCATTTCTACTTCACACAGGAGAAAACGCACAAGGTCTGGTATGGGATAAACCATAAAACCACATGGAGTATGGGATTTTGAGCTCAAATTAGTTTTGACTCAAGTACCCCAAAGCTCAATTGTCATGTTTTACTACTTCATTTAACACATATTCATAGATATGTAAACAGAGAAATAGTGACATTAAAATGTCTTTCTATTAAATAATTAAAAAGTTAGAAAAGTTAGAATAGTAAAAAGAACTCCAATATGCTTTCAGCCAGGTCCTCAATGGACACAACTTGATTATCTCTCTCTCTCTCTCTCTCTCTCACACACACACACAGTGTGAAGTACAGTAAGTCCTTTACATGTGCTAAATTACTTAATCTCAATGTTCTTCCAAGCCAGTAGAGAACTAAGTTGCAGGCATGATGATCTTGTTTCTTAAAGAAAAGAATACTCGGGCTGGGAAGGTGGCTCAGTGGTAGAGCGCTTGCCTTGCATGCCTGAGGCTCAGGGTTCGATTCCTCAACACCACATAAGCAAAAAGAAAAAAGCCGGAAGTGGCGCTGTGGCTCAAGTGGTAGAGCACTAGACTTGAGCTGAAGAGCTGAGGGACAGCGCCCAGGCCCAGAGTTCAGGCCCCACGACTGGACCCCCAGAAAAAAAAAAACTCTCCTACATAAGCATACATTGAAAATAAACATTGAAACTGTGTAATTCTCACAAACCCTGTTCAAACTTCACAAATGGCCTCAATTATGTATTTTGTAGCAAAGTACAAAACTGAGCTCAATTGCAGTTTACTATGGTTCTTCAATATTAAATTCAGGTTATACACATTGGCATTATACATAAATTTATGCTGCTTTCTTAGAGGATATTGAAAATACAATGTATTCCTTGTGATGCTGATTTTCATCATTGGGTTAAAGAGGAGAGTGCCAAGTTTCTCACTATGCATGTATCTAGTCTTCACTTTGTTATTAGTGTCTCACTGAGAGAACCTAAGATTACATGAAAATGATATTACATATCAAACCTTTACCTACTAGTTTTATACTCTATTGATCTCACCTAATTACTACGTTTGTTCATATGACTTTCTAATTTTATAAAATCCTTCTATGTTTGTTAGTTTGGTATTGTATTGTAAGAAAGCACTTCTCCTACATTTCTTTATCCATTTATTTCACTATGTGTTTACTGACCTTTATTTTAATCAAGTTATAATCCAGTAATGAAACTTTCTGATGAGCAGATTATCCAATTGTCCATTATCCAATTGCCATTGTGTTTGTTTGACAAGTCATTTGTTTCTTACCACTTCCTTGCTTTATGACAAAATCAAGAAATTCTAGGCTCATTTACTTTTCTTTCACTGGCTCTGGAATAAAACTTCCTTCTAACAGTCTCATTGATGAAAAAGCATTTAGAAAAAAAAAAAAGATCTGGACACTAAATATGTTCTTTGCTACCAGGTCTCCATTGCTTTTAGGCTCTCCTAAGCCTAAAAACAAAAGAAAATATGTAGGTGCACACATTTCTCCATTCATTCACTCAAATACCTATATATACCTTAAATTCAACTGAATTATGGTATCTCCAACTCCAATCTAAAAAGACTCACTTTGTTCTAACATCCACTCTAAGTATTTAGCATCCTTTTTGATAGTAAAAAATTAAGGCGCATAGCTGGTGAGATGAAAAATGTATGCAGTTGGCTAGCTTAAAAAGGTAGACTAGTGGATGAAACGGAAATGCAGATCTAAAAATTGGCCAGTCACGGAGTAACTTGGTGATCATGGGTCGTTTACAAATAGTTCAATTGACTGTGAATTATATTTTAATCTCTATTCAGGCTGGCAGTGCCTCAGTGGTGTACAACAGCCTAGGCCTTTTAGAGAATAAAGTTGTTGGAGATTCCCACAAGATTCTGACATTACTGAATATCATTCATTTTGATTTGTAGCTTGTGGTGTTAAATGTGGATTTTTCTTCCTGTTCTGCTTATTTGATTATCTTAGTTGGTAAAGATGAATTCAGTCAGCAGAGACGAAGTATGCAGAAATAGTTTAAACCCAAAAGTTGTTCCCATTATAACTTGACCTCTGACATTCTTGTTTCTGAGCTTTATTATCTATTTGTGCGTACTAGACACTGATACTTTGTTTTACTGGTTTTTAAATAATGAGCTTCATTATGATATTTTCATACATGCATGCAATGTAACTTGATCATATTCTCACATCCCCATCACCCTTTCTTGTCTTGCCCTCTCCTATTGGACCCCCTTGAATACACACTTCTCAAAGGTCAATGTGCATTCAGAACATTTGTGAGTTTTGCTAAAATGCAGATTCAAATAATGGACAGAGTCTGAGATGCGGTATTTCTAACAACCTTGAAGTGATGCGCTGTTACAGACCTAACAGCCTATTGAGTTGCAAGGGTTCCAAGTTTGGCACAATGCACCTTACTCTGATCCTCACCTACAAATAACACAGCTATCTACGGACTTTTCCCTCAATCTCTGTCTCTTTATTTCTCCATTTGTGCCTCTTTCAACCCTGCTTTGTTCTCCTCTCCTTTCTTCTTCTCAACTACACATCTATCACTTTTATTCTGAAGTGCAAAACTGTCATTGACTTTCCTACTTTATTCTCATCTAGCACGTTAACAAAACTACTTTTGCTCCTTCGGTTAGGCCCAACTTTGAATTAAATTTAAATCTGATTAAATCAAGCCACATTTGGACATTAGTTTTCTGAGAAACTGCTTAAGTCTATGGGTGTCTATCAGCTGGATCTCTCAATGAACAGATTCATACCAAGCAGCACAAGGTAAGTCCTGGGGGCTAAAGTGAGGATGGAAAACAATATGGTCTTTAAACTTTTCAGAACTTCCTTGAAATAAGGAGTTGATTTTTTCCCCTTAATATTCCAATCCTCTAATCTCTTTTTGTGGCTTGAGTCTTAAAAAAAAAATCCCCGATATTCATAAGAGAAAGTGAGGATTATGGAGATTATACTTCATAGACTCAAAATTGGGACATAGTATAATAATGATATAGAATAGCTGAAAATGTGACTCCCTCAGAAAATTCTGTAACATTGTTTTCAATTTGAAAAAGAATATATGTTTAAGGTCCATCTCTGATATTATCTGTGGGTCTTTTAAAATTTTATTCAACCTTTTTAAAATTTGGTTTTCTTATCACTAGACACTGATGGCTCACTCTTTTAAATCCTTGGTACTCAGGAAGTTGAGATCTGAGGATGATGAGTTAAAGCCAGCTTGGGTAGAGAACTGCAAGATATATTCTTATCTCCAATTAGCCAGCAAAATATTGAAAGTAGAGGAGTAGCTCAAGTGGTAGAGTGTCAGCCTTGAGCAAAAAAAAAAAACAAAAACTAAAAGATATTGTGAGGGCCTGAGTTTAATCCCTAAGACTATCATTTAAAAAAAGTCTACTTCAGAGTGATTTACAGGGACTGGAGGAATAGTTTAAGTGGTAGAGAGCTTGCATAAGCAAGCATAAAGCCCTGAATTCAAACTCTAAAACTACTGACTGACTGCATTTCTCTGCATTATTGTAAAGTTCTAGTACAAAGAACACTTTATTGTTATGAAGTAATACATGCTTAGAAATCCTACCAGTAAATTACACAGGTGCTTCTAGATTCTTAAAATATATGGGTATTTCTGAATTTAATTCTTACAATCCATTTATTACTTCACAACAAGCTGCCTGAGATCACATAATTACTAAACTGTAGACCTGATAGAACCTCAAGCAATTCAGAGAATCCAGAGCCCATATATATTCTTTAAACCATAATATCATTCTAATTCAGGCAAAATACTATGCAATTTTATATTCCCCATGGGAATGACCAGTGTTTGTCATTACAGTGAATATAAGCATGTAGAGAGAATAAGAACAGAGCCTACGCCCAATATAACTTCTTTAACCTTTACTACATCCTAAGCCTTGTGTTTTGATAGTTGTTCAGTATAGGTAAACAAATAAGAAGAAATGTATAGTCATTATCATAAAGCTTAAAGGAAAAATGTGGGCCTTCGTCACTCAGACTCATTAAAGAAACACAATTTTATCCAAGGAGTAAACGGCCATAATTTCCAAGGAAATTAATCTATTCACGTTTTCCATTAAAACTTCATATTTTAGCCAGGCACCAGTGGCTCACACCTGTAATCTTAGCTGCTCAGGAAGCTGAGATCTGAGCATACTGGTTTAAAGAAAGCCTAGGCAGGAAACCCTATGAGACTTTAGCTCCAGTTAACCACCAAAAAGCCAGAAGTAGAGCCATGCTGGTAGAGCACTAGCCTTGAGCAAAAATGCTCAGGGTCAACAAAAATGCTCAGACCCAGTTTATACACAAAAGACATTCATATTTTATAAATCTCAAACTTGGTAAGACTGAATTTCAACCTATAGAAGTCCATCACTCATTTTAATTATTTCATAAACGCATATAGCCTATTATAATAAAGTATTTTCTCATGGCCTTATTCTGTCTTATTACTCCAGGAAAAAAATGGAAGAGGATATATACAAATTGACACTTTCTTTTTACATAGTTCTGAAAATATCCTAGCATAACATAATGCAAAAGCAATGAAGGCCCTGTCCTGTCATTAAATCCTGTCTTGAGTATGTAGAGCCTTATGCATCTCTAAAAGAGCAATATCCTGCATCAACATTATGGTGATTCTCACAAGAATTAAATTTGTCATCTTTCTGTCATTTACTTGAACACTCTGTGGTGGGTGGTAACATTTATGGAGAAAGATTCTGAAGTGGCCAATCCATGACAACAATAGGATTTTTCAGTGGGAATTATATTATGGAATAAATCCTTATTTCATGTAAGCCCTATAAGTCAAGAAAGACTTAACCTAAAATTCACTGTAGGTACTCAGAATTAGTTTTTAGACCTGGAAAAGAGATCATTGTGTATGATATAGTTTAACTTGTCTTCGTTATCCAGAAGAATCAGTTTTCTAAGAAATGGGATTCTCAGTATGGAAATATTAGTTATGCTGTAGATGTCCCAAAATGTCTGATGAGTCATAGTTACTCATTCATATTTAAGAACAAGGGACTAAATAAAAGCTCTGAATATGTGGATGGAATTAACAATTGGAAGTCTTAACATCTGTTCAAATACAGTAAATAATAATTGGACCATGAGGTTAATCAGCACACAGTTACCAAAACTTTATAAATTAGACTGTAAATGACCTAAAAACAAAGATTTCACATGAAATTCTATGTATTGCTTATTTTCAACATAATTTTTATTAGTTTACATTAGCTATATAGGAGGGAGTTCATTGTTATATATCCACACATTTCAATATGTCTCAATCAACCTCACCTCCTCTATCACTCTTCCCCTTTCCCTCTTCCCTGGCTTCTTTTGATTAAAAGAAGTACACAGAGACAATCTGGCAGTAATACGCCTACATTCACAAGTACTAGGAGCCAAAAGTTGGTAGCTTGTCTTCTTGCAGTCCATTGTATGTGTGGGACACACATCTAGTTCTATAAGATCAGACCTTAAAAATATCTACCTGAGATGAATAGGCAGAAGTTTGAACTTTCTGTGAGAGAATTTCTACATAACAGAATGAAAAGAACTTTGCCATTCAAGACTAGCTGCCCTTGAACTCTTCATACAGATCACTTTGTCTGTTGTTTCCTTTTTTAAAAAATGTAACAACCAGGCACCAGGGGCCCATGCCTGTAATCCTAACTACTCAAGAAGCTTAGATCTGAGGACTGTAGTTCAAAGCCAGCCCTAGCAGCAAAGTCTATGGAATTTTTATCTTCAATTAATCACCAAAAAAGCATAAGGTAGAGCTATGGCCAAATGGTAGAGCACTAGCCTCAACCAAAAAGGCCCAGAGACAATGCCTAGGCTCTGATTTCAAGCCCCAGGACTGGCACACACAAGCACACATACAAAAAAAAATCAAACAACAAAAATCAAACCCTTCTCTCATAAAACTAATGAAATAAATAATACTGATGTTTTGCCAGGTGAGGTTGTCAGAGCAAGGGAAAGGCAATTAGACACAGCACTGTATATGCTTTACAATTCCATTTAGGTAGCTATGACTGGAGAGGATCTCACACCCATGCTGTCTGGTATTACTTTAAATTCATGGTCATGCATATTAAGTAGATCCTTAGTACTATTAGCAAACAACATGTCACCAATCTATTCACCTCTCCAGAATCAGCAAATGCTGATTATACACAAATGTTACTATACAGAGAGAAGCATGAATAGATAATAAGACAATGTTGATTCGAAAAATAAGGAAGAATTGAAGCTGGGTTAAAAAGGAAATGAGGACATCAAAGAGACAAGTTTCTAAGGAAAAAAAGTGGGCTTAAATATAGTTCTGATTACTCACGGTTAAAGAATCACTAGAGCCAAAATACATGTGTAAAGTGTTAAGATTATTTTCTAAGAACATGAGATAATGGGACTGCATTTAAGCTAGTCCCAATTTAAGGTAAGACAAAGGACTTGGAACTTCATTCCCTAACCCAAATGTAGCCAAGCATGTTTTCATATAGCTTATCATTTTACTTAAGAATAGTTGGGTTATAAAAATACAAATAAAAACAGTTGAGAATTGTAATGTACCCCTGTTATCCCAGCTCCATGGGAGGTAGATTAAGGAGGATTGTGGCTTGAGGCCATGCAGGGTGAAAAGTCAGAAAGACTGACGTCTCAACAAAAATCTCCAGTGTGGTGGCTCACACCTATAATCTCAGTCACTGGTGAGGTAGAAGTAGAACTGCTATCCAAAGGCTACCTGTAGAAAAATGTAGAATTCTATCTGGAAATAAAATAAAGGCAAAAAATCTAAAAGTTAAAGGACTGAGGTGGCTAAAGTGGTAGAGTGATTGCCCAGCATCGCTGAGTTCAAACCTAAGTATAGCAAACAAAGCAAAACACACACACACACACACACACACACACACACACACGAGTTAATTTTTTAAGAAGTCAAGAAAGTGGCTACTTCTGAAGTCAAGAAAATAGTTACTCCAGAAGAGTGAGAATGTTCCATTCAGGGAGAGGTAATGGGGCCAGGGCTTCCTATGTGCTATCTAGTCAGTGATTATATATGCATTCTTATTTAAATCCTAAAAATAATTTTATTATGTTGTATGACACATTTTCCAATAAACTAAGACAAAATAAGTATTAAGGGAGGAGTAAGGAAATTAATGAGGAGGAGGAGGAGGAGGAAATAGAGGAAGAAGAAGAGGAGGAGAAAGGAAAAAAAAGAAAAGGTGAGGGTGATCCCTGAATTTAATGGAGTCAGTAATTTACAGACTTACCTTGAAGGGGAAAAACAGATAATGAACTAAATGCATGTTTAATAAAAACTAAGCTAATGAAGTTATAGCTTAGTGTAGCCCCCTATAGATAGAATTGATAAAGGAAAATATTGAGTGTGGAAGACAAATCAAAAATCTGTAAAACACAAGTTTAAAGTATACTCAAAAGAGAAACAGACAAGGAAACCTAAATCAGAAAAATAAAAGACAATGATATATGGGACTAAAGAACTTTTGATATAATTTTTTAAGTGAAGTAAGCCAGGCCCAAAGAAACAATGGTCCCATGGTTTCCCTTATTTGCAATATCTAGTATATGTTGAGTCAAGCAGAAAAGGTCAGATAAGGTGATATTAGGAAAATGAACCCTAAGATATGTATTCAAATTCTTTCATGCGATTGTTTCTAACACATTTATAAGATTATTTCTTTGTTGCTTTGTATGTCCCTCCCCCACAGTATAACCCTTGCTTTCACTGTATTTGATGTCGGTATAATTTGTGGAGGGGAAGGGGAAAAACAAATCGTTTAAATAGGGATACAGGTGGACGCATTGCAACAATGCAATGTACAAGTCATTATGTTGAAAACAAACTTTACAACTTTGGTGGGGGGGGTGAGGAGGATTGAGTGGGGGGAGGATGGGAAGGAATGGGAAGGGATGGTAAGGGGAAACAAAGGAGGAGGCTACAATACTTGATAAGAAATGTGCTCATTATCTTGCCCAGGTAATTGTAACCCGTCTGTACAGTATTTTCACAATAAAAAATTAAAAATATTTAAAAAAAGAACTTTTGAATCTTCAGGACCAAGTACCTTACTTTATACACAAGCATATGTAATTTGTAAAAAGCATATCATCAAAAGCTCATGAATTTCGAGTATTTAAAAACAAATTCTACAGCTGGGGGCCAGTGGTTCACACCTTTAATACTAGCTATTCAGGAGGCTGAGATATGAGATTCGTGGTTTGAAGCTAGCATGGGCAGGAAACTCCATGAGACTCTTTATTTCCAATAAACTACTCAAAAAAAGCCAGAAGTGGTGCTGTGGCTCAAGTGGTAGAGCACTGGCCTTAAGCAATATGAAGCTCAGGGACAGCACCCAGGCCCAGAGTTCAAGTCCCAGGGCTGGCAAAACACTCACCAGACCTTTCTCAACCAACAGGTAGTATGATGGCATGCATCCAGATATGGCAGGTAGCATAAAATAAGAGGTTTTTAGTCCAAGAGCAGGCCTGGGCAAAAAGTAAGGTCCTATCTCACAAATAAACTGTGTAAAAGGGGTTGGAGTCATGGCTCAGTGGCAGAACACTGGCCTAGCAAGCACAAGACCTTGAGCCCAAACACCAGGATTAAAAATTTGTAAAAAGAAAAAAACTGTGGTATATTTACATAATAGAATACTCGTCAACCATTTAAAAAATGAGGTCCTGCCATTTTCAAAATGGAGACATAGAAAGCAAATACCCATGTTCTCATTTATTATGAAAAACAATGAGTCAATCTTGTAGCAGTATAGAATAGAATAGTAGGAAAGGAGAGAAAGAAATTAAGAGAGACTTGTTAGGTATACTAAAGGAGCAAGAGGAAGGAAGGGCGAGAGGAGGAGGATGGATGATACAATAATCAATGTACAATGTATTCATATATGAAAACACACACTGAATCCCATTAATTTATACATCTGATGTGCTAATAAAAATAAGAAAGTGGGGCTGGGAAGTTGGCTCAGTGGTAGAATGCTTGCCTTGCATGCATGAGGCCCTGGGTTCGATTCCTTAGCACCACATAAGCAAAAAGAAAAAAGCCAGAAGTGGCGCTGTGACTCAAGTAGTAGGGCACTAGCCTTGAGCTGAAGAGCTGAGGGACAGTGCTCAGGCCCTGGGTTCAGGCCCCACAACCGGACCCCAAAAAAAAAAGCCGTTTGATTGTTATCACATGGCTAAATATGATCATTTAAATATCTAACTAGCAGCCACAAATTTTTAAAAATTCAAACTTAATAAAAGATGCTTGGTACCAATGAGTAGCTCATGTCTATCTAGCTACTCAAGAGCCTAAGACCTGGAGGATCATGTTTTGAAACCAGCCTGGAAAAAAGTTAGAAATGTCCTTGAGAATCTGTCTCCAAAATAATCAGCAAAAAGCCAGACTAGAGGCCTGACTCAAGTAATACGTTATCAGCCAAGTAAACAGGAGACCCTGAGTTCAAGGCCAAGTACCGAAGGGGGGAAGAAGGAAAGATGGTTTAAAAATGCTACTAATTATTGAAAACAAACAACCTAAGGTAACTAAAAACTGCATTCATAGAATCGAATAGACTGTCACTCATTTTTGACAGAGAAGTTAACTAATACAAAACAGCGAGTTAAAAATCCCAAATATTTCACCATTCAAAACTGCAAAGGGAGAAAAGAGAAAACTAGGGAGTAGAAGCATTCTGATTTTCTCTTTTTGAAAAAACAGGGAGGTAAATAAAACTGTTTCATTCTTGAGTCTGAATGCATAGGCCCTTTCTTTTAAACAAATAAATGAATAAATAATCAAGATGTCAGCAGCTAATACTTTTATCTCCATCTTTAATTTTTTAAACTAACCTTCTTTCATTCACTAACATTTTAGACCATTATTAGACATCTGAAATTTTTTACTTCAATTACCTTCCTTTAGTTTAACATGAGTGAAGTGATATCCTGAGACACACAATTTGTTTTCTTGTAGTTTCTTGTAGTTTTGGTTTATTAAGAATTTGTGTTGAAAATAGACAGTAAACTGTTAACAATACTTCAGCAAGGACTATGGTAATACTCATGTAAGCTTTTTTTCTGTTTACTGATATAAAATAGTCTAGATGTTATAAAATGATGTGCTTGTTCATGCATGACACTTTATACAATGCATTTTATGGATAACACTACTTTAATAATAATTTGTTTAATAATGCTATTTTAATAACAGCTGGTCCAATTGACTATTATTAAGAATATACTTTTAAACAATAAAAAAGAATATACTTTTACCTATATATGTGGATAAAAAGCATTTATAAGCTTTCTTTTTCTGTCAAGTTTTAGCAGTAATTTTATATGGGCTTGTAAAATGAACATAGAAACTGTCCATCTTCTAAAATAATTTTCAATAATTTATGGTGTATATGAATTACTTAAAATCTAAAAAATGTTTTTGGAAAATTGTTTTTGCAGATTTAAAATGTTTCCATGTTTCTACTTACATACCTTACTTATTCTTGATCCTTTTCTAAAAAGTGTATGTTTCTATGGAAACATCTATTTTATTGAAATCAGGGAGAAGAAACCAAGGCAGAGCTTGATCTTAGCTAGGGACTGAGACAATAGTGCAGAGAAGAGAAAGGCTACTCCCAGAATCATGTCAGAATTCTGGATATAACATGAACATCTATAGCTGATTCCCCTAGAGTTCCCACAGCCAGGTACTGTCTATACAGCAAACAGTTTGAAGCTGTAGAATTTGGAGGGAACAGTACCTGGCCATCATATGGTGCCAGGAATAGTGTTTGTTTGCATGACCTCAGCCTGGACAGTACTCTACTACTATTTAAATCTTAGTTATTATTCTGGGTACCCAGCAATTATACCCTTATGGATCTGAGGCCTTGTTACATCCATCTCCCTTGGGGTATCATTGTGGTCTTAAGAGCACAGCTGTTTATAAAACATACTAGTATAAAAATCAGATAAGTGTTTCAGCAAAGCACACTCCTCCCCCACAGCTCATAAATCTAGCTTTTTTGCTAATCCTTCCTTAAACAAATGAAGCACAAATATTTAATCCAAATATATTAGTGACATGTGGATTGTTTACTCCGGTGGAAATAATAAAGATAAATAGAGCAATGTTATTACTGAAACCATAAAATCCATTTGGTGAAAATCTTCTTAGTCTGCAATTTTAGTATATCAAAATGTTTGTAATATTTATGAATGCTTTTTCAATTAATTGTTAAGGATGTGTTTTTAGACTCTTATGTCAAGAAGATTTCATTGCATATGTAAGATAAAACAACTTTATCAAGGTCTTCCCATCTGCCTTCTTTTTTAGTCTCTTCTAGTTTTCAATTTTTCTTCTTCTATTACAAAGCAAAGGCTTGTTTTTGCTGCCAGTGTGAATTGTTAGTACTCTTCTATGTAAACTGAATTGTAATTACTAGGTTTTAAGTTTGGGTTTTCTTTTTTCTTCTGTTATTAACCAGGAACAGGTTTTTTTATTAACCAGATTTCTGCCCTCTATTTCTATTTCCACCTTCAGGTAGTAGAGTTACTGTTGAACTAGTATTTACTGAGTAAATACAAGGCTGAACATAATCCTAAGCATATAGAGGCTTCCAGTCAAAAGCTTCCTGTTCCTTCATTCCTCCTGGGTGAGTTGGTCATTTTATGGAAATCTGAACATCTGGAAATTGAGATTGCATTCTCAGACTTTTAAATGCCCCATAGGATTTTTTTTTGTTCAGTCTTGGAGCTTGAACTCTGGGCTTGGGTGCAGTCCCTCAGTTCTTCAGCTCAAGGCAAGAGCACTACCACCTGAGTCACAGGGCCACTTCTGTTTTTCTGGTGGTAAATTGGAGATAAGAGTCTCATGGACTTTCCTGCCAGGGCTGGCTTTGAACCATGATCATCAGATCTCAGCCACCTACTATTACAGCTAAGATTAAAGGCATGAGCCACTGACTCTTGGCCCAGAATGATTTTTATCTAAAGAAAATCTTTTCTGAATTTTTAAAGATGACTTTACAGAGATAGGCTATCATTTCTTTTGCCTTAGCGGTAATTAGGGTTTAAACTCAAGGTATTGAACTTAGTGGACAGATGTTCTACTACTTGAGCCACACCTTCCAACCCTTTTTAAACCTTTCTATTCTTCCAATAGGGTCCTTGGCTCTTTGCCCAAATTAGCCTGAATTATGATCTTCCTATTTATATTTCCTGCACAGTTGATAAATGTGAACCATTGTGCCCAGCTTTTTATTGGTTGAAATGAGGATCTCACAAACTTTTGGCCTGGGTTAGCAATCTCAGCCTTCCAAGTAATTATTAGGATTCCCAAGTAGGATAACAAGTGTGAGCCACTGTACTCAGCTTCTCTTTAGTATTAGCACAATTAACTGTACACAAGGATTTCACTGTCCTATTAATATACATGCATGGAACATATCCTGATAAATTCCTACCCTGTATTAGTTACTTTCTTGTTTTTCTTGTAATTTTTATTGTAAAGATACTGTACAGAGGGATTACAGTTACATTAGTAAGGTAATGAGTACATTTCCTATCAAGCATTGTTACCCCCTCCTTTGTTTTTCCTCTACTATCCCTTCCCTCCCCAACCCCCAACTACTCCCTCCCCTGTCAAGTTGTAAAGTTCATTTTCAACAGTGTCATGTATGTCTCATTGTTACAACTGGTCAACCTGTATCCTTGTATCAGCATTTTGTTATTTCCCTTCCCCTCCCCAAATTAGAAAAATGTAAATACAAGATGCAGGGCACCAGAATCAAGTTACTGTGACAACAGGGTATGTTATAGCATGGGGGAAGAACATACAAAATAAACCCCAAAAAATCACATAGTACATTAAAAACAGCAACAACAACAACAAAAAACCTCTTGTGTCCGTATCCTGGGGTTCATTTCACTTAGCATCATCTTATATGGTCATATATACATAGCTTTCAACCGCTCCATTAGTAAGTGAGCTAAAGACAAAGAGAAATAAGAATGGCCAAATGACACATGAAGAAATGCTCAACTACCCTGGCCATAAAAGCAATGCAAATCAAAAAACATTGAAATTCCACCTAACCTCAGTTAGAATGGCATTAATCAAGAAATCTAACAACAGATGCTGGAAGGGATGTGGCCAAATGGAAGCCTACTGCATTGTTGGTGGGAGTTCAACCACTCTGGAAATCAATATGGATGTTCCTCAAAAGACTAAACATAAAGCTCTCCTATGAAATCAGCAATCCCACTTCTGGGCATTTACCCATATGATCACAAGCAAGGCCATACTAAAGCTACCAGCACAACTGTTTAGCGCAGTATTATTTACCATAGCTAAGATATGGAACCAACCCAGATGTCCCTCAGTGGATGAACAGATCAAGAAAATGTGGTGTATATACATACGAATTCTATCTATGCCTCTATCAGAAAGAATGACATCTCCCCATGTGT
The DNA here is from genome assembly GCF_000151885.1 of Dipodomys ordii. Classification (NCBI taxonomy): domain Eukaryota; kingdom Metazoa; phylum Chordata; class Mammalia; order Rodentia; family Heteromyidae; genus Dipodomys; species Dipodomys ordii. Next base: position 5,787,255 of record NW_012267329.1, read on the forward strand.
TAGTAAATGGAAAGACTTGGAAAAAATTATATTAAGTGAAGGAAGCCAGGCCCAAAGAAACATAGGTCCCATGGTTTCCCTTATTTGCAATAACTAGTATACGTCTAGGATAATCTTACCAGACAAGTAATTACACTTATTCCCCTCTCTCTTTTCCAAATAAATTTAACCAATGTTATGTTTGTATTAAGAAACCCTGTATTTTTAAAATATACACACCAGCTCCAATTTGAGTCACTGTGACATCACTTCAAAATCTTCCATTCTGGGGTATATACAATGAATTGTTGCCTGCATTCTCCCCACTTTCCAGCTTCATTCTCCTCTCTCTCACCCTTTGGCCCTGCCCTACTCTCCTGTAAGTACCAATTTCTTGGTATTTATTTTGTTGGGCTTTGACTTTTGGGGGCCTTTTTGTTTTTGCAGAATTGGACCTATTTGTGCTCTCCATTATCTGTTGTACCTCAGTTAATTCATTTGTAACCACTTGCTTACTACAGATCAAAATGTACTGTGCACATAATCTGTTTTGTTTGTTAAAAGGCCAAAAAACTAGGCTGGGAAAGTGGCTTAGTGGCTGAGAGCTTGCCTAGCATACATAGGCCCTGGGTTCAATTCCTCAGTACCACATAAAAATAAAAATAATATAATCATCTTTTTTAAAAAGGCAAAAAAACTAAATGCATAACCTAAAATTGTAAGTAGTGAAGCAGTGAGTTAAGAGGGGTGGGTGAAAATGCTAGAAGGGGTGACAGAGCTCATGATGCACTGTATTCATAAACTGCTTTGGTATATGGAAAATCCTTTATACCACTACTAAGTTGGAAATGAAATTTACAGCTTGGGGGGGGAGGTTGGGAAGGGTGGAGGGGGGATGTGGGGGAGGGATGGGATAATAGGAAAAAACAAAGGAGGGGATAACAATGTTGGACAAGAAATGTACTCATTACCTTACTCATATAACTGTAACCCCTCTGTACAACATCTTTACAATAAAATAAAGTTTAAAAATAGAGAAAAAAAGATATCAAAAATTTGCAAAATAAAGTCGCTGTGAGATTTCCTAGTTCAAAAGAGCTGTCATGGATAATCAGTAAGATGATAACCAAAAAATTAATAATAAAAATAATTAAGGGCTGGGAAGGTGGCTCAGTGGTAAAGCGCTTGCCTTGCATGCCAGAGGCCCTGGGTTCGATTCCTCAGCACCACATAAGAAAAAAGAAAAAAGCCGGAAGTGATGCTGTGGCTCAAGTGGTAGAGCACTAACCTTGAGCTGAAGAGCTGAGGGACAGTGCCCAGGCCCAGAGTTCAGCCCCCATGACCGGACCCCCCCCCACAAAAAAAATAAAAATAATTAAGAATAGGCTGGTCCAGTAAAGAACACCACAGAAACTACACAGGTATTTTCTTACCCCAACCACTAGTGTTTCCATGTAAGAAGAATGTGTGAAGTTTTCAAAGATATTATACATTAGAGAGAAATAGATATAGCAAGAACCATATCTTTATTAACTACCAACTAGTTTTAAATGAATTTCTGGTTATTTACTTTCTTATAACTACACTAATGAATGATTATTGGGTAGGAAGAGAACACTTACAATTTTTTTCTAGAACTTCAGGATTGAGTTACTTGGATTGACATTATGGAATAGAGAGCTGGCTCTTATGCTATGGTTTCATCTGACACAGGTGACTTTCTGGCAGAAGAGTCAAATAAACCTTGGGTGCCAGAAGTCAATCAGATTAAAATTATTATTCTATTAAATGTCTACCATTTTAACCTGGGGACTCCATTTGCCTTCTCTAGATTGAATTTTCCACATCTGTACTGTGGTTTTATAAGTGACAGCTACTTCATACAATCATTGTAAAGACTAACTTAGCTATTTTATCTCATAAATATTAGCATTTTCTATTACTAACATCAAAGACAGAAAAGAAACCTAGAGATCTCATAGGTTAAAACATATCTTCACCTCTATGAAATTCTTATTTTAAAATTTGAAGAAAACAGATTAAACAATTGCTTAACTTTCCACAAATCACTATTCTCATGCTAGTAATAATACCTCTCCACAAATTGTATTCACAATGTACAGTCATGGGATAAGCACCTCCTGGAAGAGGTTATATTATGTAGCAATGGAGACTGTACTGATACAGTTGTATATACAACTGCATTAACAGACTGGAAAAAGGACTCTCTTGCATGCTGGCTTCCAGCTCAGAGGCCTGCGTGAGAGATGTGTGGTAAGGAATTTCAGGAGATACCTAAGCTGAGAGCAGACCCTGGCTGATAGCTAGCAAAAAAACTAGGGATCATAGCCACACAAACACGATTATTCAAAAATAGGAGAAATTCATCAACTTTGAGGTTATTTAAATGAAAATAGTTTTTAGGCAATTAATGTAACAACATATAATTTTTGATACTTTCTATTCTGTTTAGAAAATTTTCCCCAGGTTCAACTATATAAAAACACATCTCTCTTCTAACATTCTGTTGCTTGTATATAAAATATTAATTTAAAATATTAATTCACAATGTACAAAGTGAATGGTGGTGGAAAAATAATGTGACTGCATTCAATGCCATGGAACTTGTCTCAATAAAAATGGCTAAGGTAGTAAACTTTGTTATGTGTATTTCCCCACAATTTTTTAAATAGTTTCCTTAAAAGAAACTTTATCTGGAATTCATTTTAGTATATAATGGCATACACACACACACACACACACACACACATTTTTTTTGGCTGTACTAGGGTTTGAATTTAAGGCCTCACACTGTACCACTTGGGCTATGTCCTCAGACTTTTTTGCTTTTGGTTATTTTGAGGATTGGTCTTCTCTTTTTGTCTGGACCAGTATGGACTATGATCTTCCTGTTTATATCTCCCAAGCAGCTAGAATGACAGATAGGTACCACCATACCCAGCTTTATTTCTGTTGAGATGGAGTCTCTCAAACATCTTGCCAAGATGAGCCTCAAAAATTCAATCTTCCCAAAATTAGTTTTCCAAGTAGCTAGGATTCCAGGTATGAGCCACCATGCCCAGCTGTTTTATATAATTTTTCTCAAAGTAGTTAGCAAGTTCAGCCTAAATCATCTGAGTTTTTGAATTTACCAAATGCTTAGTATCTCCTTAGATGGAAATTTCCAGATGTCTATCTGTCATTCTTATCTATCCAAAAAGAAGACCTAAACACCATCCCTTCTCTAAATTATCAGGCCCTGATGCCCAAGTCCTAAAGGGCAGGAGTAAGAAAGGACACAGGAAGCTGTTATCTTTAAGCTCTTGGTGACATCTAGTGGACAATTTGATAGTACACTGTGAACTATGTCAGGAAGGCCCATCTCACCACTAGATTTTTAAACCACCAACAGAATTTTAACCATAAAAAAATTAAGTCTGATTACATATAGGATGAATCTTGGCCTCTTGCCATTCTCTTTGGTCCATCTTTAAGGTTCTAGAAATGTAATGATCAAATGCAGCTCAATCATCATCTCTGTCTTCAGAAGTTCTAATTGCTTCCAATTAGCAATGGAATAAAGTACATGTAAGTTAGAAAAGATGGAAAATAAAATCAACAAAGATGAGTAATGACCTCAAATTGACTACAAATAGGAACAAGTAAATTTAGATGTACTTAAAATGGATAAAATGCATCAAAGAGGATCTATCAGTTTTAGGTGAAAAGCCCTCCCTTAATTGAAATTAACTCATTTAGCACATTGCCTTTGTCTGTTTCATAGTTCTCTCTTTCTACCTCTCCTTCCCTCCCCACTTCTCTCACTCAGGCAGTTCGATATAGAACAATCCCTTACCCACACTAAAACAAAATGTCTGGTTAACTTGGTTCAAATAGTCTGACCCTGACACCTTTAGAGTAAGTTTCTCTGTGCAACTGGCTTGAGAATTTATACTCATAGTTCATTCCACGTCATTAATCCAGCCAATCTCCACCTTCCAGCTTCTCTACATGTTACCTGTTCCCTTTTTGACTAATTTGACTTGGAACTGATTTCATATTTGTATGTCTGAGTGTGTGTGCACACATGCTTTTTTTGTTCAAAGCTAGGACTCAACCTCTTGAGCCACATCTCCACTTCTAGCTTTTGCTGGTTTACTGAAGATAGGATTCACATGGACTTTCCTGCCCCAGCTGAACCTCAGATCTCAACTGCCTGAGTACCTGTATTTTGGAATTCTAGTTTCTGCTTTCTGAGTAATCAACATCAAGATATTTAATTAATATTTGTGACATCGACACATTCCTTCAACCTCACCTACAAAAGCTCTCAGCCAAAACTATCTGATGTCAAAACAATATCAAAAAGATAAACAATCATCATTCAATTAGAGGTTGCTATTTATTACTTTTCTTTTTTCCCATTACCACAGCCTGAACTTAGGACATCATGTTACTCTGCTTCTTACTCACAACTGGTACTCTACTACTTGAGCCATACCGCTATCCCAGCCCTTACTGGTTATTTTGGAAATAAGTGTCTCTCACACTCTTCTGCCCAGGCTTTCTTAAATATATGATCCTCTGGATCTTAGCCTTCTAATTAACTAGGATTACAGGCATGAACTATAGGTACTCAGCTAGTTGCTACATTTTAATATATATATATATATATATATATATATATATATTCACTTAGTTTAATAGAAATCTAGCATCCATCTCATCCTCCATATCTTATTTCAACTACCACTTAAGTTGCATGCTGTCAGGTCCTGTAATAGACAAGGCTTTTATTCTTACATACTATAGCACTAATGTAACTCATTCATGGTTAACTATGGTGACACTTACATTTTTACATTTTTCATACAATTTAACCAAATTCCATCTTCCCCTTTGGACAGTAATCCATTTGAGGATTAATAATGTTTAAAATTTATAATATTTAAGCCGGGTCCTGGTGGTTCATGCTTGTAATCCTAGCTACGCAGGAGACTCAGCAAGGATTGCAGTTCAAAGCCAGCCCAGGCAAGAGGGTCTCTGTGAGACTCTTATCTACAATTAACCACTCAAAAAACAAATGAAATTGTGGCTCAAGTGATAGAGCACTAGTCTTGAGCACAAAGAGGCTCAGGGACAGCACCCAGGCCCTGAGTTCAAGCCCCACAACCAACAAAAACAGTAATTTTTTAAATGCCTCTATCTCTATTTCTTAAAAGCAAAAGGGTTAATTTATGCAAAACTACCCCCAGAAGTTTGACTTCCCAGAAAGGGATTGGCATGTGTGTGTACACACTCACGTGTGCACATGCCCTAGTCCTGGGGCTTGAACTCAGGGCCTGAACTTTTTGCTCATAGCTAGCACTCTACCACTTGAGTCACGGCTCTACTTCCAGCTTTTTTGTGATTAACTGGAAATAAGAGTGTCATGGGCTTTCCTGCCAGGGACTGGATTCAAACTGTGATCATCAGAACTCAGCCACTTGAGTAGCTAGAATTACAGGCATGAGCCACCAGTGACTGGCTGGCTATCTTAAAATTTACTGGACACAAGTTAGACCCAATTCTTTTGTGACAGTCCATCATAGACAGCTACACTAGCTAACCATGCCATCACAATTGTCCCCGAAGCTCTGTGTGACCCCAATTACGAAGGCTGGTGTAGTACATCCTGCCACTTGTTCCCTATGTCATACAGCTTTAATTGCAGCTTTTACCTCAGCTCACCAACACCTTACAGAATGCTTTACTAATACAAACACTTTATAGTCTCAATTTACATTGCACCATCTCTGCTTTCTCCAGTGCTCAACAGCTGGACTGTTGAGAAGATATTCAACAAGTGATTTATTTATTTATTTACTTATTTGTCGGTTGTGGGGCTTGAACTCTGCGCCAGAGCGCTGTCCCTGCTCTCTTCAGCTCAAGGTGAGTGCTCTACCTCTTGAGCCACACCGGTTTTCTAGTGGCTTTTTGGAGATCAGAGTCTCAAGACTTTTCTGCTGGGACTGGCTTTGAACCTTCATCCTCAGATCTTAGCCTCCTAAGTAGCTAGGATTACAGGTGTGAGCCACCCGTGGCCGGCTAAGTGTTTTATTTTTAATTGTGCTAAAGTAAGGGAGACTAATGCTATACCAAGGCCTCAATTCCTTCAATTACTAGCCATGAGTACAAATTGACAGGACTAGGGTTTCATTTTAGAATTTTTCCAGGTAGAAGCTAGAACTTTCTATATTATGCAACTCAAAGAACCTCACAATCAACAATGTTTGATAAGAAATGACTCATTACCTTGCCCATGTAATTGTAACCCCTCTGTACGGTATTTTCATAATAAAAAAAAACTCACAACACAAATGCAGTAGTACCTTTCCCAATTCTGCTAAATCTCTGCATACTCTAGTTGCACGTAGGCAGCTAGCAATTGCTACTGCTCTATCTCTGTGAATCTTCCTTTGTAAACACAAATCTAACAGCCAATTAATACATACTGCTTGGCTATCTGTCTTGATGGTATGGGAGCACAGTGATGGATTGTGAGTGGGTTCCACACAAAAATATGTTCTGCATTACATCTAACAAGAAAATTGATGGACAAACATATAAGGTAAGGTAAAACAAGAGTAATTATGTGCTGTGACTAAGATCACAGTGCTAGTGATTTGAATGATTTGCATTAAGCTTGCCAGACCTCAGTTTTGTTTTAAATTACATTATATTGCATCCCAGGGACTTCTCTAGGTGTATTAAATTCTGGTTTAACTTCAAGTCACAGCTTCACTTTCTAAAATCCAGGCACTTAGTTTCATTATCTGTGAGATAAAAGTAGAACTAAGGCATTTATGCCAAAGAATAAAACTTTAAACCCTACTAGATCTGAAGGAATCATGGCCTTGATAACAACATCTCTATACCTCAACTCAGACTACTTTAGGAATAGGGTACCGTGTGTCTGCTGGTGAGTTTTTTAAAAAATCTTACCAGTGAAGATCCAGGTTCAGAGCCCACCTAGGTAGATAAAATCTGCAAAACTTATCTCCAGTTAGGCAAAAACCGGAACTAGAGATATGGCTCAAAGGTTAACAGCAATGGTGAGAAAAAAAAAGGAAAAACAAAAACTGAGCAGGAGAGTATATGGCTCTGAGTTCAAGCCTTAGTACCAAAAAAAAAAAAAGGAAAGAAAAACCCATCGGGTTGGAAATGAAGGACTGACCCCCACCTTATTATCCCAGGCACATACAGACTCCAGAAAAAAACCCAGGTATGTGCAGAAGTGCTTGATGTACAGTTAGGGCAATCTATCTAAGCACTGTGGGCCCATCTGAAAAGCCCCCAGCCTCCCTAGACATGGCTTTTTCGTTAACCTCTGCCTCCTTGCCCAACCCCAAACCCACCCCCTCGCACAACCATGACAGGTCATGCTTTTAGCCCTATTCAGGAGGCTGAGAGCTAAGGACCATAGTTCCAAGCTAGATCGGGCAGAAAAGAGCCAGCTAGAGAAGGAAAGACTCATTTTTCTAATTAATCACCAAAACACCAAAAGTGGAGGTGTGGCTAGAGTGGGTAGAGTGCAAGTGGATACAGTGCACATACGCACACATATGGGTTCAGAGATATCCCCAGGCTAAACTCAGAATGAACTTCACTGCAAATAAAATATACAGAATCTGAAATTCCTAATACCATTGGGAAAAGTGTACAGCTAAAACAACACAGTGATTCTCTTTGGTTATAAAAATGCCCTAAAGAGGAAAATATTCACGACATAAACTATCCCCCAAATATAAATATTCTGAGGAGGAAGAAAAGTTGCACTGCCTAAAAGTCAATGAAGCTAGAAGGGGGATTATTATGGAAACCACATTATCTAAAGACAGAAATATTAAAGAGGTGCTAGTTAGAAGTTGTGTGGACAGTAAACTCTCTCCCCTTGCCTGTGGGAAGGGAAGCGGGGTGTGGCTATTGTTCTTTAGAAAATGAATTCTACCTCCAGTTCTCTTTAGTATTACAGGCATGTAATACAGGCATAAGCCACTGGCCGGGCTAGGATTCGGGGTTTGATCAAGCCTCACCTCCTCGGGAAATATTTTATAATTCTATTAGTGGCTTAACTCCTAGGGAAATATTCTATAATTCTATTGGTGGCTCCATGAATAGTATGGAGAGACCTATATGAACCAAAGAAATGTGGAAGAGATTGAGGGTCTTAGGAGTAGACTGAGAAATGCTCAAGATAGAAAATACAGACCTTGGTTATTCAAAACACTTAAAATTTATTCTCTGGTTGAGATTTTGGACTCTAATTATTAAAGTAAATATAAAGAGAGTTCTCATCACTTTTCTATTTTCTCACAGATCATTTAAATGTAGGTAGGAACAGGAGAACTGGGAGAGAGTCAGGGAAAGGGCGATGACATTATCCAAAAAGAAGTGTACTCATTACCTAACTTTTGTAACTAGGATAGAAATATTAGGGCTGTTATGTACATATAAAACATAAGAAATTCACCTTACTAAACTAACCTCTTGTACTCATATAAACTTCAGATGTCTTTAAAAACAAATGTTTATAACTTGGTGGTTAAAAATTACTTGATTGGGGCTGGGAAGGTGGCTCAGTGGTAGAGCGCTTGCCTTGTATGCATGAGGTCCTGGGTTTGATTCCCCAGCACCACATAAGCAAAAAAAAAGATGGAAGTGGTGCTGTGGCTCAAGTGGTAGAGCGCTAGCCTTGAGATGAAGAGCCTGAGGGACAGCACCCAGGACCAGAGTTCAGGCCCCACGACTGGACCCCCAAAAAAAGAATTAATTCATTTTCCAGGTGCTGCTGGCTCATACCTGTAGTAATCCTAGCTACTTAGGAGGCTGAGATGATCTGAGGGTCCAGGCTCTGGGGTCAAATTCCAGGACCTGCAGCTCTCTAGAAGAGGAGAGGGAGAGGGGAGTGGAGGGGAGGGAAAGGAGGGCAACTACTTAAGATATGAAAATTATACAATAAGGATATTATACTAGCTGTTAAGCACACTGTAGAATAGGAAGGTTCTAGAAACTAAATCAACTAGATTAACTACATAAATTGAGAAAACAAAGCGAAGAATCACTGCCAAATCTTGTACCTCAGTTACAGAATGTTATTGAGGCTATATATATATATATATATATATATATATATATATATATGTCAGATGCTGCAGAGCCTTATTTTTCACACTAAAATTTCTATCAAAAATACTTATAGATGCCAGTGTACATAAACTTAAGATATTGTCATTCTAATGATCTGACACATTTAAAGCAACATTGTTTTTCTAAAAGCCCATTCTTTATCCCATCTCCTTCGTTCATCCTCACATTATACTGATTTTTTGTATCACTCCAACTGTATTTTTTGTTCCTCTTACTGTATTTATGCAGTGTACCTTTGATCAAATATTTTGACACTTACCTATGTTGGTAACGCAGATATGGTCGATTCACATTAGCGTCTACATCAAACTTCACTAAACTCAATGGATGCATTCCTGGCAGGCTTTTCTATTTTTTAAACATTCACAATGCAGCAAACACCAATTTTGTGCTTATCCTTATGTACATGTGCAAGTTTCTATAGGTCCTTTGATTGCATGCAATCTCTGGGTCATAAGGTAAGGAAACCTTCAATTTTACTATGTATTGCCAAAATTACTTTCAAGGTGTCAATTTACCCTACCAGAAGGTCTGGGCTTTTTTGCCCATTCTTTTCTTGGCATTTTTTCTTAGTAATTTCTAAGTACTCTTTTGTAAATTATCTCAATGCAAATACATTCTTCCAATTTGTTTGATATTTCAGTCTTTTTAAAAATCATATCTTAATGTGAAATTATCAATATTTTCCTTGTTTGTGCATTTTACGTCTTAAAAAGAATTTTAAGAGTGATAAATCTATTTCTTAATTTTCTTCTAAGTGTTTCCAGTATCTCTTCACATGTGTTTTCAAATCAATCTAGAACATCCCTTATATGTGCTTTTATCTTTGTCTCATTTTATCTTTTTGTAGAGCCAGCCATTAACAGAAAATGTCCATTCTTTTACATTGACTTTGAAAGCTATCTCCCCCATAGAACATGTATTCATCTACAAGTGGGCCTGTTTCTAGGCTCATAAATTTGGCCTACTAAGTCTATCCTTGTTTGTTGATATTGTATAGATAAGATTACCAGAGTTTGCAATGAGTCTTTCTTTAGTATAAAGTCTTGGTATCTGTTTGACTCTTCCCTAATTGTTTCTCAGAATTGCTCTGGCTCTTCATTTCATTCCACCAAGTAAATTTAAGATTGGCTATATCTTCCATTAGGGTCTCTAAAAAATAAAATAACGTGTTTCTTAGTAATTCGTTGGTAACATGAGGCTATTGAAATTTTGCTTTATAAGTTACCAAATCTTTTCTTTAATATTCCATCACTGATCAATAATAAATGATGTAAGTAGGAGAGAGGGGAAGGGAGCTTTAAGAAGAAAAATATTGACTTCATTTGAAGTTGTACTGCTTTTCCAAGTCAATTTGGTGAGGCTGAGAATGGTTAAAGTTTCCCAACCATGAAAACAGAAGAATCTCCATTTAGTTCTTCTTTTCTGTCCTTTAATAAAAAGAGTAACTTTTTTCCATGAAGATCTTATGCACCTTTGCTAGATTAACTCCTGGATTTAGAAAATCTATTTCTTGCATTTGATCTTCTGGGCCACTGTGACCTTACTCTTTAACTCATCTACATTATTTGGTTAAAAAAATCAGAAGTAAAAAGTCTTTTTGGAATTGTGTATGTAAATGTATTGCATTCAGATTTCTGTATTTTGTTGTTCAGGTGTTCATTTGTTTCATCCAGCAAATATTACACTGAACATACGTGCTATACCTTTCTCTCAGATAAGCAAGGAAGTTCCACAGATGTTGAATGGAGTTGTTTCTTGCCCTAAGCTTGGGGCAGAAAGAAGACACACTAAGTTATCTTCCTCCAGAAGTATGTTTGAGGAAGCTTCTCATTTTCCTCTGCTCAAACCCTGCTCCAAACCTTAAGAGTAGGGAACACATAACCCGAACTGTGTTTTAGAAGGAAAGAGCCTGCCCCTTCACACCAGTTTGAAGTCTTTAGATGTGGAAAAGCCAACCTCCTTCAGGAATGCTGACCTGTACTCTTGGAAGTTGTTCAGGTTTGATTACTCCACCCCTAGGGGAAGAAGCCCAATTTTTCTCCACCAGAACCAGTATATTGCAGTTAGTAATGGAAGTCATAACAAACCCTAAAAATCCATCATTGATATATTTTCTACTTGTTTCTTATTTGCTAATGGTGAAAATAAATACTATCAATTGGTGTTTGGGTTTGTTTCGTTTTCTAGCTTTGTGGTTGGTCAAACTTCTAATATTCCATCGTTGTTCAAATGTTATAAATTGAATTTGGGGAAGTAAGGGGGCAGAGGATATGTCAGATTTCCCTCCCCCTAAAAAAAGGCAAAAAAGAAAAAAAAAGGCCAGATATATTATCCATTTGTTTTAGTTACTGAGTGAACAGAACTTCCTTTACATAGCATTTAAGTGATTTTTGTTGTTGCTGGTTGGCTTTTAATACTGAAAACACTGAGATTCAGTCTGCATAAGACCCTGAAATGGTGCAGCATATATCAATCCCCCCACTCTTCTCCCAAAAAATTTCTAGATTTTTCAGTGGGCAGAATGAGCCACTTTCCATTTTAGGTGGGTGGACGTTTTGTAAAAGATCTTACAACCATTTCCCTCATTTATCAGGCCAACTTAGAAGGGAAAGCTTTAAGATTTCTACTTTGGAACAGAAGAAGACTAGTACGCAGGTGCAAGTCATACTTTTAACATGAGCTTGTTGAAAGAAAACTTTTTTTAAAACAATTCCAACATGAAATTAAACGAGGTTTTTTTTTTTAAACTTTTCGGTTTCCTGTCAAAAGCATTCAAAATGGGAGAGGAAGTTAACAATGAATTTGTAAACGATTAAAAACAACTCTTCTTTGCACTAGTCCTTGGGTAGTTACCATAAAACCAACTTCTTCTTGGGTGGAAAAAGAATGTAGGGGTCCCAAGTCTGTTCATCAGGCATTCTCTCTCTCTTTCTCTCTCTCTTTTTTTCTTGCTTTAGTATCTGCTCCGGCCTCCCCCTCTCTCCGAGCGGCTTCCCAGGCGGCCTCCGCCCCTGGGGGGCTCTCTGCGGCCCGAACGGCTGTAGGAATCACGCAAGGGGGGACAACCCCTTTCTAGGGACCGGTCGCGGCCTCCGGAGTAGCGGTCACCACGGCCACCTCCATAGCCGTCGCGGCCGCCACCTCCGTACACGTCGGGCGAGCAGCCTCGGTAGTCGTCGTAGCGGCCCGCTCCGTAGGATGGCGGCGGGCCCCGCGCTGGGGCGGCGCTGCGCGGATCCTCGTAACTCTCGAAGGGGTCGCGGTAGGAGCCTCCACTCGGGTGGTCCACGTAGTCGCGGTCGCGCCCGCCGTAGCCGTCTCGGTCGCAGTAGCCTCGGGATGGACAGTCGTCGCGCGCGCTGGAGTGGCCGTAGTCGCGGTAGGCGTAGTCGCGGGGAGACGGGGCGAAATCGCGGGGGTCGCGGGCGCTCAGATAGTCTCGGCTCGAGTAGCCGCCGTCGCGGGGCGAGTAGCCCTCCTCCCGCGGCCCCAGGTAAGGGTCGCGGCGCAGCGGCGGCGGCTCCCGACGAGGCGGGCCCGCGTAGCGATCGCGGCCCC